>NW_005841916.1:2484528-2547570 GCF_000455745.1 Alligator sinensis | reverse complement strand
TCCTGCTCGTATGTCATCTTCCAGGCCAGTGACTTCTGTGGCCCTAAAGAGCATATATACAAACTCTTGTGGCTGCAGTGTCTGGACCTGTCCCTCAACCCCTATTTGCATTGTTTTGGCTGACTGAACTGGAGCAATGTCCCGAGTGGCCCTCAGTCTGAGGATGTCCGGGGCAATCAGAGTTGAGTTTGGCTTGAGTGAAGGAGAGGGAACACCGAATCTTTGACTGCCAGAGGGTTCCAGTCCCTGAACCGTTTTCTCAGAAGCAGAGAGAGCAAAGCCCTGCTTTTCTCCCCTGCCCGAAGAGCATGTTTCAACACCCTGCTGTTGTGCCTCAGATCTGCTCTTTTGAGATCGTTCCTAGACATGAAAAAGTTACTCAGTCTCCTGGGGCTCATTCAGTCCACTCTTTATTGTGCTGAGGCTGCTAACAAAAAGCCTGGGCTAAATATATTTCTCAGTTCTCAATACTTGAGCACTGTTTGCTTTATCACTAGGGAGCAGGTACACTCAGTGTTGACATGAGGAGTATTAGGAGACAGAGGTTGGGGTGTGGGAGATGCCAGCTTGGGACTGATGCATATACTGTAATGTTAAGCATCAGGAGTGAGCTGAATGCTGCACCAGGCAGTCCCTGCCCATTGCTAAGGGCCTTTATGTTTTTGGTGGCAAGGGGTTAGTTTAGTTATGAAATTCCCTTCTTTTTGTGGGGCTTCCACCACCACCCATGAGTGATTTTGTCCAACAGTGAACTAAACCAGGATGCTGTTCTGATAAAGAATATTATAGTCCGACTTGCTTGATGTCCTCCCATTACCCCTAATTAAACATGTCCTTTCCCTTTCTGTTTACACCCTTAAAAGTCTGTAGGTTGTCTTCACTCCACAGTGGGTGCATCTAGATGTTCATTAATGCGCTTTTGCTACCAAGCATTTCATTTAGTACCTCCAGTGTGAGGTACTAACTAAATGCGCGTTAGGCTGCCCTAATGCACACTAGCAAAAGCACACTCTTTTTTAAGTGATGCTTAATGCACAGTAGCCTAATTTTACTGCATATTAGAGTATTAGCATGATTTTTGACACAATGCTCTAATATGCTCTAATAGGTTACTGCACACTAAAGTGCACATGTAGACATGCAGGCATGTCCAATCTCTTTTCTGGGCTTTTGGCTGTAACAATGTTAGCCTGTGCAGTAATTAGAAGTGGTAAAATTCCTGCCACTCGGGACACTTAACTAGACACTTGTTTAGACTTAGCTAAACAATCCTGGTTTGAACCTGTTTTAACCTGTATTGTCTCTTCCATTGTTGATGGCAAGGACCTATGCTCAGACCAGAAATGGAACAAGCTGCTCAAATACACCTATAAGCACTGAAAACGGTGACATGTCTTACATATGTCAGTTGGAAGTCCCTGGATAGGAGGGCTCTGCTTTCATCATGTGTTCAGTTTGTCACTGGGAGCCCACATCAGGTTTTGCTTCAGGAAAGCCCTCTGAGCTGAGTTCTTGCAAAAGTGAGAAATGAAAGAAGTTGCTTTTTCTGAGAATGACTGACTGTTTTGATGAAGCTAGGAGTCCCCTTCCAGAGATGAGCAAGATGCCTCCTCTGCTCTGCTTCTGACAGTGGGTCAGGAGATGCTTAGCGATGAGGGTGGATGCTATGTGTTAGGGTACATGAACAGTTAATATCCTTTCCCCTGCTCAGAGGGCTTCTGGGAAGGCAGGTGATTTTATTTTTTCCCTTTTCTCTCGCTCACATGTGCTATCCCCTTTTTAGCAGCTTCTCTAACCATATGCTGCACTTTTAGAAAAGTGTGTATAGTCTTTTCTGTGCTAGGAAGGACTCTGATCTCCATGGAGATTGCCGTGAACCTACACATGGATGAACGGAGCTACTGTATTTCCCTTCCCTGGAACCTGCTTTACCCCTCACAAGTAAAAAATAATCCTTTGTTATTTTGTGTGCTCCCATCAGTGCCAACTTTAAGGATGCCTAAACACTGCAGTGTCAAGAGCTTACCAGGACCTTAGGAACTGCACCCCAGTGACCCCAAATGGAGCAAACCGTAGCTTCCTATATCTTTCATGTAGCACTTCCTGAGGCCCAATGCCCATATTTTTTTTTATCTGTGTATCCTGCCTAGTCAAGATAGATCATTTGTCTCACAGGTGCTGCAGTTTATTCATTTTTAAAGCCTGAGGTGCCAGCAAAACTGCATAAACCAGGCTACACTTTGGCTGTTTGGGACTGCATAAGGAGTGACACAGCTGGTAGCAAGCACAGGGTTTCTCCTCTGCCCTCAAATAACGGCCAGGAAGCAGAGAACTACTGCAGCAACATCCATGGCTTTTGGTCATGCTTACTCGCTGTAGGATGCAGTTGGCTTGAAAAGGCAGAGCAGAAAACCCAGCCTGGAAAGAAATCCTTGGAACTCCCTGGTTGTGCTGCGTGATGTGACCAGTCCATGAAAAGACTAGTAGCCCTTGCATACAGACAGGGAGAACCTCCTGAGCTTCCACTCCCAGGTGCACACAGCAGCTGCTTACCTTTTGCATTAGTCATTTTTCATTTCCTAGGAGTGTCTGCTAGACCCATTGTGGTTCTGCACTTGCCCACTGACCAGCTCTGATATGCATGGTAGGTAGCCTCTACGCTAAATCCCTTCTTGGCTCTCTCTCCTTCTGACTGATTCATCAACACTGAAGGAGCAATCCTTCCCACCCACCCCACCCATGAGAGTGCACCCCAAGTTTGTTCAGCCCTAGATTCTCCCGTGATGCTTCATCTTGAATGCTTGACATTTTAGTGAATGATGAAATTGTTGGTTTGGTTTGTACTTAAACTTTTTCTTTCCGCTGCTGAGCTGTATTTGGGAACAACTCCTCTCTGTTTGCATCCTTTCCAAAGGAAAGGAAGCCAGGGCAGGTATCTGAACTGTATGTCTGGAAGTCGGGAGACTGCTCTTCCGCTTTTGTGCTGAGTGATCTTTGGGTAAGTTACTTGTAACTAAAAGTCTCAGCGCTGGTCACTGCTTTTGGGTGGGTCAGACTTCAGATGCTCAGCTTCTGGAAAGTCTATTCCCATAGAACCTGATGTGCTGCCCAGCTGCAGTTTCCACAGGTTGCTTGGGTATCTGCCTCTGTTGGGGAAGTCAGCCCCACAGTGCCTGAAGAAAGAAATACAAAATAGTGACCATTTTAGAAAACACTGGATTTAGTTTCTGCACTTCAGTTTTTCTTGTTTTGTAAAACTAGCTTTATAAAGGTGTTTCAAGCCTTAATTTGCAAGGGAATTTGCATTTCTTGAATAGAAGGCGCTATAGAATTGCACTAGTTCCAATATTCCAGAACTAGTGACTCCGTCACTATCCATCCAGGCCTGAATGTACAAGCAACGGTACCTAGGTTGAGGAGGGGGGGGTGTGCCTACAGAATCCCTCTTTGCAGATAACTTGCTATCTAAGTACAAGTTACTGGGTTGGGGTGTGCAGGTGTGTGGCTTTTTTTCCTTGACGGTTGAATAGAAAACTAAATAAACGTGTTTTAGGTCAAATTCCTTTTTCTTTTTTTTCTTTTTTTAACCCCTTTTTACAACTTGCCACTTTTTTTAAATGTAAGAAACTTTCTCTTGAAAATATCAACAAAAAATAATCGTTTTCAGCTTTCCAAAAAGTGCATGCATTTTTTTTTTCTGTCTCTTGTTTGGCTTCATTTGTCTTGCATGTCCAGACACTTTTGTTCCTCCCCTTCCCCTCCCCATACCATGCCCCCCAGTTAATTTTTGAAAAATACATTATTCAGTAATTCATTTTCCTGGCTTTAAAGCAGATTTATTCTTCAAATGTTTTTTGTGGGCTTCTGCTTTTGTGGCTCTGCCCTTCCATAAAACATCCTGGCTCCAAAAGAATGCATCCGAAATGAGGACCCTGCGTTTGTGAATTGTGTGTGTGGGCCCTAGTGGGTACTTAACCTGAAGTTAAGGATGAGTTTTGCTGAATTGGAGCCGAATAAACACTGTCTGCTGTGGACTGGGTATTTGAGGAGGGCAGCTCAGCATCTCCCCTGGAGGACTGAATTTTGTGCTTCCTTTGAGGCTACAGGAATGAAACGGCTGCATCACAACGGCTCTTATTGATCTGAGAGAGAGAACCAGGCTCCACAAATTTAACATGACTTTCAGAGATGCCTATAAAATCTGTCAGCCTGGGTGGATGCTGTAGATCCTATGGTGGCTTCTGTCAGAGGAACCTGCCCTTGTCTCTAGTGTGCTGTAGGTGAATAGTTTGAGAAGTTTGCCTAGCACCTCTCCTTCAGAAGCACAGCTTGAGATCAGTGAGCTCAATGTGGTGAGTGCTGACCAGTTCTCCAGCAACTCCAGAGAGCAGCATTTGCAGAAAAACCTGTTGCTCTTTTTAGAAAAAGGATCAGGCTGCTTATAGAGACTCCATCACTGGTTGTCTCCATGCCAGTAGTGGGGGCGCTGCACGTGTTTGTCGGATTGGTAGATGACTGGGAGATAAGCCCCTGGGATTGCAACATAGCACAGGAAACCTTGCACTCAAAAGACACATCTGCCAGCCCTGAATGGAGGGGTTTGAAACTGCTCTGGGTAACCACATCGAGCAGCCTCTGAGCGACAGCTCTTTCCAGGCCAGGGTTTACTGCTGAGCTCTCTTCTACCGTTAGCATGGGCCTCTCTCTTTCTCAGGCCCACGGGTTTCCTTTCCTTCAGTTACTGTCTTTTTTGGTTCTCTCTTTAGTGAAAGTGGGTCCTTCAGTTTTTCTTTATAAAATGGCAGTGGCTGCTCCTGCTCCTGCTCTGTGGAGCACAAATGCTGAGTAAGAGGCTGTGATGTTGAGGACCCAATGAGTGGTATTTAGATCCGCAGTTGGAGGGGACTCAGAAGCAGGAACAAGTGCACACGCAGAAGAGGAAAAAGGGGGCCAACCCAGCTGACACCTGCATGGAGAGCCAGGCTACTTTATATTGGGGAGGAAGATGAACCTCCGTTTGGGAAGGGACTGGGTAGAGTTTTCCCAGGGCTCTAGGTAAGATGGGAGGAATCTGTCTTAAGCACAGTGTAAAGAGCAGCTTCTTGCCCCAAAGCCGTGACTCCCATCTCTCCTGCCTATTTACCATGTCTCTTGTCCTATCTCCTTCCTCCCTCTGCCTTGCCAGCCTCTGCCAGCCTTTAGGCCAATGGCTCACAAATGTCTGCATGCTGCCCCCCATAAGATCACTGACCATTTTATAGGAGGCTTTACATACTGAAAGCCCTGTTTAGATATTGATTTGATCTGCACTGCATCCCAATGAGGTAAGGGAGCCTTCGCCATTTTGCAGGTAGGGCAGCTACAGGAGAAATAAAAGCAGTGACTTGCACCAAGCTGTGCAGTGAGTGAGTGATGGAGTCAGGATTAGAGATGGGAACACCCCAGCACCCAACCCAGTGCTTGCTTTTCCTGACCTTGCTGCCTTCCTAATTGGGGAACACTTGTCTTGGGCTTGTGTGCAAGCTCTTGTACGTGGGTCTCCTCAGTAAAGTGTCACTGTCTACGTGTGCACTGGCATTAGACTGCAGTAAACTAATTAACTCCACCATAGGATAGTACTGTTGGGGATAATACTGTCCTATGGTGAAGTACGTAACTATGCTGAAACATGTGTGTAGACACTAATTGGGGGCATAGATTGTGCTTGGTCAGCCCAGCTAGCTGGTGGCTAGTTCAAATTGCTACTGTCCTAGTTCAAATTGCTACTGTCCCAGGTGCACATGTAGATGCTGTGCCCGGGAGCAGTTTCTCTGGTTCAAACTGCTTTGGAGTTTATGGCATCACATTAATTGCACATGTAAATGCACCCAGTAGTAATAGTGGTAGTAGCACTAGTATTACTATTACTACCTGTCTTAGGCTCATGTGCAAGCTCATGTGCAAGCTCCTGTATGTGGGTCTGCCTCTAGGGACCCAGCTCTACTAGTGATGGCTAAGGGAAACTGCAGACTGGCCAGGAAAAGCTTAAGGAGTAACCTGGGATGATGATGGGTTATTATTATTTACCACTACTAACAATAATAATCCAAATTTGGGAGAATCATGCTGTTTAGAACATGGGGTCTGACATGGGCAAAGCTGTGATGGCCTCAGTGGGATAAGGTCACAGCAGGTGATTGTTGGGACAGAGAATGAGGAACAGCCCCTTCCCCCAAGGTGCATACAATGCAAAAAATGGGCACAGTTGTGTTGCTGCACTGTAATCTGGGAAACCACAGGTGGGCAGCCTGGGGCACAGCTGCAAGGCAAGGGCAGCTGCTGTATATGGTACACAGCAGATCATGGAGGGGGTGGGGAGCAGGGTGGCTCTCAGGGAGGTGCCAGGGTTTAATTTGTGGCACACCTGCCAAAAAGGTTGGCCACAGCTGTTGTAGACTATAAATCTAAATAACAGTGGGTGCATTTACACACTTTACTGCAGAGTGGACTAATTAGCTTCTCAGTAAAGTGTCACTGTCTACATGTGCACTGGCATTAGACTGCAGTAAACTAACTAACTCCAACATAGGATAGCACTGTTGGGGATAATACTGTTGTATGGTGGAGTACTGAACTGTTCCTCATTCTCTGTCCCAGCAATCATTGCTGTGACTTAATCCCACTGAGGCCATCACAGGTTTGCCCATGTTCTAACAGCATGATTCTCCCACACTTGGATTCACCTGGTTGGTAGGATAGCCACTGTTTTGCTGAAGCCATTCCTAGACACCTCACCTGAAATTAATATGCAAATAAACAATTGTTATTACTGACACCTAGCCCAAGTCCTGTCTGTTGTTGTAAATTCAGCCCACTTGTATCCTAGTCACTATGTTATGACAGGCCAATTCTTGGATGCTGGGCATCTGAGTCAGGTGTCCAACCACACTCTGGACAGAGACCTTCCCCAATTTCTGGACCATCTGAATGAAAACTGAATGGGTGGCAACTTTACTGCTTGGACACAGTAGCAGAATTATAAACAACCGAGGACTGGGAAGTCATGTAATCCTCTGTTCAGTGGGGTAGCAGAGACCATGTTTGGGCACTACTGGAAAAAATGACTATTAAAGGAGGATGCCTGTGATATTTTAAGGTAAAATTCATAGAGAGGGGTTTAGTAAATGAAGGCCTGTTAATCTTTGAGACTTTGACATTTGTTTTAAAGGTTCAGTCTCTGTGCATGTGTTCGTGAGAGGGAATGCATCTGGGTTTAATGTAAAAGTGTTTGTGTGAGAATTACCTTGTATTTGGGTGGGACTGGGTGTCTGTGCTGTGATGATGCCTTATCATCCACAAAGAGCCAGTGCTAACTTATTGCACCTTAAAACAGTGATTTTCAACTGGGGTACCACACAATGTTAGCACTGGTAGGTTTACAAGATAAGCCCAGAGAGTTCAAATAGAAGCCCGTAGCGGAGGTTTTTCCAAATTCTTTTCAACAAAAAAACTGCTCCATTATTCTTTAGGCAAAAAAGAGTGAAAACGAAGAGCTGGCATTTTCAGAGGACTGCCTCAAGTCTATCTAGGGGTGTCTTGAACCTAAAAAGGTTGAGAACCACTGGCTTAAAAAACCAAGAATTTTTGTTGCATTACATCTTTTAAAAGAAGCGTGTATAAGGAGGAGCCTGCCGTCTGCACAGTTGAAGGCGTTACCACTTTGCAAATTTATCAGAGACAAAAATGTATGTTTGACAGAAGATCACAGCAATACAGATGTGGGAGTCTGAAGGCAGAGTTGCAAACTGGGGAGTCATTTGGAGGCCTGCACAGGGTTTGCACTTTTTTTTCCTTTTAATACTTCAAAATAGATATTTAATATGATTAGCATTGACCGCACTTACCACAAGCTGTACCGTGTATGTGCACTTATGTTTAAGATATGGGTCTCCCATAGAGTGTGTCTGTGGAGCCCTGTCACATGACAGCTCGAAGGGCAGGCCACATGCCACACACAAAGCAGGCCTGACTCTCCCCTGTGACTTGTCTTTTGCCACCAGCTGCATAATGCAGAAGTGCAGCTTTCAATAGGGTCACGAGAGGGCTCTCTGTGAGCTGCTGTCTTATGGGGTTCAGTCAGCTGGGCTGTGCAGTGTCCATGCCTGACAGCCGCGGTGATCTGGAGCCCAGCTCTGCATACCCACGCTCACAAACATTGGCAATGTCATTGCTGGGGCCTGGTGGTGTACATGTTATGGAACAGAAAGTGATTCCACTTCCAAGAGCTTTACCGCTGACCATAGCCCTGCTGGAGGGAATAGGGTTACTTCTAGGACTATCAGCTGCTCACATGATTATGGATCTGCCAGAGATGGGTGCATCACATTTTTCAAGGCAGTAAAACCAAGTCAGAATCTACAAGCAGGACTGAGCCCATGTGTGCGTGTAGCTGTATCTTTGCTGTGCCGTCCTACTGTGGACCTGCCCGTGACAGTCTGACTAAAAAAAAAAAAAATACTGATTGAAATGAATCTACCCAGCCTTGCATCTTTGAGTGGCACTTTCCCTATTACAAATATAAGGAGTTGACAAACATATTATTTCTAGCTAATACACAAATGCCAAGAACCATTTTGCCATTTATGGGCTTTTTCTAATCTTAGTCTTATAATGTATCCTGTGTGACAGCCTAGCCAGCGTTCTGCAGCAATATTCAATAAGATACCCACCACTGAGCTCAAGTCTCTTTCCTCAGACACAGGTAACCCTTTGGAGGATGGGGACTTACATAATACCATATTTATTCAAATGTAAGATAAGGAGATTCTCCCGCCCCACCCCGAGTCAGCATTGGGAAAACAGCTCATCTTACATTTACATACAAAGAAACCTCATTAAATACATTGCTTATCATTAAATCGCTGCCAAAAGCGGCATGTGTTCAGTAATGGAAACCAACTGTGAAGTTGATTTAGATGTGTGTTTATGGAGAGCCTGTGCTAAGACTTGCAGCAGTTTAAAAAAAGGTAAAATGCATCAATGCTGGATGAACTAGATTATTATAGACATGCTTGTTTCAATGGCAGTGTTTTCAAATTTGCCCTTCACTTCCATGTTTTCAGGAAGAACAGGGTCTAGCAATAAAAGAGGGCAGGGGAAGAGGTTACAGTGGGAAGAAATTGGGAGGGCAGAGGGCACTTGATCCCCCAGGTTTATTTTCCCTGCTGTAGCAGTGGGAGGGGAACAAATTCAAGACAAACCTCCAATAATTAGATTCTATACCTGGAAAATTATCTCAAATTTATAAATTTTTCATATATGGAATCTAATTACTGGAAGGTTGTCCTATAATCAGGATCCTCTTACATACTATTGTGTAGGGCATTCACTTAGTTGGGCAAGCTGGAAAATGCTAGCAGTATAAAGATTAAAACTAACTTACTAGTACACCCCTTGGTTTACCCCAAGGAGTTGGTGGTTATGTATACACCATCATGGGCACCCTGGGCTTTATTGAATATACAAGTGTGGCCCCAGGTATTCAAGTACTTGCATAATGTTTCTGGGTTGAGGCATGTTCCACTGGAGAAGCAGGGACTTAGAGGAACATACTAGATTTTAACAGTGAAGCAAGAAGTTGTTGAGTTACTTGATGTGGCCTGAGATGGCAACAGTAAATGGGGTTTAATCAGCAAGAAACAAAAATAGAGGATTGATGTACTAAGGGGAAGAATCAGGTTTCTTTCTCCTCCAAGCCCAAGGGAGTTTGAGACGGGTCACTTTTTTGGGGAGCCCTGTGACCAGCTATCTCCATCCAAAACAGTGCACTGTGTTGCAAAGAATATGCGCCTTGGGCTAAGCCTGCAGACACACTGTGGTCTGGTCAAGGAAGTGGATATGATAGTTCTAGTCTTAGCTCTGCTGTTGATTTGCCATGTGACCTTGTGTTGCCTGCCTCTACTTTCCTGCATGTAAATAGGTACAATCCCCCATCACAAGGAGGTGCGTTGTGCCTTGTAAAGTGTTTGACATATCTGTGAAATACATTCGAGAAATGTAGTGTCAGGATCTTATACCTCTTTATTTCCTTAACTAGCCTTTGTACATTTGTTTCTACGCATGTGAAATATTTTGAATCAAATGGCAAGAATTGTTGTGGTGATACCCAAAAGCTTGTCTAAGTCTTTCCCAACCATATATTTGGTGCAATAAAAGGCATCATGGTACCCTTTTTCAGGTCTTTGGGAGAGAAGCAGACACAGTGGAGCTTAGTAGCAGATGGAACAAAAGGTTGTGTAAAACTCTGTATGTAAATAAAAATGGGATATAAGGGAAATTTTCGGGTAGCCAACAGACAAGGGAGATGCAGTAAAAACCTAAGAATGCTGATTCTTAACTATGGACAACAATGAAGTTATTGCTGCACTGTAACATTCTTGAGTTAAACACAATTAGCAACAAATACTCATGCCATAAAACAAATTATTGTATCATGTCTGCCCCATGAACTTATAACTGCATGGTGATGTGTTTATGCTGAGGTTGTCCATGTTTTACCCAAATCCTATGTATACAGTTCCTAAAAATCAGTTGCCGCTATGTTACTGGGCATTTTTCTCCTTCAGAAGGAAGACTTCTTTCCTATTTGAGTATAAGACCCTCTAATATTATTTGCAAAAATATAATAACAGGAACTAGTCTTAGAGTAAACGGTCTATGTGGGATCAGAATGAAGATCAGTGTATGGGACTTTCTGTTCTGTGCAGATTCTTGTGCCGCACTCCTCATACTAACAGCACAACACCTGGCAGTGCATTAAATAGTGTGGTTCATAGAAACTGCAGTACTTATTCATTATCTTTGTATGGCAGTAACTATGAACCACACAGGACAGATTGCAGGCTGATTAATCTCTCTTTGTATATGAGTTTCCCAGGCCTTAATTATTCTAGCTAATCTGATCTAATTCTGCAGGTCAAGGGACCTTTATTAACTTCTTCCAATGCTTCCTAAAAAGTACACCTCTATTTTTTAAGTAACTATGATCTAACCTTCTCTTTAGAGAGAGTTCTGGACCTCCATCTGCTGAAAGTTTTGGACCTGAACGGGTTGGGATCCAGAGCCAACTAGCTGAGCTCTAGCCCCTTGAGAGGTGAAGTTGTGATTCTAATAGCAACTGCTGGAGTCCAAGAATAGTGATGCCTGCTGTGTGATGGGGATGAGGGATGTACATTTTGGTCATCCTAATTGTATTGTATGACTTTGGTAATTTCTCAGCCCATTTCTTAAGACTGCTTCTCTGTCAGACCTTCTGTTGTGTTTCTGAGGGGAGCAGGACAGGAGATGGTGTTCCTGTCCTGCACTTTTTTTGTTTTCAAAACTGTACATGTTTTCCTAGGTAAAGCAAAGACCAGTTTGTCACAAAGCTCAGCATGGAAACCAGGTCTGAGATCTGTCGTGCTTGACTCAGAACACAGACTTGAACCTGGGTCTCCTGTAAGTGGCTTGACCATCATGCCAATAGTCTCTCTGGCTTGTGTTCACTTCTTCATACTCTTGGTCATGCTGAAAACTGCTTCAGATGGAGATAGTGAGACTCAGCCCAGAGCAACCCTATAGCATGGTGGGTAAGACATTCTTCTGAGACGTGGGAGACAGGTTCAAGACTGTACTCGATTCAGTAGAAGGCAGCAATACCATATTGCACGCATAGGATGTGCTGTGTAATATAGGTGACCTTGTTTATTAACGTGTGGCATTTCTATTCAGACGCAGCATCCCTGGGACTGACAGACCCACGCCTGTGCTACGTACTGGATGGGCTTCTCTTCATTTATGCGATCATTATTACAGCCCTTTTTGTGAAAGCTAAGGTCAGTCTAATCAGCACTGTCTCTCCTCAAAGGTTTGGATCACTTTGTGCTTATTTATCATGTGTTCAGGGGGAGCATGCTATCTGGGGGAGCATGTTTCCTTGGACTGATGCACGGCTTGAAAGCATGAATGATTTTACATTCTTGATTACCATTGCAAATAGGAAGTTTGTTGAACACTGAGCTACAGGGTGGAGAGGAATAAGCCCAGTATTCAAGGGTTGATGCTAGAGAGAGAAGGCAAGGTAGCATGATTCTAATGTCTCTTGTGGAAAGGTTTGTTCTGAAAGGGCTTTGAGCCCTTTTGAATATATTTCATTTTCTGAGCTCAAAAATAAACCAACCCTTCTCTTCCTACACACATACACAGACAGTGCATCTACACAAGATGCTAACTGTGCAGTAGCCTAATAACACTGCACAGCAGCATGCTGGGCAAAACCCATGCTAATATGTTATTGCGCAGTAGTATTAGGCTATTGCACAGTTAGGATCAGTAAAAAGCCGTGTGCTGGTGCCAGTTACTGCACATTGATTTAGTACTTGGTTATGCAAGTACTAAACTTAATGTGCAGTAACTACAGTGCATTAATGAATGTGTAGACACCCAGAGTGTTGCAGCTACCAGTCTTGATGGAGTGATAAAAAGGAACTGTATATATTCCCTTTAAGTCTCACCATCTCATCATCAGGACATGGAAAGCACAAGATAGGGGTAGGAGCATCAGAAAGATACCAGCTGAGACACTGAGTGATGGTGAAATTTCTTACATTTAGGCGCCTGCAGAATTCAACACCTGCATTGGAGATGGTAGACCCAAAACACCTTGTTTCCTTCCCCAGCTTAGGATGTGCAGGTTTATTTTCTGGCCTAGCTCTCACCTGTCAAATGATCCCAGCAAGATAGGCATTCAAATCCTTTTTTAAAGGAATCCAGAGTAGGTACCTACACCACCTCTGTGGGGAGTCTGTTCCAGGCCCTGGGGACTCGGACAGTAAAGTTTTTCCTTATGTCCAGCCCAAAATGGTCTTCCAGGAGTTTGTGACCATTGGACCTAGTCTTCCCATAAGGTGCCCTGGTGAACAGACGTTCTCCCAGTGCACACCCCTTATGTACTTATAAGCTGCCACCAAGTCACCCCTGAGCCTGCGCTTTTCCAGGCTGAAGAGTTCCATGGCTCTCAGCCTCTCCTCATAAGGCCTGCTCTCCTGTCCTCTAATCATTTGCGTGGCTCTCCTCATGTCTCTCAGTTACATCCAGAAGGACAGGGATAAAAAAATGCTAATTCAGGAACAGCCCATGAAACATTTCTTGGGAGAAATGCCAAGCTTATAATCTGTTAAAATATTTCCAGAGGTCAAATAAAGGCCTGGTGATGAGGGTATGGAGTCTTATGTGCCTCAAGGTCATAGGTTTCAGTAGGAGAGGAATAAGCAGCTCTGACAGAATCTTACCACCATCTCATGGCTGTTGGTCCAGTTCTACCCAAGAGGCTATTTGTAAGCAAAGAAATACAAATTCCTTCCCACCATACACATCCACACCATAAGAAGGAAGAGGAAGTTATTTTCCTCTCTGATGTGGGCAAGGATCTGTCTACCATGTCCCTCTTTGATGGTTCTCCCTCTTTCAGTTTTTCCTGAATAATGGATACAGTCTGCACTGGCTGCACTCAGCCTCCAGCACAGAAGCCAAGGACTGAATGAGCCTGGAAGTCTGCCTCACTTCTCCATGATCCCTGCAGGTTATGGCTAAGTGTCAGGAGGTAGTATAGGGGCAGCTAGCCCTGCAGGTGCTGTGTCCCACAAATCTCTCAGGGTTGTAGATCTAACGCTAAATCAGAAGAAAAGAAAATTTAGAAGGAATGAATGACACTCAGCAGTGGCAAAAAGAGAAGATTTTATGCTGCCATTATAGACCCTGACTGCAGGTGAAACTGCTGCTTTGGGACTGGAAACCTTTGTGAACCTGCCAGAGGGGAAAGCCACCTACATATTCACAAGGTGCACAGTGTGCCTAACTGTGGGAGCTGTGGACCCTCCTACCTGTTGGGAGGGAGAGTGATCATTAAGGAGGACTTGGAGAACCTCTGAGAAGGATTTTGTGAACCTGGTGCAACTGGATGTGGAGACAGAGTGCATGAACTGGGCGCTGGTGGTTCCCAACCCAGAACTCCTTGAAAGCAGACAACTAATATAAGATAAATTTATTCTAAGCCTAAGGTTAAATCCCATTGGAAGCTCTGCAGGTTGATTTAAAGAATGGCAGTGTGTGCACATTGTTTTCAGGAGGTGCTGAAAGTGGCTGTTACCCCTAAGAACTGGAAAGTCCTCTACCTGCTGCAATATGTGTGGTTAGCCAAACTTTTATATAACATAATAGCAATAAGCCAGGGGGAGCAGATAAGGTGCTGTCTGAGAGGAGGAAATGAGAGACAGATGTGCCTGTTGTCATGGCACCAGTTCAGAGTTGGGGAGGTAAATAGGTTGTAGGCATATGCCTTTGAAAATACTGACCTAAATCGTTCTTGGAAGGGTGAGTCCAGACAAGCGCACACGTGCCTCTTGCAGTGTCTCAAAGCAGTTTGAGATGCTGCAAGAGGCATGCTGGGAACAAAAAGCAAGTTCCCTGTGCTGCATATTTGCAGCTCTAATTTTTGATACTGGGAAATCCTGGTATCTGACCCGTGCCACCTGTGCAACGTGGTGCTGTGCCAGGTCGCCCTGCTTGTGCGTACCCTGGGCCAGAACCGGGCTGCTCTTACTGTCACCCGGGTCCCTGGCACCGCATGCAGGGGCTGTGCACCTTAATGTTGGGCCAGGTCCTGCCTTCATGTGCCCCGCAAGCCTTAGGGGTGGGCTGGTTCCATGCAGGCAGGACCCAACCCCTACATGGGGTGCTGGAGCCGTGGGTGACAGCAGAAGTGGCTCAGTTCTAACTGAGGGTGCACGCAAGTGGGCTGGTTTGGTGCGGTGCCATGTCGTACAGGCAGCACAGGTCATGGCTCTGCCAGTAGAAGTGATGGCTGCAGCTGCTGCTGCAGAGCAGGCTGTGCACCATGCGTGGGGACCCACCCCTCCTGAGCAGCCCCCCCACCACACACACACACGCCTCCCACAGCCCACCCACCAACCCACACCTCCACCCACAAACCCCACAGCTGCCAAACGGGATGGGAAAGGACCTGCTGGTGGAAGCTGAGGCTGCAGGGGCAACCGCCACACTGCAGCCCTGCCCCATGCCCAAACCAGTGCTGTGATATGCAGCCCCAGCCTATCTGGGCTCTTGGTTCCAGGAACCATTTTGGTGTGTAATGGGCTGCGGGGAGGATTGGAGGTGGCAGCAGGGGCGAGTGAGTGAGTGAGATGGGGTCAGGGGTGGAGGATAGCTTCGGTTAGGAGAGGATGCCAGAGCCAGGCTTAGAGCCCCCCTGCCCCACTACAGCAGCCTGTGTAGGGGAAGGCCAGCCTAGGTGGGAAGGGGCTTCCCAGCCCAGCCCCTGAGCCCCAGTTGAGGGCTTCCCCAGGAACGGCATGGGGATCACTGTGGCCTGGGCACAGGGATCAAAACAGCTACAGCTGGCACTGCTCAGAGCCACAAAGCTCAGAGCGGGTGGGACAGCTGCAGCTGGACCCATGTCCTGGTGCTGGGAGTGAGCTAGTGCAGAGCAGGCAGGGGCTGCAGGTCAAGAGTGAGGGGCACTGCTGGGGCTGTGGGTTGGGAGTCAGGGGCAGGGCACTGGCATGTCAGTGCTGCTCAGCACCCCACACCCTGGTGAGTGAAGTGGGGAGGAATAACTCTGATTTTTCTATAATTAAAAAAAAAAAAAAAAGCAAATGCCAATGTGCATAGATATTTAGAATTCATTTTTGATGATGATAGAGGCACTGGTAGGCTTCCAGATTTGCTTTAAACTTGTAAATATATTAATAAACATTGCCCAACTGATCTCTCTCTCTATAGTGGTATTTCATTTTAAATAGTGGAAGAATACAGATTTGGCAAGGTTCAGTGATGAGACTGTAAATAGTAGGATTTGGGTTAAATGCAGTGACTCTTGGGTTAAATGGCCTGTCCAGCCATCAACCTGCCAAGGACATCTTTTATTGGCAGGTCTGTGACCTGTATTGTTCCTTTGAGAAGCCAAAGAGGGGCAATGGAAAACTCCTGGTAGCACTGGAAGTGTTGCAGGCTACTTGGCTGCAAGCCCCTGACATAGCGAGTTAGGGTGGGGGTAGCCGTGCATAGAGATGCCATGACTGTGTGCTCACTCTGCCTTCTCTCTCTTTCAGTTCACCAGAACCCCTGAATCGCAAGGGCTGCCAGGCCAGGGTGAAGTGT
Organism: Alligator sinensis; assembly: GCF_000455745.1. Lineage (NCBI taxonomy): Eukaryota > Metazoa > Chordata > Crocodylia > Alligatoridae > Alligator > Alligator sinensis. Next base: position 2,531,376 of record NW_005841916.1, on the reverse strand, counting down.
ACAATGTAAGTGATTACAACATCTCTTTTTAAACGTATGACTTGAGCCAGGCCACCTTGGCTCCAGCTCTCTGAGCAAGCTGGCTTTCCTGCAAGCCAGATGAGGAATCACAAGTGCAAGGAGGTGGGACTGCCAGCTGAGACAAGCTAACAGCTCAGCCTGGGAGTACCTCTTGTACTCCCAGGTAAAGAAGCCACCAGAAGATGTGAAATCTCCAGTTTAAGGCTTTGCTCCATTGAAGCACAGGAGGTGCCCTCTGAGCTCTTGAGAATTCAGTCCTGTCTAGAACCGTGCTCTGGATGCGTGCACGGATCGGATAGGTTGCTTTCTGTGACACAACCATCAGGTGCATGGGCTTCTCTCCATAGAGGGCCTGATCCTGCAATACTTCTACACCAGGGAGTTTTTACTTAAACAGGACTTGAGTAGGTCACCTGCAGGTTTTCAGGGGGACAACTGGAGTGGGTGAGCAGAAGCTGGTGTGTTAAGGCCTGGAAGATGGAGATCCAGAATGCTTTGTTTTAAGTTGAATGAGAACTTCCCCTAAAATATTTATTAGCAATGAAATAAATATGCACAGGGAAAGGAATTTGCTATAGATTTTCTGTTTGTCCGGAACCAGGTCTGGCAGCTCCCCTTCCAAAAGTGACTCTAGTAGTTGCCTACAACAATTAATTTATAATGGGGATACTACAGTAACAATTACTGTACAGGTAATTGCACAGTATTTACTTGTACAATTTTGCAGATACAAAATTATACTGTAAATTTTATAGTACAACTTTTTGCTAATAAGTTAAGATTATTTTTTTAATATTGCAAGATGCTAATGATCTCTGGAGCAAGGGGCTTCTAGATAGACTAAAATTGCATTAATTTACCTTTTCAGAAACGAGGAAATTTGGTTAAGGCTTATAATCTCAGCTAAAAAGACGAGCTCACGCTGGCTGATCATTTAGCTATAGGTCTCTACGTTTTTCATCTGACAATTTATCTCACTACTGCTCGTGTTTTGTGGCACAGTACTGCTCGGCCAGCGACACAGCTGATTTCCAGCCAACTGTGCCAGGGTACTAGTATAGTAAGCTCCTGGGAAGGGGAAGAAAGAGTGAGCGTTGCATCACCTTTGCTTAATTAACCCAGGAAAGCATGAAACAGCTACAGGAAAAAATCATGGTTAAAGCATCTACCAATGCTTTAACCTGCTACTCAGGTAAGAGATCACTGACTTGAGATCATCATAACTCCTCCATTTGCTTCAGTTCAGAACCAATCAGTGGAGACTTGCTTCTATAGTGGTGTCTGACTTCAGTTAGCTGCAGCATTGAGGTTGGAGTTTTACCTCACGCCAGCCAGTGGAACCAGGAACCCTGACCATAATGGTAGAAATCTCATTCCAACATGTTAGCCTGCCACTCTGGCCCTCTCCCACCACCCTATTCCCTAGCACCTGCTGCCTCTACAGGGCCCCTTCTTACTGCTCTGCTTTTGGGTGAGGAGTGTGCAACTCCCTTCCCACATCTGGCTTCTTGGCAGCTAGGTCTTCTAAGACACGGTGATTGGCCCGATCACCTTGCTGAGGGCAGCAGTTTGTCCCTGCTGGCCCCCTCCCAGAGATGACGCATCCAGACCTGTACAGTTCCTGAGCCAGCCCCCTCTTCTGAAAAGTCCAAGAGGGTGAAGGTCTTGGATTGGTGGTTACCAACTGGTCGATTTCGATTGACTACTCGATTGCAGAGCCTCTGACAGTTGATCTCGGTCTGGGGGGCTGAGCACGCATGTGTTCAGCCCCCTAGACCGAGATGGACTGTCAGAGGCTCCGCAATTGGGAGCAACAGGATGCATGTGCGGAGCAGCCAGGGCAGAACATGCATGGCTGGGCTGAGCTGCGCTGCCTGCCACCGGGGTCGGGCCAGGTGAATGAGGTGATGCACCCTCCTGCCCTGCAGTGAGGGAGGGAGTGGGGCAGGGGCGAGTGGGGCCTCGGCTGGGCTGGGGGAGGTTGGAGCCCGGACAGCTTATCCAGGGGCGTGGGGTGGTTCCTGCACTGCATGCACCCTGGTGGAGGCCTAGGGGCCACATGCCCCTGGTGGAGGCCACAGGGGCAGAGGTAAGTCCACAAGGCAGCCCAGTCATGGGCTTCTGGCTGCTGCAGCAGGGTTGGGGAGGAGTGCGTGTACCATGGTGAGTGAGGGAATGGAGCAAGGGCAGGTCCTGCACAGTTGGGGCAGGTGCAGGACAGAGCCGCAAGCGGCTCAGCCGGGAGTCCAGGGATGGGGGGGGACCCTGGTGGAGGCCACAGGGGCAGAGGTAAGTCCACAAGGCAGCCCAGTCATGGGCTTCTGGCTGCTGCAGCAGGGTTGGGGAGGAGTGCGTGTACCATGGTGAGTGAGGGAATGGAGCAAGGGCAGGTCCTGCACAGTTGGGGCAGGTGCAGGACAGAGCCGCAAGCGGCTCAGCCGGGAGTCCAGGGATGGGGGGGGAGGTGCACGCAGCTCTCAGGCTGGGGAGCAGCAGCAGCACTGGGAGGGGTTGGGGAGGCTACAGCGAATTTTTGGGTGCCTGAACACAACCCCCCCCAGCCCTGCTCCTGATGGTGCTGCTGCCGCCCAGCCCAAAGTCATGCCAGGAAGAGCCTGGCACCACCCCACCCCACCCCACCCCATGTGCAGATCCGGGGGCACACGCCACTCGGACGAGCTGCTCACAGCACCATCCTGCACCCACCCCAGCTGTGCAAGGCCTGCCCCTGCTCCACCCTCACTCGCTGCTATGGGAGGGGGAGGGGCAGATGGAGGCCCCAGCGGTGAGGGAGGGAGCGGGGTACAGGCAGGAGCAGGGGCTGGAGAACAAGTGGAGGCCTTCGGGGGCATGTGGCTCAGCCAGGCCCACTCCCTGCAGCCCCAGCCCCTGCTCCTGCCTGTGCCTGACTCCCTCCCTCACTGCTGGGGCCCCCCCGTCCTTTTCCTTTCCCTTTCCCTTTCCCTTCCTCTTCCCCCACAGACTTACCTGCTGGGGGTGGGGGGAGGGGAGATGCACTCAATTTTTTGTCCCTCTGCCTCCCCTCCCCACAGACTGACCTGCGGAGGTAGGGGGAGGCGGCACAGGGTAGATCTTGGGTTGCTTTTTTAATTTAAAAACTGATCTCCTACCCAAAAAGGTTGGAGACCACTGTCTTGGATGAATGGTAGTGTAAGAGTCGTATTGTAACTGGGATGGTCCAGAAATTATGCGAGAGGCAAGGATTTCTTAAGGTGATATCTTTTCTTGGACCAACTGTGTAGTTGGGATAGAGTTAGACAAACTTTCAATTGCAAAATATTTTTCATCAGGTCTTGCATTCAAAAGCTTGTCTAACTCTCTGCCAACTGCATAGCAGGTCCAATAAAAGATATTACCTTAAGAAATCTTTCCCTCTTGGATGAATGAGGAAGCCAGAGAGAGTATGAGGCTGGGGATCTGAGCAAGGTCAGCACTGAACCCCAGAAATAGCGCTTGTCCATCCTCAGACTTTTGATCTGACTTGGGTCAGAATTTTGATTTCTGGATCGGAGTAGCCCTGACTTTACAGGATTGCAGCCCTTCTCTGTCACTAACAGGACTTAGTCTCATCCGGCTTGTGAAGAGCATGGGTTCATTGTTCTGTTCATGAACTTCACTGTGTGCACATCCTGAACTGTGGGGAATGGCATTGCAGAATTGAACCCAGACCCACTGAGCACAACATGTACATCAGAAGACACTGCAAGAAACCCCATTGTGAGCACACATGAGAATCTGCCTTCCAGACCCTGAATAATTAGAAGCTGGTTGGAGGCCAGGATGTTTCATATCCCTTCCAATAGTCCTTTTATCATTAAGTGCAACAACTCTGGATAATCTTATTAAACATATCTGGTCCCCACACCCTTTCTCCCCTCTTTTTTTTTTACCTCAACCACATCCTGTGGTGATGAATCCCATAGTCTAACTGCAACATATGAAAAGTATTTCTCTCTCGGTTTTTATTTTTGCTATCCTTTCAATGTTGTTTGAATCTTTCCTTCTTATGGAGGGTAGATCAGGAAATTCTGTAGCCCATGTCTTGCATATCAGATGTTGTCCTGATAAAGTACATACACACACATGCTCTGATCTGCCATCTTTTGAAGGTGGCAAATCCCCATCAAGAATAAGGTCAGAGAGAGTGTTTCCTTGTTTACCTATTGCAAAGCCAGCCTAATTGTTGTAGAAAAAAAATCTGTGACTGCGTGTGTACACCTCTGACCATCACAGGCAAAGGGTAAAAGCCGTAACTCTCCTTCGGGTAACAGTGCTTGTCATTTAACCCAGTGGTTTATGGCTAAAAGATCAGTCTCTTATGTCTCAGATCAACAATTGTGGTAGCTGTTTTTTGTTAGCGTTGTCAAATTATTTTTCTTAAATAAATAGGAAAATTATTTTTAATCTATTAACTGTTGTCTCTCACAGGCTATCAAATCAGTGCTGCCTTCCCTGCTCTCCCTAAGCCAGCAACTGATTTTTCCAATGCTGATTCTGCCTTATTATTTCAGCAATTGTCTCATGCACGCAGAGATGAATATGATGCTCTGGGGGCTAAGCGAGGTGGTGACCCTGAGCTAGGAGGGAAAAATCAGGTAACTTCCCCTCATGCATTTTGTTCTCTTCCTTTCGTGTTTAACCTCTTCTCAGCTGTCTGTATGTGGCACTATTGTCCTCTGCCACCGGCTGGTGGGGGCATGAGCCTCGCCTACATGTGTATGCAGGGGCCTGCTGGTGAGCCACTTGCTGGCTAAAAGGGCAGAAGCCTTCATGCAGCTTAGCAGAGACTTGCCTTGTCTTGCTCAAGTCACAGGCAAAAGGTCCCGACTTGTTTAAGTAGCAGATCCTGGGATATGACCCTGCTGCTGTCTATTTACATAGGGCTCCCTCTTGCTGGTCTCAGTCCTCCCTGCGTAGAGTCTCTCACACTGGTGTTGGTTACTGTGAGCCAGTGGCACCCAACCTTCTGGCCCCGTAGGCTGGATGAGTGGTGTGAGGTCAGTCCATGGGCCCAATCTAGCCACCTGGCTGCCAGATCCAGCCATGCACCAGCAGGATCTGGTGTGCACAGCTACGTAGTGGCGACTTGTCCCCAGTGCAGTGGTTGTATGGAGCCTCAGGAGGCAGCTTCCCTGTAGGAGTCATATGCAAATAGTGCAAGCAGGCTCTAGCCCCTGGTAGACTGTTGCTGGGTGGCTGGAGCTGATGTGCGTAAAGGGGGACTAGACACCGACTTGGCTGTGGAAATGATGGGTCCAACCCTTGCCAAGGCTGACCGGGCCTCACCTAGGTGGGACTACAGTAAACCTTTGCTGGCACAGTTATGTCACATGGGAAGGAAGGATTCTCTTGCAACTAATGGCTGAATCAGCAACAGCTCTTGTGTGGATAGTGAGGCAGGTGAAGTTGCATTAATGGCAGAGCTGCTTCTGCTGGCCAGGGGCACTGGCATAAGCTCACTTGCTGGTTCTAGCTGTTTCCACAGTAAATGGGTTAAGGCAGCAGAACATTTTTCCCCTTCTGCTACCCTTCCTCCCCTCCCCAATCTGACAGCAAGGATGGCAGAAACTTTTCCTGTAGAGATGGCCTAACAAGTCTCCCTTTGCAGTAAGTCTATGCTCTCTGGCATCTGCTTTTATTCCAGAGGGTACTTGGCACCCTTCATTCTCTGCCAAGCATCAGGTGCCTTTGGCTGGAGATGGAGCTGTCCTAACCACAGCATGGCTGGCAGCTTTGATGCAGAGAATGAAAGCTACCCCTTTGATCTTTTCCACTTGCCCCTTAAGAGCTTGCAACTACTTTGAATGGGAAGTGACACCCAGCGGATGTGGGGCAGGGCAAGGACCAAGTGGGCGTCTCTGGATGTGATGCTGTGAAACAAGTGCCAGCGAATTGAAGTAACAGCCCAAATGACTGCTCTCATTGCTTCTGGGGAGGAAGAGGGAGGGGACGACCTCTGAGTACTTCAGGGCTTGCCTACGAGGCCAGCAGCCCCATGGAGAGAGGAAGAGCTGGGCTCCATGAGCACAAACAAAGAAACCGCTGGAGCAGCAGCAGCCCTTCAGCCCACGTGCAAACACACTCCAGGCTGGAGATCAGTGGGCAGGGAAGGGCAGTAAAGGGTGTACACTTCATGTCTAGGATGCACAGACAGTCTCCAATACACAGCCATAGACCATGATAGCACTCAGCCCCATGTCTTGGAGGGAAAAGATGCTGATTACCTGACACAGACAGCTTTTCCTTTTGTTTTACAGCAAAGAAGAAAGAATCCTCGTGACCCTCTCTACACGGTGAGTAAATGGAGTTGCTGCCGGGGTCAGGGCAGGGGGGAAGAGTAGCTGAAAATCAGACTTCCTTGCATGGGAAATGGAAATTCCACTTAAGTCCAAATGGGGCCAAAGTTTCCCTTGTGAGCTGGAAGCCTCCTCTCCCACCCCTGCATTGGCTCAGTGACATGGACAGAAATTGCCAAGAGATCATCAAGTTTCATCAAGAAGATGCAGGGAGCTTCCAGGAAGACAGACAGGGTCCTTGAGGAGCCTGCCCTGGACAGCGAGATCAAATGCACTTTTCTGAATGAAACATATATAGGGCTCATTGAGCTGGGTTTGGCCAATGCAATGTCTGTCATAAGCTTTCTGAGCAACTTGAGTGAAAGCGGGGGACTGTGATTCATTATGGAGGTGGGGGTGCAGTTGTGGTCTCCCAGAGAACATAGCAGAACTAGAAAGGGTACAGAGATGGGCAGGCAGGACGAACAGAGGCGTGGAGAAGCTTGTGTGTGTGGAGAGCCCAAGTAGGCCAGGATTTTTCAGCTTAGAGAAAAACAAAAGAAGGGGGAGAGAATAGAGGCCTAGGAAAGAATGAATGGAAAGGAGAAAACGCATAAGGATTTACTGCAGGTACTTCTCACTTAACATCATCCTGGTTAACACTGTTTTGTTATTATGTTGCTGATCTATTATAGAACATACTCATTTAATAAGTCGTGCAATGTTCAGTTATAACATTGTTTGGCCGCTGCCTGCTGGTAGGTAACTACTGTGACATAATTGGATTTGCTTAATATTGTTTCGCTTAAAGTCGCGTTTTTCAAGAATGTAACTACAACGTTAAGCGAGGAGTAGCTGCATGGCTCATGCTGACAGAACAAGGGGAGGACATGCAAAGGAATTATTAGGAAGCAGGTTTAAAACCAACAAAAGCAAGTTCTTTTCTACACAGTATGTACTTAACTTGTGGAACTCATTGCCATGAGATACCAGAGAGGTTGGCAGTCAGTAGCAAAAGTAGGGCAGAGCAATGGGGGTAGCTGCACCAGGCACTGGCTTGGAGGATAGGGGGAAGGAGGTAAAAAACAGCTGCTGCTGGCAACCACAGTCGTGATTTAAAGTTGTGCTGGCGGTGAAGCAGCAACTGTGCATTGCCACTGCCCCTGTGCATCCCTCTGTGTTGCTATGTTGCTGCTGACACCTATAACCCTGTTGAAAAGAGGATCATACAAATAAATACACACAGGATAGGCCCAGCAGTGGTTCTTATAGTTACAGCTGCAACCTCCAAATGAGGACTTTCTAGGTCTCTAAATGCTGGAAGCTGTAAGGGAAAAGTGGCAGGGGGAAAAATCTGCCTGGCTGGGCTCTGCTTACACACCCTTTGCCTTGCCGTCAGCTCTGCCACTGTTGAATAAAGGATTCTGGGCTTATATTGGACCTGGGGTGTGACCCACTATGGCATCTCCTATGTTCTTACAGGGGGAAGGAAGCAGCTGTTCCGATGCTAGGGCAAGACAGGTTTCTGATGTGCTCTGTCATCTCTCTGTCCCTAAGTCAGTCAGACCTACCTACTGAACACACAAGCCATGAGACCTGAATAAGTTGGTCTTCCCTCAGCTGGTGGGAAGGATCACTGCTCTGTGCATCTGCTCCCAGCAGAGCACTCCAGCGCCAATAGCTGTACGTTTAAAACAAGCTGCTTCCCTGTCACCTCTTAACTCTAACTGACCTGAAGGCAGCAGCCAGGAGTAGGCAAGGTCTGCTAGAGTTGGCAGCAGAGGAGTCTCTGCTAACCCCAGCAGTGCCTACAGCACCACTGGGGTTCTTAAAGGTTTGATTCACAGCAGGGCATGCGAGCAGCCCCTTCTTGGGGCCCACAGAAAATAACCACCTGCCTCCATCCCCAGCCTACTACACGGGTCCCTTTTTCTCCAGCCTTTTGGGCCCTTAGCTGTGCCCTGTACCTTGTTTTCAGCTTCAGTTCCCTCTAAATTGGCTGCCATCCACACACATGCCCAAGAGCTGAGGCAGCATAGCTGATCACTACAGCATAACAGAGGGACGGGCGTGGAAACTGTCCAGGATTTGCTAGAGGAGGTTGCTGCCATTGGTGGTAAGGGATGAGGTGTTGGTAGAATCGATGGCTCATCCAGATTAAGCTGTGCTCTGTATTCACTGGGTCACCCGCATGCAGCCTATTTCGTAGTCAGTCTGGAGTCAGTAGTCTGAGCCAGGGCAAAAGGAAAACAATTAGGAGTGGAACTGAGAGAAGCAGCAGTGGATTTCAGGGGATGCAGTATGGTGTATGTGGTGTTAGCAAGAGGGTGGCTTGGCTTCTTGCACTACTAATGCTGTTCTCTGACTTTGGGTGCCAGTCTCTGCAGAAGGACAAGATGGGTGAGGCATACAGCGAGATTGGGAAGAAGGGAGAGGTGAGTGGTACTTGCCATCCAAAGGCAGGTGAGATGGTTCTGAGAACTTTCCATCCGATCCAACACATGTGCCCAATACAGCCCCTGCTCTCAGCACACTCTCATGCAAGACATGTTCCCAGCATCCAAAACCCCCGTGCCCAACTACAGCTGGGGTCCAGTTGTCTTTTTCCAATAGCATGCACCCTGCTAGCTTCCAAACAGTGAATAACACAAGTGCAACCTTGAAGCACAAAAGGACATCTCTTCAACCACAGAAAGAAGAACTGCCCCATCACTGAGGCCCTGCTGCCAAAACAGGCAGCTCTGTGCCAGCAAATCAGCTTCAACTTACCATTTGAAGAATTCTTTTCTTTAAAACTGTTATACCAATTTTCTTCTTTCCCTGTTGGATTTACAAGCTCAGTGGGGCATGGGAACAAAGCCATGTCTAAGGAAAAGGAGTGCCGTAGTTCCCTGCTGGGAATATTTAAAGGTGGCACATAAATTGTGAAGTGCATCTCAGGTTGCAGAGCTAGAGTGCACGCCTGCTACCCAACTTTCTAATGGTGAATATCCCACCCTCCCATGTGAAACCAGCAATGGTTTTTGTGGTCCTGGGTGAAGTCCATGCCCTTGTTGAGTTTCAAATGTCGATCATTTTTTTTACAACAGCTCTCTATAAAGACTGCGTGACTAAACTTATTTTGAAAAGGAAAATGAAACTCACGCTCTCTCCACTCCCCATTCCTCAGACACCTGAAGAGCTTTTTCTGAAATTTCTCAGTACAAAAATCACCTTTGGGCACAGACAAATGGCTGGTGCCCAGCAGGGAATGGGTCACAGTGCTAGCAGGAAAAGGGGAGAATTGATTTTGTGGCCAAACCAAAAATACTGGTGACAATCCAGCTTGGTCCAGTGGCACTGGGAGTTTTTGGTTTTCCCTGGCAAAAAGATTTTTTTCTGTGAAACCTAGAAACTATTTGACCCCAAAGATAATGCTTTGTTCAATTTTCAGGTCATTTAACCCTTTAACCATTTTTTAACCTAGACCACTTTTTACATAAAAAACAGCCCAAGATTTGTTTTAAAAAGGGCAAAAAAGATGTTCTGACACTTTCAGATTTCCTCCCCTTCTTCTGGCTGACACTACTTACCAGACTTGCTCGGAGTTCACACAGCCTTGTGCCCATGGCAGACCATGGTGGGTCTCACTTGGAAGCCAACATCTTACATGATGGTCAGATGCTTAGTCTGAGGCCCCCTCGACACATTACATTGTGGATGTGATTAACCGGGTAATTGCCCCTTAAGCTGTGACCCGGTTACACGTTCAACAAATTAATGGCATGATAAAATAAGCACTAAGCTACAAAGTTATTCCACAAAAGGTGCTGGCTTCCAGGTGCAGGGCCTGCAGTGACTGCAGCGCTTCATGCACTGCCCCTGCTGTGAGCCCTGCAGCGCACGCTGCTGCAGGACTTGTAGCAGTGGCAGCTGGAAGAACGCTGCTGGTGCTGTGAACCTGAGCTGCGGGGCTTGCAGGGAGCGAACACTGCCCCACTGTGAACCTTGCAGCTCTGGAGGCTCACAGTGGTGGCAGCGTTCTCCTCACTGCCCCTGCTGGGACTCCCACAGCCCACGTCAGCTGTAGGGCTCACAACAGAGGCAAGCAGGAACACAGCTATAGGAACCAGTGCAGGGGGAACCTGGGATTGTGATCCCAGGCTCCACCTGTACTGGAGGTAAAGTGTGATGGGATCTCCCCACAACCATGCCTCCTGCAAATCATGTATGGCATGGCAGGAGGCATGATTGTGGGGATCGCACGTGAGGTCCTATTGCGTCTTTACTTGCATGTGTAGACGGGCCTGACAGACAGCAATCCAATGTGAATGCTGATTTCATTGGCACATGTGCCATAGGGCCAGCTTGTATTTTTGAAGCTGCTAATTTGAGCAGTCTTATGCTGGTGCAGTTACATTGCATCAGCATGGCTCTGGCAGCCAAGCCCCGAGTCCTGTTGGAATAGAATTCTCTTTTCCAAAGTAGCCTGCAAATGCTTCCTTTGCGCTTGGCAGCTGGTTAATAAATAAAGGCAGTGGCTGAGCCTCTGCAGGCTGCTAAACCTAGTTCATAGATGCTGTTCAACAGAGGAGTCATGCAGACCCCTCTTGGATGGCTGTCATGCCAGCCCACAAAATGAATGCAAAGTCGCAATGAGCAGGCAGAACCCCCACCACAACTAGCACAAAGTCCCATTCCCCTCCTCTCTTTAACTATGGGCCACAGCAATACCTGGTCCTTCAGTGGTGCTGCCAGGTTGCAGACTGGGCTCTTGGGGGGCTAGGGTGGGCAGAGGAGCATGCTCCAGAGCAAGAGGCCTCGACAGAGGATGCCTGGCCAGCAGCTCACTTACTTGTGCAGAGATAGGGTGCAGTTCTAGCACCTGTGGCAGGGGAAAGGAAGTCTTTAGGCAGGAAGCATCCACTAACCCAGGACTCCCGTTTCTTTTCTTCCCCAAAGCCCCAGAGGCGGCGAGGCAAAGGCAACGATGGTCTTTACCAGGTAGGTAACTGCAACTGCTCTCCTTGTCTAAGCCAGTTTTACAAACTGGTGCATAGATGAACTTCTAGGGGATGCATGAAAGGAAGAAGCAGGAAGCAGAAAGGAAAGGGGAAATAGAAAGGGAAGGAAAGAAACAAAAATCTCTGTAGTATGGCTGTAACAAGCACTGCTTTTTTTCTTAGCCATAGCACAGAATCAGTGGCTCATACAGCAGTATAACAGACTTAAAAAGGGGTGTGTGACCCACACCATTTGAGAGGCATTGCTCTGGTCTGCTTGCTTGAGTCACTGAAGTCCCTGCACCCCCTCCCAAAGAGCCTGGAGCAGTGGTTCTCAACTTTGGGGGGTGTTTTTGGGTGGGGGGAGGAAAATCACATCCTCTTTTCTAAGCAGTGCTGTGTGCAGAGGTTGGAGGTGTTCACTTTTCTGTCCCTTCTTCTGCTTCTATTCTCCTCCTCTGGTGCGCTCACCACCCTTAATTTCTTATCAAGGTAGTCTTACAGTGAGCTGACAACCAACAGGATCTCTTAGTAGCCTGCTCTACAAGAGCAGCCTTAGTCACAGGCTCCATAAGCAGCTGACTCCAGACCACTGTGGACAATCAAAGCAGGACCCACTGCTGCTCAAAAGTTGTGTGTTGATTTTGTTCAGACCTGATATGTTTCGAGGCCCTGCTGATGGTAGGTAGCATAATCGAGCAGTAAGAGGTATGCTTTAAACTGTACCTGTAGGCACAGCATATCATACTTTTAGCCTTACTTACTGGCTTCAGGAGCACTTCTCTGTCTTTAGGTCAGGAGGCTGTAGGTGGAGCCTTTTGGGCCTTGTTTGCCTGTGAATCTTGCACGCTGCCTGATCATCATCTCTGTGAAAACACTTACACTTGCTGCAAAGAAGGCCAGGACACGTTAAATAAGTGAAGCCACCTGGCTGAGCAACAGCAAGGGGACAGTCTGGGAGAGAAAATATCAGGGGGCTCATGGAATGATTCAGTATCCTACACTTCTCTTTCCTGAGCAATGCTATTAAGCCACACACCTGGCTGAGTTACCAGTGTTTTAACGCTGCTGTCCTGTCCAAATTCCAACTCTAGAATTAGAGAGGGAAGTCCACGGAGATGGGATGCAGCTTTAGATGGATACTGCTTACTGCAGTGCGGACATAACCAGATTAATGGCTACGTCTCAGCGCTGGCCAATCTTCTGCTGCTGGAGTTTGCAAAGCACTTATGAGGGCTTATACCAGAGCCGTGGTATAAACTGTGATGGTTTATACCAGATTGCTACATCCATGTGTTGCTATTAACCCTTTTCGCTAACCAAGGGCCATCAATATTCCACCATGACGAAGGAAATGCCAAAATGAACAATCCTCTTGTAGCAGCTACATAAATCCAAATTTACTTGAGCAAGACACTGGGCAGGGAATACTCTGTTACCTCCTTCACTTTGCCTTTTTTCTTCTTGTCACAGGGACTCAGCACAGCGACCAAGGACACATATGATGCCCTCCAGATGCAACCATTGCCTCCCCGCTAACAGGGACTTGTGCAGCAGATGGGCAAGACTGAGGCCAGCCCACACACTTTGGGGGAGGAGAGAAGGGAAACTCCAGGAATCCAAACAAGATGATTCTGCCAACGCCAGTTTTTCGCAGTGCAGGAAACTCCTTTTAGTCACGACACAGCAAGGAAATAACTCCATCATTTGGAGATTCCCCTTCTCCCTTCCCCCCTCCAAGTCTGCAACAGCAAGCTTCAGCTTTTCAACGTATAGATCTGTAAAACGATTCCCCATGACAGTGGTTGTTTCACAGGCTAAATTTTGTACGAGTATTTGTAGCTAGAGAAAGGGACAAGAGCAGAGTACGTGGGGGCCCCGAGGGCCATGGGCCCCCTCGGCTATCACCTGAAATGCATAAAACTTTCCACATGTCCATCATCTTGGGCCCCCTCACAGCAAAAATCAAAATTGGCACCTATGGACTGGAGCCTGGGATTCCTGGGCTCTTCCCCTGCCTCGGACTAGACTTAGGTTCCCTAAGTATTTAAAAAAACCAAAACAAAACATGTTACCTACCTCACAGGGGTGTTGTGGAGCCTCCTTTATGGTGTAAAGCTCTTAGGGGTCCTCCCATGGAAGGCACTATAGTTGTGGCCACTGTTTCTACTGTGATCTGCACTAGAGTAACTACAACTGTCCAGCTAAATTATCTTCCACTGTAAATTCAGCTTTACGTTTCTTTAACTGCAAAGAACTGGAAAAAAACTGTCAAGTTGTTATAGTGTGACACAAATGCTAAAAGCATGCTCTGCTTTTCAGTCAGAAAAAGCCCAGCACTGGCTGCAACAGGGGCTCAAGAAATAACACCCGGCACGACGAGCTCCTGCAGCACATGAGCTGTATCCAGGAATACGGATGACAACAAATGAAAGCTAGGTAACCTTTAGCAGAGAGGTTTCTTCCTGCAGCAGGACTGGTGCAGCATATTAAGTGAACCATCCCTATTCATTAGGATGCGAGCTGGGACATTGCACACCAGTAACGCTTGGCAATGAGATAATGCTGGGAAAATTGGGATTAAATTACAGGATGCCTTAAGATTGGTTGAAGATCCACAGTTTGACCTTTTCTGCTGACATGCTTCAGTGCTGTATTTTGTACGTGATAAAAACAAAGCAAAACTTACTTGCTGGGAAAGGAAATGTAGAAAAGCCAAAGAAATGTACATTAAAAAAAAAAAATCTCTTTGGGATCTTTTCCAAGGTGAGCACAAAGGCATTGGTGCTCAGCAACAGAAAGGATCTGCAGCGAGCTAATAAAGCTGGTGGGGAAGCCACACGTGTGTAATTGTGTCTAACTGGGCTGGCTGATTTTGAGGCATGGTCTCTCTGGTGCTGGAAAGCAAGCACTTGCATCCACTCTAGTCTACCTTTACACTCAGCTGGCAGCCAGTCTTGTTCCCTATTTTAAGTGAGAAAAGGCTGGAGGACAGTGCAGGGGTGGGGAGCAAAACCTCTGAGCTGAGAAGAAGCAGGCAGGAATGGGTTGCAGTTTGTTTGGCAAAACAGAGAGAAGGAATGGGCCCTGCCTCAGTCGGGCGTCTCTGAGGTTTTGCCTGCCTACCAGTCACACACATTTAAAAACCACAAACAAGCGCATACATGTTAAAACACTTGGAAAATGGTTTAATGATGTTTACAACAGAAATGAACTGTACAGTTACAGTAAGTTTAATATATATAAAAAATTACAGCAGACAAATGCATCTACACAAAATCTACCATTTCATCCTGATTTACTGTAATCTACACAATCTCTCAATGCCTACAGTCACCTGCAGGCAGCCACTGGGAAAAAATAATAAAGGGCATCTTTAAAGAGACAGCATCCTCCTCCAGGAGACGTCAGCTAAGCTTCAGAATCATTGGGTCTTTTACACTTCAGACTCGAGACAAGAGAAAAATGCTTTTTCTTTAGGTGCAAGTACCCCAGTCCCACCCTGGGCTCAGGGATCTCACTGACCCTGAGGGGACAAGTGAAGTAAGTGAGAAGAGGGGAAGAAAAGAAAAACAGCTCAACCAAACAGTCATGCAAAGCAAACCCAAGCAGTTAACACTTGAACTACAATGTCTATTTTTCAGAAGCCAAGCATCAAGACTCCCAACAGGACACTCAGTATTCACAGATCATCACTCAGAGGAAACCAATGGCTGGAGTTAGCAGGAATCCCAGTTTTCCCCAGAGACCAACAGAGTTTAAAAACTAACATGCACTTAAGGTTCTTCTTAAATAAATTGTGGGCCTTTCCAGCCCCTTCCTTAAACAGCAGGAAAACACTCTAAGACCCAGTTACATAGAGAGGAAACGTGGGCCTTTAGGGAGAAAAAACAAAGAAAGACACAAGGGTGCTGTCTCTTTAAAAAAGAAAGAAGGAACCCTAGTTGGGTGCGGCGCTCAGTGAAAATGCCATCTGAATCGGTGGAAGTTTGTCATGGAATATTATGTACACGTAGAAACTCTCTTTAATTATGAACACCTAGGCAGTGAGAACTGTTATGTTAATACATACATAGACACACCCAAAACATACAAAAATACTATTATTTCAAACTACTAAGAATAGGACAGTTCAGTTATCTCCATGCTATGACTTTAAGAGCATTACACTGAAACAAACAAGAATTTAAACGACAATTTTTTAATATCCCAGAAATATACCAAAATATACATCTAAGCTTTGGAATTACTGAGGTTAGACTAATGCAAGTGCTGGGTAATCGTACTTAATACACAAGTCTAAGGTTCTGCAGGAAAGAAATTATCTTTGGTATCTGCATCAGGCTAATAATATTAACATTTGGATTTTGCTTTGGGATAGAGCTTGTATGACCCTAGAACCAAACACCCCCCAATCAACTGAGATTAAAAAGATCCATGTAAAAAGTTCCTCCATTTGCAATCCCCCCCCAAGTTAAAAAGTCACAGGCATCTACCTAGCATAAAAGGTTGAGAAATACAATGCATAGTTGCACAGTGGTGCTGCAAAAATAAAATGAAATATATAGAAAAAAGGAACTAGAGGAGAAATGAAAAGCTTTTTCTTCTGCTTTCAGGGATTTCTCACAACAGGACAGCCTCTTCCAAGCAGTTACGGGGAGGGGGGGAAGCTCAGAAGTGCACCTCAGCGTGTATTAATCAACATCACCCAGCCCCCAAAGGGTTAAAGCACCCATCAGAGCAGCCAGTCATGCACCAAAGTCTTCAGCTTCTCAACCAATCTGTGGAGTCCCATCAGCTGCATCACTCTCCCCAGCGGCTGCACCCCGGGTTTTGGCCAGTTTCAAGAGCAAGTGTCTTCCAGAGCTAAATGGTGATGCGTGGGGTGGAAGTCACCTGGCACAGGTGGAGCCCACTTGGCCGGGGAAGCAGCCACAGGGCACAGGGCAGAAGCAGGAAGTCCGTCCTGCCAGGATGGCAGCCTGCCGAGACCCCCCCACCAGGGCTGGCTCACAGATGGGGTTGGTGCTGAAGACGCCCCTTTGTCTTTGGTTTGTTTGTTTGTTTTGAGTTTATACAATCATTAGGAAATCTTTGGTTTTGGCTGGAAATTTTTAAAAGAACAAAACAAAACAAAGAAACCGCCCCCCCGGCTTATAGCAGCCACCGTGACCTGGCAAAGCTTCTCTCTCCCATGGGGGTGGGGAACTACATTCAAAGTAAGATGGAAGGGATCAAGGGGGCAGCTTCTGGTCAGCCTGGGGGACACAGGATTGTCAAATAATAAAGACAAACATAAAGATTTGGAGCGTCTTCTCTTTTTGGTCATGTTGAAAACAAAACAAAACAAAACTAAACTAAAAAAAACCCCCAAAACACAAAAGCAAAACCAGCAAGTAGCACTTCGGGGCCTGCCTTGCCCTGGAGCTTGGCACAGCCTCGGCGGCTCCCGGGGAGGGACCAACCAGGCAGTGTGGACGTTCCACACATGGAGGGGCGGGGGCTGGCTATTCACAGACTAATTAAGAGGACCCCTTGTAAGCAAAAGAAACAGTAGAAGATTGCAATTTGCCCTCGGTTTGCAGTAGCTTTTAAGCAGCGACATTCAGAGGCTTTAGGGAGTCACTCCCCAGGTTGCAGGTCACGGGATGCTATAGGCCAGAGTTCAACGTTAATCAAGGGAGGGAGGGCAGACTTGGCAACTCTGTAGGGTTTGGAGAAAGTTAAAGCAAGTTACTCAGTTACGAGTTAGAAATGAGGTATACGACAGCTCCTGTACCTGTGGCGGATAAACACCCCACACCTATTCACACCTAGCCTTAGATACTACCAGAGAGGAAGGAAATGGAACAGCATTGGCAGGCACAGGGAAGCTACTGCACTGATCCTTCCGGCAGACAGTTGGCACATGCTCTCTGAAAGGAGAACACCTTTTCCACATCTAACTTGCCCTAATTCACAATACCCAGAGCCCACTGCAGGCAACTCTGCAGTGACCCCTTCTCTCCCCGTTTCAAAACGAGGGCCCTGTTGTATTCTCTGTGAATTCCCTGGGAGAAGAGATGTCACATTTCTCCTGTGAACTCACTTGTGCAAAGAAGGCACCAGGATTCACAGATGCCGACACAGTGAGAGGGAGGACGAGAATGTGGAAGGACCTATTTTTGATCCAAACTACCTTGTGTGGAAGGACACCATCAAAGGTGATTACTTTGATTTGTACAGTAGCTCTCAGGTCTGAAGGGGCCTGTGTGCTCTCCACAGCATATGACTTGGCCTACAGTCTCCAGGGTCTTGGATGGAGCCAAAATAAGATTTTTATTTTTTTTTTTAAAGAACTTAGGATTTGTATAGCACCATAGCATGCCAGCACCACCCACAACATCAGCACAGCGCAACGAACAGTGTTTGAAAACACGCTGCTGCTACAAAAGGGGCAATACAGAGTTTTAGCAGGTTCCACAGGAATAGGCTGAGAATTTGGAAGAAAAGGAGCTAAACTGGGGGGACGGAGTGGCGAGTTAAACATTTTGCGGTTTACATAAACTTGAGGGGAAACCATTCCCCAGATTGGAACAGTTCCAAGGCAAATCGTATTTTTGGCCTGAGCTGCTTGAGGTCCTGCTTGGTAGGGAGGTGAAGTACAGCGGAAGGGGTGCTCCATCCTGGGGCAGACCCCTCAGCAGCACTAAGGAACCCAAAGGACAGCAGCTTCTCCCCCTTCCTATGGGTTGTTTCATTTCCTTCCTCAGATCTGTTTTCCTTAAAGCACACCTTGTTTTCCACATCTTTTGTTCCAAGTGCTCTTATCTTTGAGAAGTCATTTCTTCAATATCCCTATTACCTACCTATAAATCTAACTAGCTCTTTGAAAAAAGTCACACAATATTAATACCACTTTTACATCATGTCAGAACAACAAGTCTATTAGTAAAGCTTTCAGTGAAGTTCTGCAATCCGATTGGTTTCTGGAGGAAGAGTAGCTGGACAACTCATCTATTTCCCCCCTCTCCCTTTCTTCACAAGAGCTCACCAGGTTCACTGATAAAGCAACTCAGCCCAATAGTAGGATACACAACAAAGTATCAAGCTATTTTGGGGAGTAAACAAGGACTCTCCAGGCTCCCCCACCTTAAGAAGAGGAAGATCACCTGCACAAGTGTTTCAACAGACTCTGATTTTGGTCATGCTGCTTCTATATTTGAGGGGAAAATGTTTTTTCCCCTGATGATTTCTCTGCAGCAGCTTGAAACAGGGTGCTGCAGCACTGGACAATCTTCACACGCAGTCTATTCTCACAGAGTCAAAAGAAGCGTGTGCAGAAAAAGCAGGGTTACCCACCAAAGATGAGATCCTTACGGAAAGGGATACAGACCCACAGCTCTAAAAGGCCCAGCGTTTTTCCTCTTACCCGCTCTGAAAACAGCAGAGCTGACAACTTATCAGTGCCTTTGGTTCCCTACCGTGCCATTGGAAATTCTCCTGGCCCAATGGAGCTCCACGCTCCTCTAGAAATCTACCTCTCCAGATAAAATACCACACACACACACACACACACACACGCGCCCCTCTTCCTCTACCCAATACACCTCAGGAAAACTGGGAGGGATGCCTTGGAGTCGGGATGGAAGAGGCTAGGAACCCCTCCCAAATTAATCCCACTTTCTCCAGCGCTCCCATCCAAACACCAAGAGGAACACCCTCTGCCCCCTCCCCAGCCAGCCAAGCCCTCCACAAACAAACCCGCCCCCGCCCCGCCCCATCCCCTCCCGACGACTGTCTCACAGTATTTCGATCCTTTCAGGTACACCAGCCAGGCGCTAGGAGCAGGTTAGCTTTCACTTCTCAGTTTGGTTTTTCTTTTGTAGTTTTTGGTCTAGACAGGATTAGCATTGCTATTAGAAAAGGAAGTGTCTAAAAAGTCTTCCACCTATTCTCAAGCACTACAAGCCCTACATTCAGTAACAAGACAGGGGGATAAAAGGAACCTGTTTCACTTTTGCTCTCCCAGTTAGATTAAGATGCAACAACCATTCTCCTCCCTCCCCAAAGTTAAATGCAATGGACCAAATTCAGCCCTGATGCAACTCCACTCACTGACATGGATGCCACCTGGGTTGAATCTGACCCAATGTATCCATCTCTCCCCCAGCCCCACAGCGTACACACACTTCGCCTGACCTTTCGATCCCTGCAAAGGCCCTTATTATTCGTAAGGAAAGGCAGGGCAGGAGGGGAAGTGTGTGCGCACTGTAAAGGACCCTGAACAGCAACCCAATCAGTAACCTGCATGCCATCACGTGCTGTGCTGCAGATTAGACCACAGATAAACCAACCAAACAACAATCCCAAACCCAGGAGCGACAAAATGTTTCCTTTGGCAAGACAGATACAAGGAAAAAAATTCATGAGCAACATTTTCCTTCTAACACAGTCAACCCCATTCTCTCCCCCCGACCTCCACCCACCCCCACCCAACCCTATAAAGTTGTAACCTATAAACAGGATCTCAAATACATACAGCATAATCATGTTCATCAATCATAATAAACATCAGTTCAACTAAACTCTACAGCTAGAATTATCTCCACTATTTATAAAGTTTGTTTTTCTCTTCTGATTTTTTCAGTTTAAAACCAGTTCTGCGACAATGCTAAGCTATGCTGAGGTATTTTATGAAGGTGCCAGAAGCCAGCTACTACCCGCAAGCATTGATCTCACAGCTCTATGGTGCTACCTCTTATTGAGGGGAGAAAGGGAGAGGAAAGGAAGGGAGGGGGGGCCCAGATCATTCCAGGTGGCAGACACTGTGCTGAGGACATACTGAACTGGATCTCAAGTAGATTCTCCCCAGTGAAGCACACTTTGCTAGGAAGCTCTAGCACTAAGTCCAGGAGATGCTCCACGAACAAGAATTTAGTCAGAAAAGCAATACCTGATACACTCTAAATAACTGACCACATCCGTCTGTTCTGTCAAACTATGTACTTTCGCCTGTCCAAAGGACAGTACTAAATACAGACCCAATGCATTCAGATATAACCCTCCAGAGAGAGAGAGAGAGGTGAAAACTTAGAGAAGCCTGTCCATTATGAGCAAGTCAGGCTGAGTGAGACAACAGGAGAACAAAACTGTATTAGTTAAGGTGTGCAACAAGACTGGTATCTGAACTACAGTGTCTAGCAACAGAAACAAAAGCACACATGCTAAATTGATAGGAAGAACATAGAAGAGCTCAGCCCTTGGGCAGCAAGTGGAGTTAAATTATTCCATTCCTCCTCCCAATTGATGATAAAAGCAAGGAAAGGTCAATCGTGTTTTAATGTGTGGGTATGTGTGTGTACCAATATGGGGGTCCATGCACTTCCTTTCTTTCACTGCACTGAAACCAGTTTTGATTAAGGTTTGGGGAATTGGACCTTGGTCTGAACATGTGGCAAAAACTATAACAAGCACCTTAATAACTTGAAAACCAAGTCAAACAACAGACTTGCATTAGGTCAGGGCATGTGACAAGCAAGGACATGCAATGTTTACCTCTAAACTACAATACATAAAAGGAGTGAGATCGCCTTAGACAAACGTGCTCGTAAAGTGTTTCACAAGGCTGGGGAACCATTTTCCCCAACATCTTTTAACTTTGGTAGGCTCTGATCCAACTTCTACTGAAGACTTCTTGACATCTACGGGAACTCAAGGGGGCTACTTTTGGGAGAAGAACCTGTGCAGCCACACTAAGTGAAACCACACGTCAGCCACTTTTGGAGGTCACGTATGTTGTTGTAATTGGCTAAGAAGTCTTAAGCAGGCTGGTTACGGATGGATAATCATGAATAAAAAGGATGTAAGCCTTTTTCTTTCCATAATCTCTGTGTTTGCATAGTGTGTGGATACACACATACATGAATTGTAGATAAACTCAGTTCTATTGTTTTGCAAGAAGATGAAAAACTAGCCTTAAAACAGAATGAACTGAACAAGCTGGCACTTACAGACTGGACTAGTTTAGAAGCACATTATCAATAGCTTGGATAAGATACCATGTTTAGTCTGTTCCACTTCCACTACATGGCCAAAACCAGCTATTTATTCTATTAAGGATGTGGTGTCAAGTTTCTGTTTGGCATGTTTAGCAAAATATTAACCGTTGACAAACAAGGTAAATTGAAGTCTCCTTTACAAGCAAGAAACAGCCCTCTCTTTTTAAATTCAATGTTATTCTATGCCAGGGATATACATCAGAGCTGAGGAATAAGTACAATGGCTCCTTCAACCCTTCCAACAGGAGAACCGTAACAAGCCAACATGGACTGCAGGGTATCTTCTATTTAAAGAAGAGTGGCTCCCACATCCAAAACAGCTCTCCACTACTAGCTACTTGTTTTTACAGTGGTCACAACTGAAGGTAAGACTGAATATGCGCATTTCATTTCAACCTCAAAGAAAAGAGTCAGCTATTGTCCACCTGGAACAATGCTTTGGTGAGTGGCATGGAGAGTTCTCTCAGACGTATTTTGGTAAGAGCTGTCATGCTGCTCCCTGAGCATCTACTGATAGACTATTTTTATGAGAGAGAGGAATAAGCTAATATTCTTGTTAAAATGTCTGTTACAGAGATGTCAATGACTCTGAGGGATATTAAAGAAAGACAAAATCTCCAGTATAGAGCAATATCCTCTTAAAGCTCTGAAGAGGGAAGATCAGAAAGGGGGCAACGGATGAGAGGCAGCGCGATACAGTGCAACGTGAGAGCTCCACCATTTTTCTTAACAAATGGAAAAGGTAGAACAGATACTTAGCTGTGTTAAGGTAAATATCAAGTTATAGTAACCCCAGGGGAAACCACATTGCAAAACAAGTCAACCAATGCATTGTTACAGATTTCCTGAGTGTTTTCACTAAAAACGTCACTGTTAAATGGGCATAACAGCAGGCTCCCTTCCAACTGAAAGGGAAAAGGAAAGTTGCAGTTTTTCGAGTCTTCCAAGGTCTGTGACTCAGATTACTCTGCAGCAAGCCTCTCTCACCGTCAGGGCTGGACACAGGCATGGGCAAACTGGGTGGCCTCCTGGAGCCCAGACAGAAAGGGGGGCCAAAAATGGTAATTTTTTTATTACCATCATTATATTTGGCAAAGGGAGGCCTGATACCAAAAGTTTGTCTGGGGTCACCAGGAGTCTAGGTGTGGTGCTGCTTGCTGTGCTCTGGCATGTCCGTTATCATCTGCCTGGATGGTCTTGCTAGTGGAGCAGCTGCTCAGGAACAGCAGCAGCACGTTCTCAGATGAGTACTGCCTACCTTAGCAGCGTGCTCCCCAGGGCCCAGGTTTTATGGACTCTATGGCACAGTGGCCTTTTCTCAGCCTGATTTGGCTTTGAATTAATTTGTGAGGCTTTACTTCTTGAAGGCAGACTATTTATTTTAGTAAGTACTGGGGCAAATGTGCATTGGCACAAGTTACCCAGGAAAATAAACAAACATAAGCTACCCTGACTCTAAGCTACAGGCCTGACAGGTCTATTACCCTAATACCCATCTGAATATTTTGTTCAGATGGGTATTAAGCTGTCTCAGCATTAACTATGTATATGTACGCGTGCATACATACTAGATGACAAATTCATCTGAGGAACTAGTGAAACTTCTCTTTCACTGGTTTACATGGGGGTCTTACCTTATGCCAAACGCATACATAGATCTTATAAGCAGCACTAACTGTACGTGAGCGTGTAACAGTATATAAACAGAAGACAGGCTGCCCATCAGATAAGTTATATTAAGGGGCCAGTGAACTGTAAGTGGTTTAGCGGCATCCAAACCAAAACTTGAATGACTTCTCCCAAGACCAAAATTCATTATTAGTTCTCTGAGCCTCAATCGGAAAAAAATTCCTCATCCTCCCCTTCTCCAGACCTCAGGAAACAGTCATTACTCCTATTGTTTTATGCGCCTTTCCTCCACCTATGAATTTATATAGAGATCTTAACTGCCCTTGGGCCATGAAGTGAATCCTTCTGCCCAATTTTTTAACCTGTTCTTTGTCATGCTTGCAAATGTGAAAATGAGCCCCATCTATACAAACATGGAGATCTGGAGAGTTGTCATGGGTAAGATGCCCTGGATAACTATTAAATGCCCCTGGGATGTGCAAGGCAATTTTAGGGAATTTGTGCTGGTGCAACCTATACAATATGATCAACACAAGAGTTAGAGAGTATATCAAGGGAAGGTGGGGAAGTCCTACTGAATTCACTGTCCTCAGAAATAATAAAAGCTATGATTTCTTTTTGAATTAAAGTAAACTCCACTCTTTGGAGTGGAAAAACACCACTATTGGAAACTAACGTTCTGGGTCTGTCTGCCAATATTTTAAGATATGGGATTAACACTTCTTTACTAATCCTGACGTCCTTAGAAACAGAGTCTCAGCCTCTGGGCCCTTGTACAATTGCTACAGAAACTCCATCTATATGCTTCTATTTCTGCTGTAATCATAATTATGGTTTTAAAACAGCAACTTCCACTAAACTCCAGTAACTTATTACGTATGCCTCTCAAACTCAGAAATGCTGTGCATATTCAGTCTTACCAGGTAGATGCACGGTTTGGAACTGATGTGAACCTCACCTCTGGGTTCTTAGGCTTTGTCCCTTAGCTAAAATACTAAAGGTGACCAACATCAACAAAAGGAAACAGTATATCAATGAGAAGCAGGGTCTAAGCAGATCAACAGGAGGACGGCACTACAACCAGCCACTGACAAGTTTGAGCCAAGCTGGGAGAGGACGGTGTGGTGTTTGGGTCAATTTACAATCAGGTGTTCAGAGTAAAAAGAAAGCATTTCAACCAACTCACCGTGGGCAAATGGCTACTCTGAGTCTCTGCTTTCTCTCAGGAAAAGGTCATTTAAGAAGCTCCCTGGAGTCTGGGCCCCACAGAGGAGGTCTGGGTAGTACAAGGATGAAGGAGGGAGGAAAGAAGGGAGGGTTTAAGGTGCTCGCACCAGAAGTCATGCGACCAATGCAAAGGTAGCCAGGAAAAAAGCAGATTTTTATAATAAATAACCATCCCAGCTGCATTAGTGTTCCAGATACGTACTTATCGAGACCCTCTCTCAACCACAAAACCGCAAGAATGGGAAGTGGAAAACCACCCTGACAGCTGATGGCACAGACCTTTTGATCCATGAAGAGAAGTTCTGATGCTGATTTAAGGCCCACATTCTTTGAATTTCCTGGATAAATGAATAGGGCCACCTCTTCCCCCCACCCTGTCCCAAATCCAATAGGGAACAGAGGATACAATGGTGCAATGATCGTTAGCATGCCCATTAGCAATACGCTTCTTGGTAAATTTTACTTTTGAGCGTGCGTGGTGGCGAGTGGGAATTTTCAGACCTAAGTACACACATTACAGTTGCAGCTTTCCCCACCCTCTTACTTCACTGAACACAAGTCCCAGGGGACTGATATTTCCTTTGGTAAAAACTGTAGTCAATATTATGGTCTCGAGACCAAACATAGTGGGTACCAACATCTCCTCTTCCACTTTTCCCCTGCCTCCCTGAATCTTACCCATCTGTACCTTCTACCACTCCAAAGCCGTTACTATGGGCAATTTATATCCATGCAGTATTAATTATAGCCCTAAAATCTTCTGCACAGACTGAAGTCACAGAGACACCAGACACACCAGAATATCTAGATCTATCCAAACCGGTGGGGTGAGGGTTGGGGGACCTGTTGGATTAGTAATCCCCTGACATTGTAAATAGAATGGCAAACCAAACAAAAGAAACTAGTTAAAAAAAAAAATCAAGTTAAGAGTCTGCCCCAAGGATAATACAAATTACCAACCGACCAACCAAAAAACGTTAAAACAAGCAGCAATTTTTATATAAAATTAATAATAAAAAAAGACAAATGAAAAAGAAATTGTCAGTAGCATCTATCGCCTCTCTGCGTTTGAACTGCACTTATACAAACTAGTCCATTAGTACAGCAGCTTGCTAGAAATTGACTTTGGTTCAAGCTTAGTTTTTAAAAAAATAAAACATAAAAAAAAAAATCAAAAACATTAAAAACGGTGGACGGACATTTGTTAGTTTCCCTGCTTGCAGTTCACTAGTTTTGAAGTATTAGGGATAATTGTTTTAAATAGTCTGTGAATCGGGAAGGTGGAGAGTCAGAGGTGAGCAGATCAAGACCACGAGGGAGGGGATGAAGAAATAAAGGTTTCTGCCATCTGAGTGCAAATGTAAATCCCATGCACTTGGGTCACAAACAAAAGTGCACACAGGTTTTAAGATGCTGCATGCTTGATCTCAATTTATAAGAGATTCCAAGATGCTCCGGGACCACCAACAAGACCAACATAACTAACTGAACCCACTATCTTGGAACTCGGTGGTGACCAAAAGAGGGGCAGGGGCTGCTGGAACACCTTCTCTAGCTAAGGACAATTTTGTTTGACGTATGTGGCAGAAACCTTTAAATCCAACAGGAATGGAAAGTTCAAAGTGAACCACATTGCAGTGATCCAGTCTTCTCTTATTAGAAGTCTTTTTGGTTTAGGTACTAGACCGATATATCAAAGAATATACAGAGCCGACTTCTGTATAATCAACTGCTTTTCCTCATCCATTCTCTTCAACTCTCCATTCCTAAAATGTTCCTTGCTACATGGACTGGAAACAACCCTGGAAGGTAGCTACAGTGGCAGGCCAACCCTGACTATAGTCAGAGATACTTATTGCCATTCTGATCTAGCTAGCAGCATCACTGCTCAGAGACCACATCAGAATATCAAGATGTGTGCAAAGCCCCAACATCAACTAGGCAGATCAGTACCATCCACTGTAACAGGATGGCCTTTCCACCTGACTGCTTACATCTTCCTTTTTCCAAGGCACCAAATCAGGTGGTAGAGAAAGCAATCTATAAGCTAGTTAAAACAGAACAGGGGAGGGTAGCAAGGAACACAAGACTGCTTTCTCACAAATGTATTGGCATAAAAGATGGCAGCCTTTGTTCCAGTAGCCTCAATTTTTATTCTTGTAGACAGAAGCACTTCCCAATGGAAAAGTCCCCAAACATTAGAAACACCTGAAAAGTAATATTGCTATGATGAAATAAGCCAATCTGACCTTTCAAAGTCCTGTACCAAGTCCAGCTGGTGGGTAATTTGGACTGTGGATGCCTCTCTCTATTACCAATATTGGTGTCCACAGGCAACTTTTTGTCTTTAGAATACTTTTGCTTTTTAAAAGGGCAAATTGAAAACAATGAAACAGGAGAACCACCATTGTGTACTAGAAATAATCTGGACGTGGAGGGCCAAATCTTACCCTGTGAAAACAAAAGGTGCTGTGCCCAGACAAGTCAGATCAAAATCTATGCACTCTGCCAAAGCAACTGAGTGAAAGAGAACTGAAATACAGAAGTAAAGAGCAGATTAGCTTGGAGATTTGCACACATCACTCTCTGCCTCTACACTGAGCTTTCTGCTTAGGTGATAAAAACAAACGTGTCCAATCCCTCTGTAAAAGTCACCATATAAATCAAGTTCAAGGATGAGGAAGTCATACAAAACATCCTTAGGAGATTAGGACAGAAAGTCTCTTTGTCTCTCCTCTCCACCCTCCCGCTGTGGCATGGGAGCTCACCGAAAATGATCCAGGAGCAAAGACAAACGCGTCCAAACTATATATATAAAAATAATAATAATAATAATCATCATCATCATAATAATAGAGATACACCAGTAATACAGGCCTGCCTAAATTGTACCAGTTAAGAAAGGAACCCCCAACATGATTGATACGATTATAAACACCTTGTATGACATAATGGCCTGTACAACAGACCTATAAAATGATAATTAAAAAAAAAAAAAAAAGAAAAGATATTTATTTATTTAGACCAAAAAGAAATGAGAAATCCCCTTTCTATGTCTGAGTTGATAACCCACCTTAACTTGTCATTGTGACTGCTGGAAATGATAAGTAGTCCTTTCACTTTTTTTGTTTTTTGTTTTTTTGTTTTTTTTTTGTTTTTTTGTTTTTTGTTTTTTTACATTTTTGGTTAGAAAGTTCTCCAATCCATGAAGCGGTCCTGAAAAGACAGTGTTTATTATAAAATTAGGCAAATGTCTGTCCCAGCTTTATATCCTTCCTGTTTTGCTTTTGTTTTGATAATTTTCCTTCTCTCCCTTGTCCCCAGCAACATGGCGAGAGGAAGCCAATCACATTTTTCAGTTCATAAACCCAGCTGGCAGCCAATCCCACTGCAGAGTGAAACAGGCTGGTAGCAGCACAGCTCAGCCCGGCTCACTGTGCCTTGGAGGCAGTAGTGGTGGTGGAAGTGGCCCCGCTGGCGGAGGCCACCGTGAAAAGAGAGTTCTGGATGGACTCAGCTGAGGTGGAGGTGGCATGAAGGCTGGCGACTGGTCCAGAGGCCCCTGCGGAGGCTGCAGCTGCAGAGACCAAGCTAACAGGGTTGCTGGTGAGCAGAGAAAGATTCTGAGGGTTCAGGAACAGAGGGGCAGTTACGATGTTAGGAGTACCTCCAGCATTGGCAAATACCAAGTTCCCAGTTGCATCCAGTGATGTTATTGGAAGAGAGCCACCAGATGCAAGAGCTATAAAAGGAAAACCAGGCAGGGAGGAGACATCAGCATTAACAGCAAAAAATAATGTGGCAAGTGCAACAACTCTCTAGATTTCCCTCCTATGACAACAGTACTCTTTTCCTCTACAGATTCCTTCCTCTTACTTCACCCAATCATAAGAAGACTCAAAATTGCTTTAAACTGGGACATGGGGTTATTGAGGCTGGCAGAGATAAGAATGCAAGAGGGAGAAGCCCCTCAATATTCCCAAATTATGGGAAGGAGAGAGGGGGTTTCCTCCCCCATTCATCATTGTTTACATCTCCCCAGCATATTTCCTTATCTCTAAGGAAACCAGAGGCTTTGCCATGTAAAAACAAAAACAAAGCAACAGTACTGTTCTGAAGTAACATTTTAATGAGTTATATGCAAACAGTGACATCTGTATTTTACATATAACCCTAAGGCTAATTTTTAAATAATCTGCAAAAATCTTTTTCATCTGCTTCCGAGGAGACGGGACCTATTTTATGGGATTGCATGTGGTCAACCTAAGGCAGGTGAAGTGAAGTAACTGTGCAAGCATGTGCCACAATTCAACCGTGTAGTACCTGATATCTTTGGAGCACCACTTCACACTACCCAGAGCAGTTCCAGTTGCCACTGAGTTGGGTTTTGGCTGGCAAAAGCTGAGCAGCTGAAGCTAAGCAGAAGCTGGTTTTAATTTTTGTAAAGTGATAAAAATATATAAAGTTCCTATCCATGAATAAAATTTAAGAGGAGCATCTCTGGGTGATTTTTACATTAAAAAATATAGACTGTAGGCTCTCTCATCTGAATTTACTCAGTATTTCCCATCTAAATGTACTCAAAAAGCATAAGTTTACACTGAGTTATTTTTCACCAATGAAATATTGCTGACCTCCTGTTCAAACTGTCCACCAAGTTGTCATCTCAAAACAGAAGACAGCATTTATGATGAAAAAGTTCCCTAGGACCAATGTATAATAAGATTCTGCAGGGGCTGCTATGGCTGCAGTGCATTTGATCTAAAAAATCAACTAAAATCTAAGCGAGTCTTTCTAACCATTTCAAAACATTTTGGTTGAAGACCCTAATGGGAACCCACACTCCATTTTACTGGCCAGGGAAGACATACGGCTCAAGGGACACAGCAGTGGAAAGGATAGAACGTGCATGCACATGGAGCCATTACAAGGCAACACTGCTTTGAGCATGGCTTTTTAAATTCTGGATGTGTTGACAACAGTTACTCTATGGGCCCATTTTTAAAGTCTTAACATTGGATCTTTGCACTGAGGTGGCTTGCTCTTTGAAATGCCCTGCAACAGGTCTTAATACAATTCAAGCTTCTGACAAAAAAGCTGTAGAAAAAGCAGATATCTAAATGTGTTATGACAGATGATACCTCCATGCCCACCAACTCCCTTTCTAAATCCCTAAGAGGCTACATACTGTCCTAACTGCACTTCCAAATCATCTCTTACCATTTATAACTGAGGCACAGAACAAATCACAGAGTGTACAGATCTACTGTGTAAAGCCTGAATGCTGACTTTTGGCATGGAGGAATAAGAGCTCTATCTCTCTCTGTTAGCAAAATACACAGACAACCCAGCTTTTTTAACTCAGAAATGCACCCACAGAAGAAATGTTACTGACCTTGAATAGTTGCCAGTGTGCTGTTGCTCATCAGAGCTGGGCTGAGAGCACTGCCTAATGTCCCTGGATTGAGACTGAGTAAGGCACCTCTGCAATATTGAGACAATAGGAGAGGAGACAAAGACATGGGGAGGAACTATTAATTTCAGGTAAGACCAGTCCACTGTTCAGACATACACCACCATATAAAAGAAAAAGGGGAAGGTAAGAGAGCAGAATTCAGGAGTCTCATTTTATAACTTTTCCTGTAATATCAGAATTTCTCACAGAAAAATGCAGCCTTGAATAGCTCCTTCATAGTTGCCTTTCAACATTGTGTTGAACAAGAGGCTTGAAAATACAGGCATCCCAACTGCACAAGTTAGTGTGGTGCTGGTGCAAGTTAGGCTCAAAGCGACTACAACATTTTTACAGAATAATCATCACCACCTCACTACTTCAGAGCAAAAGGAAATTAATAAAATCCTCAAGGAACTGTAAAGCTACTCTTACAGTACTATTTTTTAATCCAAGTGCTGTGACAGATTGGTTTCCGATAAAAATTCAGGTGCCCTCCATATCAACCTGGGTCCCGACAAGAAAAAATAAATGCAGAAGAGTGAAGGGGATTTATTCTATTTGCCTACAGTTAACAGTACAGTAGGTGCTATGATTTAGCCATGCATGATGAGTCAGAGCTCTCCTTGGTTTTATGCTCAGCTCTGCCACTGGCTTTCTAAGTCATTTAATCTTCCTGGGCCTCAACATCCTCATCTTTAAAATGGATCATTTCTATTCACTACATTGGAGTGCTGCAAGGCTTAATGTATTAGTTTTTTGTAAAAATACTGTGAGTGTCTTAGATACTACAAGTACTACGCATTCTATTACGAAATGGGGATTCCTATTTTCATTCGTCTTACAAGTGCACAACAGACCATCCTTACCCAGCTGCAAACTGTGAGGGTGCCATCAAGCCTGGATTTAGTCCCGCTGCAGCAGCCATGGCAGCGAGACTCGCATTTGCGGGCAACTGTGCAGCTCCTTGTAATGCGGCTGCTGCCGCTGTTTGCAACCCTGATGCCGTCACCATCACCTGGCTGGTCCCAAGAGGGGAGGACAAGGGAGCAGAGGTTGTCTGTGTTGTGCTGGTCTCACTGGCACTAGATGCCTCTGAAGTGGAGGCTGAGGCAGAAGGGGAAGGACTCAGAGAGGGTGATGTCACAGCCGAGGAAGCCGGAGGTGCTGTAGAAATTACGGTTGCCGTGTTGTTAGAGGTGGTTTCTGTTGTGCCTGGAAAGCACATTCTAGTTAGAAGAGTAGAAAGCAGACACACACCTGAGCAGAAGTCTTTAGCACCTGGACTGGACAGCAGAGGTAAGATTAAGTGGAACAAATTTAAGTCGCTGTGGGACTGAAGAGCACAGTACCATATTTACTCAAGTCCAAGACAACCTCCCACCCATTTAATAAAAAGAAAAAAATCCCTTTGTCTTGGATTAGAGTACAAGGTGGTTGTGGGAACAACAGGTGCCTGTTATGGCTGTGGCTCCAGCCCTGATCCAGAATCAGACCCACAGCTGTTGCCTACCCCCAGCTGCCTATGCAATGTCCCCCCCAACCTGAGCAGGTGGGGGACGCAGCAAGTAGCAAGTGCCAGGACGTGCAGGCATGGGGGAGGGGGGGAATCCAGCAGAGGAAGCAAGTTGGGGGGGGGGAAGCTTAGGTGGCAAGGGTCAAATTGCATGGGGGAACAAAGGGTAGGGGTTAAGCTGCTCAACTCTCACACTATCTGTCCTCATGCCATGCCCTTCCCCGTTTTCCTCTCTGGAGCAGGGCTGGGAAGTGGGGCACAACTTTAAGACGACTTCCTCTGTTAGTTTAGGTTCCAGACATAGAAAATAATAACAAATATATCATTTTTCCATGTACAGAATCTAATTATTTGGGGGCTGTCTTAAATTCAGGGTCATCTTGGGTTGGGTAAATATGGTAAGTTCTAAAGAGAGATGGACTAGTGCACATGGATCTTGAACTGTAATTAAAATGGCTCTTCACAAAGAGGCTGGGTGGTTCAGTAGGCTGTCAATGGAAAATAGTGCCTTTTACTTCTAAGGTATACTTTTTTACACTTGCGTTGCAGCTAAAGACATATTGGAGAGTCACAAAGACTAAATTATTGAACACAGGCATGATGGCAGGACCATGTTGGGGGAGCTTGCATTGACCTCCACTATACCATTAATGCTACTGATGTGGATGATGATGATACTGCATAACAACAAGAAAAATTAAGAAGCGTCAGGTGAGAGTGGGGTCAGAGAAAGTTGATCAGTCTGGAGTTGAATCAAATCTTTGAATAGAGAACTAAAGGGACATTTTCTGTATTGTTTTGTGGATGTGTGTGCTTAAGCCACAAATGTATACATACACGACTTTAACTGAGCATATCTGAGACCTCCCAACTCATGCTATTTGGCACGGGGTACAGAAACTCGACAAGTGAGTTCTGGATGGAAGTTAAGCAACAGAATCCAACAAGTCCTAGCATCTGTCAAATGACAATACAATGCTGGAGTATATGAAATCTGGTACAATATTGTTTTCCTTAAACAATATGCTACTTGCTTGATAGGTACACAGCACTACTGGACAAAACTATCACACAAATTGTTTAATCGCTGGCTGCTGGGAGTTTATGAGTTGCTGCTGTGGGGTGTCTCTTACCTGCGACTGACAGACTAGTTACAGCAGCACTGGTCAGAGGGAGCACAGGGTTGACAGTCAGGGTAGTAGCTGCACTGCTTGTCACAAGGCTTGGCGTGGTTGCCACCTGGAGGTCAGAAAGGAACATAACTGCTCAGGTTCTGAGAGCAAAAAAAATGCTTCAGGGTTAGTTACCAAAGTTGAGTTTCTTTCTTTCCATCATCAACTGAAGAGGGTATCAGGGGAAATACTACACAAATACATTTCTATTAAATTCTAATGCCTTGCTATTTCAACAGAAAATGTTTTGGCTTATATCACCACACCCTGACAGAGACTCTTTGGACCTTTCAAGTAGAAGTAGAAAAGGCAGCACACAACCAGTTAAGAGCAGCCATTTAAAATGATGGAAACTCACGCGGGGCTAGGAGTGACAAGCAATAACCCAAGAACAATTAGATAACATGACCATGAAGGAAACTTTAAACCTCCCCTATTCCCACACACTCGCGACCACACTTTAAAGACCAGCTGGCCCTCTTCCACTGTACATAGGAACCCCTTAGTGGCCCAGTAGGACACAAACGGGTCCAGGTTTTACTTTAGGACAGAGTGCCAAAACTCAAAGGTACTATGAGGAATTGAAGAAGGAGGGTGTCCTTTCTGGCAAGTCAGTTCTGGCAGCTCTTCACTGCAGCTGTCTTAGCCTGCCCCAGGAGGAAGTAAGCCAGGAAGATTACATTCTCTCAGCAGCCCAGTACAGGACTGAAAAGATGTATGCCATTTCACTGAAATCTAAGCCCAGCACAACAAAGAGGGCGATAGAGTCGCAAAGAGCAGCTGCAGCCAGAGGCAGTCAACACACATATGGTAGAGGGTCTTCACCTCCTCCTTGCAAAAGGGGAAGGCTGCCAATGCTGCCAGGTGGCAGATAAAGGTATCAGTGGCTAGGGCCCTTGCAGCAGGTGCCACTGGATGGGCACTTGTACAGAGTGCACCAGGCTGAGCACACTTGCCTCAGCATCACTGCCACCAGGTGCTGCCTCTAGGCAGCATCAGGACAGGTGCAAGGATGCAAGCACCTGGACAACTCACATATATAGCGCCTTTCAAGAGAGATGCTCGAAGCAGAAACTCCAACATACACACTCCCCTCAGGCACTGGGAGAGACAACAGAGTGGCAGGCACACCACTCTCCTCACTGTCCACAGCTGGGACGACAGGCAACAACAAAGTTGGTATGTCCACAGAGATGGTCGGGAGGGCTTGCTACAGGCTGAGGTTATCCTCCAGGGCAGCTACAGCATCCTCAGGGAGGGCTGCTTTCACTTTGGCCAGGAGGTGAGCAGCCAGGCAGATGTAGTCCAGGCCCAGCCAGGAGCCAGGCAGACTGTACTAGATCAAGGAGGTGGACAAACTTGATGGTTTGTGACGAGACCAAGTTGACCACGAGGCTTTCTGAAACTCAGCTTGGCATTGTCAATGCAAAGTCAGGTTTTGGACCAATAGCTCCCATAGCATCTCAGGGAAAACTAAGGTGCCTGGCTTGGGGTCTAAGGCAGAAAGAGACCTGCCAGGGCCAGGCAAGGCCACAGCAGAAAGGAAGGAGGGCGTCCCCACTGAGGCAGTTGGGATCCAAGAGGAACAGCTCTTGGCTGCAGCTAAGGCCACACAGTATAGAAATGAGCAGGCTAGCTGGCACCAGGGGAATAGTTCACCAGCAAAGAGCAGTTGCTTAAGGGCCTATAAGTGGAAAACAGACACCCTTCTCACGAGATCAGTTAGGCGCTGACGCTCCTGGTGGTGGGCAGATGGAGGACAGCCCACTGGACCCAGTGGTACCCATCCCAGAATAAGACTACAAGGAGCTTCTGGAGCAGGGATGAACGTGAGCCCTGGGCACCAAGCCCGTACCTCAGGGCAAGAGCCATCAAATTGTTAATAGATCAGGACTCAGCTGCAGTAAGACAGGCTGAGCAGGTGCCAGCACTGCCACTGTAGCTGCTCCTTGAACTCCTCAATGAGGCTTTCCAAGTTCTGGGCCAAATATAAAGGTGTGCTCAGGAAGACCTCCAGCACCTTTAAAATATCACAGATGCCCAGCAGAAAGGTATTACTTTCAGCCCAGTTAACGCAGGCTGAGGAGATATGTTCATAGGTGCGCTGACA
Organism: Alligator sinensis; assembly: GCF_000455745.1. Classification (NCBI taxonomy): domain Eukaryota; kingdom Metazoa; phylum Chordata; order Crocodylia; family Alligatoridae; genus Alligator; species Alligator sinensis. The sequence continues at coordinate 2,496,931 of NW_005841916.1, read as the reverse complement.
GTCTATCAGCTTCTGGATGTTGTTCTCACTGCTCACAGAGACAGTTAGAATACCCATCACACTTTGACTGGAGGGCTGACGATTAAGGCCGATGCTGATGGGAGGGTTAGGGATAGGGTCTAACCTGCCTGTCAGGCAATGGTGCAATGTGTGGAGCCGTGACTTGATGGTGAGGGTACAGCACATTCCAGAAAGGGGACTAACCTGCTGGATGCATCTGCACACAAGGCAAAGCACGCCGTTCACTTTTGGGAGGCTTGAGATATCCTGGAACAGGACCCAGATGGTAGAAGTGAAGGCAGACCCAAAGCCAAAGCCTTATAGCTTGAATACCTTCCATGCACCACTACGTATTATCCTACTCTCTTTTCTGGGTGTTTTATCATTGCATATGTAGCACGTTTTACCTTTCCTTGACCAAACTTCACTTTGGTGCATTTCCTTCATTTAACGGACCTCTGAGTTCAGGGCTTTCAAATGAAACTAGCATCTTAATAGAGGCAAGCTGCATATAAACTGGAAGAAGTTCAGAGAAATACCACCAAGAGTAAAGGGCTGAAGGAACCAACTTACAAGAAAAGATTAAAAACAAAACATGCAGTTCAAGGATTAAAAAGCATATGTGCATCTAAGATGTGCTGTCCATAAGCACAGAACAGTGTTGGAATGGACATACATAACATCTGAAGTATTTAAAAAAAAAAGAGCACTAACCACAGTGAGATGAACAGCCCCCTGAATTGCTACTGCATATTCTCTTAAAGGAAGTAATAAACTCCCTTGTTTGTTACATTTGAAACATGGAGAGGGATGGAGTAGGATAGAGCAGCTTTTAAGAAATGTTCTATGAACACAAAAAACTAGATTTGCAGTGTGCCTCAAAACAACGCCAGCTATTATGAGCATATCAAACCTGTCCCATGCTCTATGCTTGTTTCCATCACACAGACCCATCAAGCCAAGGTCCCAATCCTTATTTTCAAGGCAGTCCATGGCACAGACCTAGCATGTGTACATGATCAACTCAAGTTTCTCAGCATAATAGAATTTTATACCACAAAAGTCTTAATTTTTCTGGGTAGGACATGGGTTTTAGGGCACTGAAGGTTTTAGGTGTACTGAGGAACTATAAGCCATCATAAACCTCACCACTGCGTTCCCTCAGGGCAAGAACAACTTCTACAATCTTACCCTCTCTTCTAAAAACACATTAGGGCATCTTTTTTTAAATGTATAACCCAAACACTAATGTGCACAATTATTTCCCTGATGAGAGGACATAGCCAATGCTAGTTATGTTATTTAATACAATATATTAGAAGGCACTCAGAGTCCACAGTGGTGAGGGCAGAACCTATACAGTACAGCTTTAGGCTACAAAGAATCCAGATGTGTTTAATTTTAGCAGTAGCAGCAATGGCAACAACCATTCTCCAGAAAAAAACAGACTGTCTTTAACAACGGTAGTGGAGAAATAGAAGATACTTGATGTGTCCATTTTGTTACCCATGTGTTCAGTAAATTTGGATGTACCTTGGGCAGACACAAGTTTTGAAAATGAGATACAAAGATTACTTAAGCTCTTTTCCCACCTTGACATAAGTCATCCCTGGCCAAAAGGGACAAAAAGTAGTAGAGCTATATTTGGATGACAGTCTGCAAACTACTGCCTAAGAGCAGATAGAATCTACTATTGATGAAAAGCAGTGATGTGGCTGAACAAGATGGATGGGGTGGGAATAAGTTAACATTTTTCCCTTACAGAAAGGGCTTGGGTGAGTCAGCCAATCTGGAAATAAAATACAAACATGAATTTTGATCCCTTAGCATCTGTTTAAAGTAGTGATACAAAATGTAGTTGCCTTACATATTTAGCTGGCTATTAATTATTGCCAAATTAAATCAGGGGTTCAGTTTAAGGATTTGGGGTCTTAGAATGCGTGGATTTGCCACCTTTATCTTTTTTCAGCATATAAATATGGCATTTAAAATCCCATGCAAGAACACGGAGTAAATCTGTGCTTCTAAATGTTTTGCACAAAGTAGGTGAGGTGTATGCAATTCCTACTGTTGCTACGAAGTGAGGATTAAGTAGCCTCTTCCCCTTATGGCATGCCTCCTCAGCTTCTTGATTCTTACCAGTGAGGTTGGGCAAGGGAAAATTGCTTTGATGGGCGAGCTGCTGGTTCCACCACTACTGGGTGGGTTGATCCTTTTCTCCTTCTGGCGTCGGTTACAGAACCAAACGCGGATCACCTCCTTCTCCATGTTTAGCTGGTCAGCTATCATGGTGATCTCCTCCGAGGTAGGCTTTTGGTTCTGAAAAAGAGAAACAGTATTCAAAAAGCATGGAAATGACACTCTGGTATGTGCATTACAAGTCCTCCAGCAGCTTTGTAAGCTAAAGAACAGGAGGAAGAGATAAGCTGACCCCAAGCCATATGTCTTCTGATTTATCAAAGCAAATGTTGTGAGGGATGAATTAAGCAGAAACAGGATTCAGATACACCTGTGTTATGGCCTTTATAGACCTCATCCACGGTCCTGGCATCTCAGATGGACAGGATGTCTCCCATGTGGCATCCTCAACTCTTGAGGTTTCTTTCAAATGAAGTAGACCTTTTTTTCTTCGTGGCTGCCAGTAGCCAAGTGCGTCACCTTAGCAGTTCTCTCCAGGTACCCCCAATACTCTTTCTTCTAAGCGTCCCTATTACTCTTCTGCTTTGCAGGGACTTGGATTATGATTCATCCTGCACACCAGACTGCAGCAAAGTACCTTACAAAAGCTACATGAAGTGAATGAAGCCTGAACAGGGATGATGTTTAGTTATTTTCTCCCTTCCTATGTGCAGAGACATATCTCCCCTCCTCCCTTTTTCTTCTTTTTTGCAGTACACAATATTAGGCCCTACCCCATTGTCTGATATCTTTGAATTAGGAACTAATGAGAACAAGTTGGCAGGAACCAACAAAATGACACTTTTTAATGTATCAAAATTAGGTGAATTCTTGGCAAAAATATTTGTGATTCCACCTTCACCTGTAAAGACATTTTACTAAGCAGATTGAAAGATTGCTTACTTTAGCTTTGAATTTAAGCTTCTGTATGGCTTTTATGAGGCTATGTTGAAATAATGCTTAGTGACTGTTTTGCAATATACTTTTTCCACAATTTATCAGATTTTCCTCACCCTTCTACGGTGAAAACACATGCATATTAATGCACTTGTGCATACACAAGCACACAAATGCACATGCACACAGACCAAGGAACTGCAGATTTCAGCACATGTATTCAGAGTCATGGCTGAATGATGGTACTTTGAACTTACGCTTTGCTTTTCAGATGTGAATCAGCCGACGTTACAAACATCACGTCTCATGTCATGTCTGTGAAACACACAAGTGGACTTTCCCGACTGTATGAGAGGTTATGCAACTTAGTTCATGTTACACAGTTAGTCACGTAATGGACTCACTTGTGACATATTCAAGCAGTAGAATATAATTCAAAAGAGCTAGGAGCCCTGACTTTTATTTTATTCATTGTATGTGGTTTCGGCATATTGTTTCAGCCATCTTAAGGCGATGCCATCACCAGTGTGAAGAGCTTGAAGGCCACCAGGTTATATTGTGAATGGACACAAGTCAACAATGTGGGACATAATTTGAACTTGTCCACAAGGGCATTTACTTTCACTGCGAAGGCCACACTGGTATAGATCTGAGGCAGAGTAACTCTGTCTAGTTCAAAAAACCATTGAGAAGTGCCCAATAATGATGTGGCCAGTTAAATCCTAGTTGACTGACTGTCAGGTCAGAAATGATGTGGTGACTGATTGGTGTTTGTGCTGACCATTCTTTGTGCCACTGAGTAAGGAAAAATCAAAGGCTTTTGAAAGGGTGGACCATATTGGATGTTTTGAGGGAAGCCAAGCTACTGGCAGGTGGAATATGTTCCTTATGATCATGACTCGCATTAAATGACACAGACTCGCAATATACTACATTTTAATATGAGGGAATTTCAAAAAGTAATGGCAATTTTTAAATAAAACAATTTTGTATGCTATGATCATTTACTGGACCATACCATTTTTTCTATGTAGTCATAGATGATGGGTCTGTTAAAAGATGTCGCCATCAGCATTCCCTGCTGCTGTGTAGTTTCCCACTCACTGCACACATAATGGTTTTATTTCAGAATTGCCATTACTTTCTAAAACACCCTCATATGTTTAACATGCATCGTAAATATACTATATTGATTATATTTCCATCTCCCTTGATGTGCATTTTCCAGTGTCTACTTGATGTTGCTCCTAAATGGAGAATTCTTTCCTCTCAAGAGGCACGCTTTTGGGAAAAGCCATTATTTCTACATGGACCAGGCACAACAACAGGCTCACCAACCTCCAGGAAACTCTTCTCTAAGGCCACACGTATGTTGGTCTCTATGCTGGTGCGTTTCTTCCTCCTACGGTTTAAGCCCTCGATTCCCAGCCCTGGGGAATTCAGGGCACTTGGGGTGGAGAGAGCTGAATCAGATGAGAGGTTTTCTGAAAGAGGAGAAGAGAGCATGAAGCAACAGGAAATTATGCTATTCCAATGCACTGCAACCTAACGCAAGCATCCCACATATATAATGACTTGTGTGAGAGAAGGCAAAAGGCACCCTGTATTTGTTACAAGCCCAGCAGGGTTCCTTCACAACACAAGCATTCAACCTTGAGATGACCAATTATACCTAAAACGGACATGCTGTGTGCAGGGCCTGTTGTCTATGCCCTGCACTTCACAACAACGTTAGTTTATTACATCTCTATAAAATATCTTTCATTCCCATCTTTCTCCCTATTTTATTCTGGCACATGGTTGGAAACATCACCCAACTGTCTCACAAGCCCCCAGTAAGATGTGCATTGTTTTGGGAAGGCAGAATGAAGAAGAAAACGAAGACTTTTTTCCAGAGTCATGGCTGAATGCTGGTCACATGGAGCAAGATCAGAATCCACCTGCCAGTGTCACTTGCCCACCCTTTGCTGCCCAGTCAAAAAGTAGACCTTTGACCCTGTCACAATCACTGCCAAACTGGCAGTAGCTTATGGATGAACAGCCAAACGCTGCTGCCAATTCAGCAGCAGCCTTGGCAGGGTTACATTTCTAGCTTTCAGCTGAACAGCAAGGGGAGGGCAAATTAACCCAGCAAATGGACTCTGCTCCTGTTCCAAGCAGCCAGAAGGGAGCACAGCTTCTACAAGCCATTCCAGCATCCCCATACCTCCATTCCAGCACAGAAATCACATTTCCTCACTTAAGATAGGCACCCTAATTTTGGAGAATTAATATTTGGGGAAAAGGTATATTTGTATGCGAATAAATATGGTAACTGAGATACAAGGCAAATGATCATTTTCACCAATGATTCTTTTTAAACAATCTCCAGACAGCCTTGTTCTGTGAGCTATAACACTTGTGCTGTTGTCTAAGCCCACCAGCACAGAATGCCTTCCCCTGCTCCCCTCTCTCAGGGAAGGAAGAAGTTTGTAGTTAGTTTCAGTAGTTCATCCACTTTACTCCCCAGGTCTTAGCTGATATCTTTACTAGGCTGCCTACTGGCTGCGAGGTGATATTTACCTCCCTGATTCTCTTCTACATGGTTCTGTAAGATAGTAAAGGAAGGTTATAGAAACTGAGTTGATTTCCCCTTGTGGAAAAAGACAGAGAACAAAGGGAAGCTGCAACAGGCCGTATTAAGACAGGGCGACTGAAAGTGTCATGCTCCTGGCTGCAACAGAAACTTGAATTTCAGCTGCAGAATCCTGGGGTTTACAGGGCCCTGGGTGAGATGAATGGGTGGGGCAGACCACACTGCTCAGTGCTTCTGTTCTAGGCTCTTTGCAGATTCAAATGGGCACATATATTCAGCCTGTATTTTCAAGGTTACTTTTGCAATCGTAAGGGACAGAAATGTATTTATTTTAAATGAAAGTTGAGATTCTGGTGGACAAATCTATAGCAGTTAATAAATTCTATGACAAATCCTATGATCAGAGAATAGATGAGCCGTTGCTAATAATGTTCCTCTGTGTAGGTGTGCCTACTTAGGTTTCAATCTAATTCCAGCTGAAGTCAGTGAAAGCCTTTTCATGGCCTATAATGGGAGGCATATCACATACCAACATGTTCACCAAAAGCCCAGAAATTTCATGTCCCCAGGCCAGTAAGTTTCTATTGATATTTCATGTTGGCAGACAAATGCAAAGCCCTAAAGAACTCAATGGAACTCCCCTGTTTGGATATTATGAAATAACATTTCATCGGCACAGTTGATCAATTCCAAAATTTCAGGGGACAAACTGGACATCAACATGTAGAATCCTATTGCTTTGGTGAAAATCAAAAAAAACCAGAAGTTAAAAAATGAGGGAATCGCAGAATCCCTGCCATCTGAATAGAAGACCATCAGATTCTGCTAGACTTGTGTTTGACTGAAGATCGAATAACTGATGGATTAACACCCGTAATACACTTAACCCATCTAAACTCTATTCATTGGCCTTAACAGAGGCTGAAATGTTGATACCATAAATGGTTTATCTCCCAGTAAAGAACAGTCCTAAATAATAATGGGCAGAAGAAAAGGGCCATGGAGAGCCCCGGGCATGGGTGAGAATATACAGAGGCCCAGCTTGATGGAGGGAATGATTGTGGAGAGTTCCTAAAACAGGGTGAGATGGGAGGAAACCCAGGGGACAAGCAAGGGGGCTGACAGGAAGTGTGTGTATGCAAGGTGCAACATTGTGTGCAACAAAGACTGCTGACTGAAGTAATAGCACATTACACCTCTATGAACTACAAGACCTAGACGGTTTAGAATTCATATGCATATATGTACACTAAAAAGCATGGCATATACTTTTCCCTCACTCCACCCAATGACACTGACTGTAGAGCCCATATGAGCGTTTCAGAGGCTTTTTATTAACAAGCCTTGTAAGGCTGAAACCAAACAGATCAGCAAAGTATTTTTTACGATCCCACTGGGTTTGTGGCAGGATTGTGAGATCTGCCGACTTGCTCACCTGCATCATTAAGCCACTTTTCCAGAAGTGGCTTTAACTTGCACATGTTCTTAAAGCTGAGGTTCAAGGCTTCAAAGCGAGAGATGGTAGTTTGGCTGAAGTCATTTCCATAGAGTTTGCCCATAGCGAGCCCAACATCACCCTGCACAGAGAGAAAGAAAAAGTACTCATTAACATAAGATTCTTTGCTACAGAAGCCCTTGCTGTTCCCCACACAGCTCTAGCTGACAGACAGGCAGGCATGTGTGTGCTTTCATTGTAATCCCATTGCACACTAGGAATTCAGGTGTACAGAAATTTGCTCACTGCTAAGAGGACTTGTGAGAAAGTAGATAATCATGAATTAATGTGATTCTTGCCTATCCTCAACTTCCTAAGTTTCAAAGAGGTGCAATGTGTTTTGCTTTGGTCTCAACAGTAAAATTACTGGGCACCACATCCCACTTAGTATTAAATCATAAGAGTGTTTTCTCTAGTAAAATATATGGTCAGGGATCTCTTGCGAACTGAGGTGAACACATACCAACTTAGTGTCAAGGAAGAAAAGTTCTCAGCTGTCTCGTTTGAATTCACTGAGCTGTTAGCCCCCGGTCACTAGTCAAACTTCCAACAAACTGTGAAAGGATTAAGTTTGGCTATGTGCCACCATCATATTTCAAGGACATTATAAAAGGTGCTCATTTGAGTTTCAACTGAACTTTATCTTGCCGTGTTCACATTAAACATCTCCATCTAATCTCTATTTTAGAATCAAGAAAAAAGTTGAACTACTCCCAATAATGACTACCATGGGGTTTCCAACACCATCACACATCTGTCAAAGGGAAATCAGGAAGCTTATAGCCAAAGCCTGACAACTGCTGCCATTTCTACATAAGGCATTATTACCTCTCCAAACTCATTTTTGGCTCCATCTCAACCATTCTGCTGGTACTTGCATTTATACATATGGATCTCAATGTGTTGTGCGCTCAGGAGTGAGCTGTTATCAAATTAAACTAAACAGGAAGTGGTGTCATTATTATTTGGACTAGAGACCTCCAAGGAAAACCCCAGATGGTTGATTCTTTAGCAGGTGATACCCTATTCCCTTAGTTAATACTAAGGCATTCCCTCTGAAGACACTCAAAGGCACTGATATACTTGTTGTCATTTTTTAAAACTAATTTGAAAATTTAGTTCCTGACTGTGGTTATTGAAAAACAGTCTCTTAGTACTTTTTGCAAGTGCAGAGGTGCTGCCCATGGTGTAAACTTAATCCCATTTAGAGAAAATGTATCATACTACAGAAATAGTGGTTTGCATCCATACCATACAATTTTACAACAATTTTGAAAGGTCGTATAAAGAGACTTTGAGAGGATTGGTCATGATGGACACAGTTCAGTTTAATATGCCATATAGCTAGATTGCAAACAGTACTTGCTTTATTTTCTCCCAAGGCAGCCCTACTACCAGAGACTGGTCTCAACAAACTAAAGGAATGCATAGGGGTTACTTTCAAACCAACAACAAAGATTTTAAAAAACTAAGTTAAAAAATGCATGTACAAAAAATTCCCTCCAAAGATGGATCACAATCACTGATTGTTCATCAAGCTACTTGGGCAGAAGAAAAATTGGGCAACACCTTACAAATATGGCCTCTATCTGTCCCATGATTCTGTGTATTCTGAAGCTCATTGGTTACTTCATAGAGAATTGCATATAGGCTCTAGAAGAAAATCTTACAAGTTAAACTTTATTTTGGAGATGGGTGTTATTTGTATATAGGCTAGTGAAAGTTGAGATATTCTCTAGCATCCTGACCAAATTCCAACTCTGACTTTGATATCCTTCCTACCAATATTTGCTTTTTGATTTAAGCAGAATAGATGGTTAACCATTTCTTTGCAAGTGGTTTTCCATGCCAAAAGGTGGCAGCACTCCAGAAGTAGGTGAAGAAATTAATGTATGGGGAAAAACAAAAAGTCACCAATCACTGAAATGGAGGATAAAGCCTCTTTTCAGCAAATTTGAGGAAGCCATTTCACAGGCCAGTGACCATAAATATGAAGCACATTACAATAAATTTCATTTCATGACAGTACTACCAACAGGCCAGAAGAGAAGTATCAATAATTAATATCCACATGACTGTATGCTACTGTAACATTTAACAGAAAATATTAAAATATGCAAAATACTGCACTCCCCCCATAGTCTTCATACACACTGACTGAATTTCCAGGATTACCAACTCATACGTAACATTTAATTTGGGTTTGGCATAGATCAAACAATAATCTTTAAGGAAATTAAATTCCTAATAATGTACAAATAAATAAACAAACACACACACACAAATAGAAGTTCAACTGCTTTTATTAGTTATTTTAAAATATGGTTCCAAAACCCCTGAAATGCAAACCCAGTTTGTTCCGTTACCCCAAAGTGGAACAGACTAGGCAATTAATCTGTAATGCCAACAAGAGCCTTATAATTATTTAAAACAAAACAAAACAAAGTAAATCTGGCAAGTTTGAAAATATCCTGCTGTGCTATTGGCAATGAACTTCTTTTATCCTTGAGCATGCAGTTTAATTATGTGTCTATAGGAAACCTAAGTAATAAGAATCCTTAATTACTACCCAATTACGCAATTAGGTAACAGTTATTAGAACTGCCTAATTATGTACATATTTACTGAAAGAATAGGAAGGATTGATGAACTACCATGTTCTAAGTTTGCTAGAAAAAATACTTTTAAGAAGAGAAATGTAATACAAAAAACTGCCTTTGTATATAACGCATGGTTTCTGATACTACAACTTTAAAGCTAAGGCTGAAATGCAATCCTTGAGCTGTCGTGTTCATTTTTCCTCCTCACACTACTAATTCAGGACAGTATCAGTAAGGAGAGTTAACCCTTAACTTAAAAAACCCTTGTTTCTGCTGTATAATTATTTCACAATAGCACAGCAGGGCAGGCTAAATGTCACAATTAAGGGTGATGGGCACAAACCAAGGCCCCCTTCATCAGGCTACAGGGGAACTATTCTCTTCTATTCTGGCTCTTATATTGCACTCATCACCACAGCATGTGAGTGCCTCCATCTAGTGGAAAGAAGGAAGGGAGAGAGGCACACTATGCCAACAAAAAATGCATTTCATTTTACTGAGTACGTTCTGTTCTGAGCTGTAATTAAGACTCTGCCAAGAACTTCCATTATGAACCCTGATTTTTTCAGGCATTTAGAAGTTTGCCAGAAAAATACGCCTGACCTTGGCACATATTTTCAACTGGAAGGGTTTCTATATCCTGCGCTCACAAAGTTGGACTGACTACTTTGAGGACAGATTTTTTAAACATCCACTTCAGACTTTTGTTTGCTCTTTCTTCTAGCAAAATACACCAATGTTTAACAGGGTGCTGCCAACCTGAGTTCTTGATCTGGACAGATTGTTTTTTCCTCCAAAATTAAAATATTTAATTTTGATATTAAACAGGAATGGATTCCTGGTTCCAGGCAGCAGCTCCTGTTACCAAGGGGATAATGGAAACTACAATCAGATTCTGCACTTACAATTTATACCTTTCATCTAATAACCTTTCATAATTACTTTCTTCAACTTCATCCCAAAGTATGCTGCTGCTCTGCACCACCCACCTAGTTGGATGTCACCCTCCTGGTTTAGGTCAGAAGGCAAGTGGGTTTTTGCTGTGGGAAGCCTTAGGGTAATGGGCATGCTTTCTCTTAGTCTTTTCCCAGTTCCCTGATCCTTACTTTTAAGCACCATCTAAAACACTTGATTGTATAGTGTTTTTTCCCCTTTGTTTGTTTAAATGAGTTTGTTTCTTAAGAAATAATGAGTCCTGGAACCTAGTTCATTGGTTTAACTATAACACAACCCCTTCCTTTTCAGTTGTGTTCTTACATGAACTTGATGGAAAGAAAAAGTTGGTTAATAAACTTGTCATTACAGAATTTAACTTAGACATTATTCCAGGGACAATCAGACTTCATCCACCTCTGCCATTTCAGCACTTGTTTGGAGACCTTGACAAGCCTTAAATCTCAAATACAGAACCACTAAAGTTTAATGGGAAAATGTGTTTGAATGACAAAAACCCGTCAACATCCCAAGCAGCTTCACAATTCTGACACTCTATAAACACTTAGAACAGTTAACTATGCTATTATGATTTTAGAAGGTTGCACTTCTGAAGGCAGCTTTTAAAGTGTTTTGACCTATTCATTTTAAATCCTGTAGACTGAACAGTGCACATGCAATGACAACCTGAGCTGGTAAATGCATGCACCTGCTGGGAAAATGGCTACCCTTTAAAACCAACAAGGGAGAAAGGAGGATGTGTTCAGCCTTTTCTGTTCTTTCCTAGAAATCCCCTACAGAAAGTCAAGAGCTTAACTCTATGTAAGAAGGCACTGCTAGGAAGGGGTACTATTGTACTCTCCCTCCAGATTTGAAGGCCAAGGATTTAACTCAATATGGGGAGGCACTAAGGTGCTCAGTTTTACCTGAGTGAATCCAAGTTTGATCCGTCTTTGTTTGAAAGTCTTGGCAAACTGCTCAAGCTCCTCAAGGTCACTGGGCTCCTCCAAGCTGGGAGTGTCAATTCGCTTTGGTGCTGACTGGCTCTGTGGAAGTGACTGAATGGGGGTCGCTGCTATTGTGCGTGTTGGGGTTGCTGGCTGTTGACAGGAGACAGGAAGAAGAACATTAAAAAAAAAACTTAGACCTTTATTCATTTATTTATTGAGAACATATAAGGAAGATAAATCTCATTAAGAAGCCAGATTATCTGATGCCAGGGTTTTGCCATTTCCATTCTCTTCCAATATGGTCATCACAATCCACACAACTGTATTAGTATTCAAGGAGGTCCGGGCCAATGCCAATCAGGGAAAACAGTGAATGTGCAGCATACCAGCTTACCAATGGCTTCCACTTGCAATATAAGATGCTCTAAGGAGAGCTGGTCCATTCTTGGTTGGTTCAGATTTACTCTCTTTTCAGAGTTTGGCACTTATCCACTTTTCTGTATTTTAAAATTAAATTTGCTGTTAACACAAGGTGCCAGATAACTACCCTACAAACTCGACTCTCTCATTCATCCTCAGGAAGGATACAGCACAGGCATCAAGGCAAGTTGCTCTATTGCTGTTCACGAGCATGAATCAACCTTGACCTGACAGGATCATTTACGAGGGAGGCATTACTTCACTCTCCTCGGCCCCTATGTTGAGACTGACAACAAGGAGTGTAATGACAACGGCATCAAAACATGAGGAAATGTAACTGACTGAAAAAGGTTCT
>NW_005841916.1:2440709-2484497 GCF_000455745.1 Alligator sinensis | reverse complement strand
AGCAGGAAGTTTTCTATACTTAACCACTAGTCCACAGATAGTAAGTGATATGGTTAGAGTCCGAGATGTGCACTGTAGATACACTCTCAGCTGAGGATCCATGTAAATAAAACACATTAAAAGAACCTCAGGGTTTGCACAGTTCAGGTTATCACATTTTGTCTGAATAGTGCAATTTTTTGACATCTGATTGCAAAACTTCCTCCTTGCAGGGAGGCAAATTGTTATGAGGCAAAAATGAATCCTTTCCAATGGCCGCATTTTGCTTAGTGCTGCTGAGACAGGAGGTGGCTTTATACTTGTTTTAAGCTCTTTGTCTAGCACTGAGACTGCTCATACATCCAGCACAACTCAGAGCTGTCTTTGGCTATTCTGAACCAGCAGAAGAGGCCAACCTTTTTGGAAGGTTTACCACAAATTAGCCCTGCAGCCTCCATGGGTGTCACTGCAATCCCTTACCCCTGTCTGGTTTGTGATTTTTCCTTCTGCTCCCTGCCCCAGCTGCTGCTGTTTTTTCCTTCCTGCACTATTTGCCGCTGTGCTGCCTGTTCCCTTCCTAATCTGCCATAAACCACTTGTGGCACACGTGCCACACACTGGCCACCCCTGTTCTACATTGCAGTGACTTGTAATGGCCCCTAGACGATGACTCCACAATGCAGCAAGACTCCATTTCAACTACAAAACTGAATCTCCATCTAGCTCTTTAAGCTGGCTTGCTTAAGTGTTACCACTTTTCTGCAGTGTAGAACAGATGGTAAGAGGTAGGATTTGGCTGACAGTCCTGAAATTCTATTGTTTGAAATATAACATGCCTACACAGAATATTTTCCACAATCTTGTAAATGTGTCAGGAACTATAATGTTTTAATCTTACGTTCAACTATTTCTCATAATTATGGCAGTATATCTTTACTGAACTTCATTTTTTATAACTTCAATTGTTCTCCCTCTAAGTTCTGTTTTAATAGAGAATGGGTAGCTAATTGATAATCGAGCTGTAAACTACATAGTAAGTTAATTCAACTATCCTAGACTGTATGTGGGAAGTGTAAATGGTAAGAGTACAATTTACTATGCATTTTTCACAGGATTTTGATTCATCGAGTCTAGTACATCCATATGATGCTGAAAATACTAGAAGCATATCTATGTTAGCAAAAAAATATTGTATGTTACGTTGTATATGAGAAACAGCACAGTTATATGGTTAGAGATTATTATAAAAACAAACAAACACGCAGAAGCAGAGTTGCAGGTACACTGCAAACTTAAGAAGTGGCATTAAATTCTGAACGCTTAATCAAATTTGTTATCATTTTCTTAATGGAATATTTAAGCAATATTTAGCAATATTAAGCAATATTTAATATTTAAGCAATTCAATTTTTAAAAGTAAGTAATGGATAAATCGCTAAAAAAAGATGGCTCGAAATAGGAACATATTATCCTACAAACAGGGGGATGTTTAAAACTGACTCAAACCACCAAAATCTTCCACTTTCAGAAAGAGACCAATCATGGAAATTTTCAACCAAAAGAATAAAGAGTTTGGGAAATTATAAGTGAATAAAAACGGAGTTAATTTGAATGGAAATTGTTAGGCAGCTACAACAGTTACTGCTACTACCAATATAATGTAATCATCTAGAAAGCTAAAAACCTATAAAACAGGTCACAACATCTACTATGCAGCTAACATTTAGGTACCCTTCACATGCATTAGTTTAAGGCCCCCAAAGAACTGCTGACAAGCTGCAGAAGGGAAGACTGACCTGTGAGGCAAGGGTGATGCTTGGCTGAGACTGCAGGAGGTTGGCTTGGCTTTGCTGAGGTAGTTGCGTTAAGAGATTCTGCGCTTGCAGGAGACCTGGAAAGAGAGGAGGGTGATTTGGAAAATGATTTCAAACCCTTTGAAAAGGTAGCTTTATCAAGTAGTAGCCAATTAAGTAAAACTGATGAGACGTTGTGGGGAGGGAGGCGCAGGTTTCAGCCTCTGTTCTCTTCTTTGGTTGAGCATCTTTAGCATCTTCTCAGTCCACATTTTCCTGAATTCCTCTAAGAATGGGGGAAGGGGAGAATCAGATCGTGGCACAGAGCCTGGGACATAGTACGAGATGCCTGAGGCAGTGCCTATATTATAAGTAGGAATTATTTATTATCCTTCCAACTTACAGCCTTTGAAGGTACATCTTTGTTGCTTCTTTCCAATTCAGTACCTAAGCAGCTAAGTGGCCAAGGGTTAAATGGACAAGTAAAAATAAATTCAAATAACTGATGATCATTAAATGTTATACTTTCCAAATGGAATTTCAGTGGTCAGACTGTCCCTTCCTCATCACCCCTCCGTCCAGAGAAGGTAAGTGGCTTCAGCAGAGTAAAGTAGTATGACAGACACAAGGAGAAACACATCTAGATACTCTTTTTCTTGTTTCTCCTCTTTTTCTTTTTTTTTTTGAATCAGCAAAGGAAACTTTAGAAAAATTAGATGAAGTTTTAGAAAGGTACTAAAAATTGTTTAGGTGTTGCATGATAAAAGATACATTTTAAAGGGAATGCAGCTTGGAACCCCATCTAATGAAAAAGGAGAGGCATTCAAAGAGCAGTCAGGCACAATGACATCAGTACTGGTTCCAGGTCAACAAATTACAGCCAACTGTAAGCACTAAAATGTAACTCAAAAAAAGGGGATCTGTCCCATGATGCAACCAGCTCAGAAGGTATTTCTCCTTGCAGGCAGGAATTTGCACTCTATGAAATATTTCAGGAAATGGAAGAGTCTTAGGTCCTAAAAAACAAAGGCCAGAGGAAATTACCCTGCACATTTCAGGTGAGAGCTGGCATCTAACACACAGGTACATATGTGCACATAACTGTTTCTGTGGAAGGAGTTAGCCAAAGGTTGGTTTTAATTTCCAAGAACTAAAAAGTTTTTCTATACGAAAGGAGTAAAATAATACTGTATCTGGGCGATTAACGCTTTTTGGTTTTTCTCACCCTTGTGTCACTTTGTCCAATAGTGAAATGATTGGTGTTATTACTGAACTATTGAGATGCAGTGTTTTTGTTCTTTTAATTAGCACGTTATTAGCACCCAGTGCTTTTTAACTTCAGAGTAACGAAAAAAATGCAGAAAGTTTTGACACGTTAAACTTAAATTTGGTGCTGATAAAGCATCCATGGCTGTATCCTCTCTCACCTGTTAGGTACCAACATGGTGACACCCTGCTCCAGCCTCTGATTAAAACATTAACAAATTTTTTTTTAGGACTAAAATCACAGAAGTAGCATGTAGGAGGACGACCCATCTACTTTTTGCATTAACTGTTTTTCAGGGACTCAAGTAGGATAGCACAGGATCACACTCACATATCTAATAGGTGAAATAAGATCTGGTCCTTAGGATATACAGTTGTGGAGAATAAAGCCAGGTATTTAAAGCAGAGAAATGTTACAGAATACACAGTAGCAGTAAAACCTTCCCCTATATCCCTCAATGTGCTTCAACCCTGCCTCTGAAGGACCACAGAAAGTGGGTATTTATAGCCTCTCTGGTCTACTTAATCCATGGCATCCTTTGTCAAAGTAGTGCTAATTTGTAGTGATGGTTTTTATGATGCTGATAGCTCTCCACTAGCAATCTGACAGAAGGAGCCCTAATTTAATCAGTAAATTACTGAACAGCCATTTAATAATGAATTCTAAGTGGTTACTAAGAAAGCAAGCATCACCAAGGCAGCCTGGGCCTCTTTGGTGACCTAACTGAAGCTGGATAAAGATGAGATTTTTATGCTGGCATTATCAGATTCCTTACCTGCCTTTAACATCACTAATCATGAGGTGTTGAGACTCATTTGGTGACTTCTGCAGGTGTAGATGGTGCTGTCCTTTGGCACTTTTGTTCTTTTCTCTCAAAGAAATCCCAGAGATTAGAGCTTTTGGCAATATCCCTTTTGCCCTAAACTCTCAGCACGGCAGGGTTTAATGGGTACTGTTTTTCCTCACATGCACATTTTAGAAGGATTCATGTAGAAGACAAACTGAAGTGTCTGAGCATGATACAAATGCCCATGCTTTTCTACTGACTTTGTCCACTGAAACATTTTTGTCCATCTCTCTCAGTATCTAGCAGAGATCAGAGATTGTTGAATGACGCTCTGAATAAGAATGAAGTAATGATCCTGCCACTAAATTATGAGAATGAGTTAACTAGGAAACTACACCTAAAAACAATTCAGAAACAGAAGCAGAAGAAAGCAGCAGTCTGCTTCTCACCTTGCCGCAAAAACAAGAGTACTCTAGGATCTGTGTTACCAGCTCGCAGGTTTCCATCTTGACTTGTAAAACACAAAAAGTACTGAGGGGTTGTGGGATTTTCAAAAGCAGCAGCCATAATCTGCGGCACCTTAGGCTGGTTGTTTACTGGATGACTTCCTAGGAACTCTGCAAAAGGTCCTGTCCAATAAAGTAGTCCTGTACTGAGAAAAGCAGAATAAGCTTGTCCAGAACTTGCACCAATCAATGGATGCCTAGCTATTGCACCAACATCATTCACAAGGCTTAGTGTGAAGAACTTGGACATGCTCAGAAACAACCTGGATGCACTGATACAGAAGGACCTGTCAGTGGGACCTCACTGGGACTCTTACCTTTTAACTGAAGTAACAAGCACTTTCCTTCTTCTGTGAGATACTGTCTTACTTCTAATTAGAGATGCAACAGTTAGGGCACCTTTGAATCAAGCAAACACATTGGTAGCAGAGCATTTTGACTCTGAAATATACCTCTTTGTTAATTTTGGAAAGGCTTCAGGATTCAGAGTTTCTGTTTGTCCAGAAGTTTTGCTTTCCATGACTAGTTCGTTTATTTGGGGAGTGGGGGTTGGGATGTGATTACTTGCTTGTATGCTACTGTTTGTTTGCAGTGGGTTTTCATCTGAAGTATGTGTCCAGAGCCTCAAGTTACATAACGAAACTCAAATAAATAAAATAACTTTTATGAAACAGGGATTCTTTTATGAAAAGTAGTTGTACACAAAATACTGGTATTCCTACTAATGCTACATTCTGGCAAGTGAATGACATTGAAGGGATTAAATGCACTTGTGGATGGTTTGTCTTTTGCATCCACATGAGTTTTCAGTCAGCTAACTTGAGCATGCAGTTTATTTAATCTTTTAGGTGGCACTGTATATATATAATGCTCTTTTTATATAACTGCTGTCATTTTGGGCATTTCAAACTTTTCTGTGGTTTGGATAGCATATAAGTAGAAACAGCAGGGAACTCCCAAGAGAACAGCGAATGAAAATTTGCAGACACATCATTAGCAGTCTTTGGGTTTTCACTTAAAATTAAATACTGTACCACTGCCATAAAGCATTACTATTAGCTCCTGCCTCAGGTGTTAACAGCACAATAGTATTATTACTACTATAATTGTAATAGAAACCACATCATGTTTGTGAGGCTCAAAAAGAATGACTGTGCTTGGGAAGGTAAGAGTATAAGCAAGAGAAAAAAGTGATCCATGTATATCTCATTTTAAAAGAAAAAGTTAAAACAAATTCATGTATTAACTCAGAAAATTTCCTGGAACACTTAATGATTGGTATGAATTAATGGCCCAAGGCAAAAACTCTCCTTGCCAGCTAACAATCCCCAAGGAATAATCTAGGACTCAGTTGTTACCCTCTAAAATTAGCAGAAGAAAAATAAAAAACATTTTAGTACAGTTTTTCATTGCATAATTTAAAAAGAAAAAAAAAATCAACCTAGAAGTGCAATACATAATTCATATCTTTAAGTGATCTCCCAACAGAGGAATATTTTCCATTGGAAAAAGAAGGAACTCCTTTCCTCTACAAAAGCTGCTCATCTTCTAGTGGTCATATCACAGAGGTCAGGAGTGCAGGACAGAACTGTCAGACTGACTCACAGAATGATTAATTGGAAAATGCCTCAGGTGGAAATAACGGGTGCTCCATCACTGTATATGTGGTAACACTGTCATTTGAGAATCTTGGGTGAGCTCAGATGATGCGAGAAATATGTAGCTGCCTCTGGTATAAGTGGGTCCTAATCTATTGAGGTCTTTCAAGATGGGGGCCAAGGCCTTAAATCTTACTTGGAATCTTCCTGGGAATCAACATCTGAAAGCAGAGAACTGATCTAATGTGTTCCCATAAAACTGTTTCACTGGCAATTCCTCACAGTTGAGAATGCTTGCCTTCCATGACTGCCTTATCTGTGGGTCCTAAAATGGCTAACAAAGCCAATTTGGGATAGACAGGTTCAAATACAACTTAGGCACATGTTTCCTTATGGAGTGGGTGGCCCTGGATTCTTTATTTGGCCCACAACACGCTGTTTCTGCTGTTCCATCTTTTGTTGTCATTGTGAGGTTTTGAAGTACTGAGATCCTTGCAGCAGACTCTTCCTCCATTTGGGGCAGTCATGGTCAAGTCTCCCAAGAGTTGAGTCAATATTGGATTTTTTCAAGTTGGCTTTCAGAATGTCCTTGAAGCACTTGCTCCGTCTTCCTCTTGAGTGTACACCTTGACTGAGTTGGGACTATAAAACTTGCTCTGAGTCTGGTGTTGGATAATCATCACCTTGATGCTTGTGGTGTTTGCTTGTGAGAGGATGCTAACGTTGGCACATCTCTCTTCTCACTGGATTCAAAGATTCTTCCACAGGCCACATTGATGATACTTCTCCAATTACTTAAGGTCTCTCTCTATACGTTGTCCATGTCTTGGCTCTACACAGTAAGGTAGGGATCATGATGTCAACACCACTGCACCTTTTGCAGTTCCCAGGAGCCTTTCCAGACCAAGTGTGGGTAGAACACGTTACAACAAGCTAGCCTGAAGCTGACAAAACTGCACTCTGATGGGGAACTAATCCCAATGATCCATGCAAAGGTGCAGATTCGTTCTACCTTTTGTTGTTGCATTTTGGATGCTTAGAGGATTTCAACAGGAGCTTGGCATTAAGTATCTCCTAAGCATCAACCCACCATCTGAGGATGGATATAATGAGAGGCTCACCATTTAAGCCACTTCTTCCAAGTATTTCCTTTTTCCATTTAACACCTCTTCCACCTTACTTGTAATGAGCTTGAACTAGCTCATTTTTATTCAGGTTCCCACTTCATTCAGAAACCGAGTCAATAAACATACTGCATTAAAAGAACCTCTTGAAGAGGAAGAGCTGGGTACATATCTGCATATTGATGGCTCTAAAGTCTATAGTGTATTCACTGCCAGCAGGCTCACATAACTTGAACCCCATGGAACTCTGCAGATACATGCATTCAGAGTAGCAGCTACTCTTCATAACCTTGATGTATCTGAGAAAAAAAAAAAAAGAAGAGACTGACATGCTTTCATTTACTCCTACAATGTTGGTGGGGTAGCAGCACTACTCGACTGATGGTACTCAAGATCAGTAGATAAAGTAGTATCAGTATTGGTGTTTAGCCCCCATCCACTATCCTAAAGAATTTTTTTTTAATTACACAGGGGCAGCCTTTGTGCTTTCTCTAGGTCTATATAACAACTGGAAAGGATCCAGAACACTGATTGAGGATGATACTGGAGTTGGCCTGCCATCATCTTCTCAATTACTTTATACAAGAGAGATTAGACACTGGGGAATAAATGAAGGGGATCTTTGGAAATAAATAATGATTACTTGAGACAGAAGGATTAAGGTTTACCACTAGCGTGCTCTCTCCATTTGCTAATGGCGTGCAGGTATATCAGCCACGCTCTACCAACACAACAAGCATGTTCTGTCCAAAAGCAAATGGTCTGTCTTATGTGATGATGCATATTTCCCACATCTTAAAGACCTGTTTGTGGGGTTAGTTCAAATCATATCACATGAAAATACAATACAATTTTCTGCTTTTGTTCAGACGATTACTGTAAACCCGGTGAGACTTTAATACAAATCAATGCTTTCTGAAGAGAATGCATTTCATCATGATGGGCAATATTTTTCAAGATAATTTTAATAATAGTGAAAGGCAACATGTATTGATAGTTTTAGAGACTAATACCTATTATACATAGAACAGAAACCGAATGTTCAAAGACAGTGCAAAATTCCATCACATTGCCCTACCAACATACTTTAAGTAATGATAAACAATTATACAGACAAATAACTTCCATTCAATGCGTACCAATGGAAATATTTTTCTGTCGGTTTATGAGTGTCAGGTGAAATCTACATTTATCAGTTTATTGATAAAAATCGAATCCTGCCAAGCCTACATATAAGCCACTGAATAACCAAAAAGATAAGCACAGAATTGCATTAAGTAAGATGGTTACTTTAAAAACACATGGTGAAAATATTATACAGAAAACTTCTCATATGCTGTGATTTTATGTTGCAGAAAACTCTCAGAATACAAAGCCTACAACTTCATAGATGGACTTCCAAAAGATTTCAGAAAATCCAAGTCTTGGAAAGATCAGGTCCTGAGATTCAACCTTAACAGATAAAGCTAAGAACCCACATTTTCTAAGGGTAATGCTTCCGCTGATATCCCCATATTCCCTGTATTTTTATCCAGCAAAATTATTTTTCACTTTCCATCCTGTGACATATTTTTATAGTGTAAACAACATGAAATGGCTGTCCTGTTCATCTTCACAGGCAGTTACACAATAGTCATATATTGGTAGAGTTTCTAAAGCGCTTTCCCTCCCACCTCAAGACTAGAATAGTGTTTTATATAACTCTAAAATTATTCTGTGGTTATTAAAAGCCTATATAAATATACACACACAAATATATATCAACACATCAAACTGCATCAGGGTTTCCCTAAAGAAATCAGACGGCATCTGCAAATAATCCTCAGAATTCAGTCAAGATTTTCCAATAGTTCCTGTTAGATCAAGAAAATCTATGCATATCAAATTATTTCCAAGGTGTATGTCACTGCAATATCTAAGTACCACTCCAGGTGATGAAGGGTTATCCACTGGAGTTGCTTTTAGTTTGCTTTTAAGAATGCTGTGAATCAGCTGTAGGTTAGCAACTTTAGAGTAACTTTAATTTTGTATTAGGAAATTTACTGATAAAGCAATAAGATTAGAACCCAGAAAATCCAACCTAGCAAAAGGCATGTATATTACTTCACCACTGACTGCTCATGGAAGAAAATTAGACCTGTTCAAGCATTTCAGTTTGTAATTTTGTCACTTTCTAATGGCTGAAGGTCTGAATAAAGACTATAAATCCTCCTGCATTCCTAAAGCCATTTGGTTGTCCAGGTAGCAAGTGAACAGTCAAAATGCAACAATTCTACACATAGTGTCAGATTTAAGTTGTTGTTAACTGCAGATGAGTAGTTTATACAAAGGAACATATTTTCAGAATATAGCCATGCAAAAGATATTCTCAAATTCTTTTCTAGTAGAAATTCCACTTCAGATGCTTAAATATATAGTTTTGCCATTTACCCATTTTCTTCTTTTCCATCTTTCAAACAATTCACAAATTTTCACATTTTAAAAACTGACTAGTTTTCTTAAATACCTTCTTTATTTGTAAACCATCTTAGCCTCATAACAGTAATTAAACTAATCTCCTATGGGAGACAGGTTGTAGATTATAGGTCTACATAAATAGTAACGGTCTTCAAAACTTCTTACCAAGGGGTTTCTGGGGGTTTTTTCTCTTAAAATAAGTGGATTGTCTGGAATTCTGAGGCTTCCCTGAACAAGATTCTGGAAGTTTTGAGGTGCAACAGTTTGGGAAATTTATCTTTGTGAACCCGAAGAATTCCAAGAGAGTTCATGAAACTGCTGCATTACTACATGCTTCAGTGACTATTGAATCAACCATATGCTACCAGGGTAGGTATAACAAATTTCCCAGACCAGGAACAAATGGATGATGTTAACTTCTCTAGTTCCCCATTCAAATGGGAGAAACTTAAGAGTAATGGAAGGGCTGCAGACTAGGGGAAAATGAGGACCAGGATACAGGCATTATGTTTGTACTGGGAAAATAAGCAGTCTCAGTTTGAAACTATATTAGTGTTCATTCAAGTTCTCTTGAGGGAAACATGACCCCTCTGGGAGAAAGATCTTTTAGGTTAACACCTGGAAGATCTCCCCTGTGAGAGATTTTCTCTTGCACCAATGAACACCTGTATGCTGCTCCATTTCCCTCCTGGTTTGGTCCGGTTAAGAAGTGGAGCAGCAGGGCAGTGCTCCCCCACACTTCTTCCCCAGACTAAAGACCTCCTGGTCTGAGGAATGGACTGGGGGCGAGGACGGGTTTGCCCTGCTATTCCCTCCACACCACTCCTTGTGACCAGGGCAGAGCAGAGGAGGCTGCTGCTCTCCTGTTCCCCAGACTAGGAGCCTCTGATCTGGGGAAAGTGTGCAGGATTCTTTCCCTGCCATTCTACTCCCTCCAGGGACTGGAAGAGAAGATCAACTGCTGACTCCTGCAACTGGGGTCACCCTGGTCTGCTGAAGGGGAAGGGGTGGATGCAGGTTCCTGAAAAGATTTCTAGTGGTGGAAATTTCTCAGAAATTTCCAAATAAATGCATGTTTATGGCCTAAATCTACCCAGAAAATTCAGGAGGAGGAAGTGGAACACCAGAACACCGGCAAAAAAAGGGATAAAGAAACAAGGTAAAAAGACCTGCCTTTTGAAAAAACAAAGACTCTGAGTGATGTTCTCAGTAAAAGGAATCTACTGACTTGGATCTGAGCAGCAGAGGAGAGCTCACTGCTGAACTTAGAAAAGATTCTAAGAGAAGACTTATCTAAGGGAATGGGAGTCCAAGAGAGGACCTGGGATCCCTCAAAGGATGGATCAAATCCTGAAGAGCTTTAAAAGTTGGAACAGCACTGGAAAAAGAGTTTTTACAGGAAATTATTTCTTATTTTGCCTAGAATGTGCATCTTCTGTGATTATTCTAGGACAGTGGTTCTCAACCTTTTCAGATTTGAGGCATACCTCCAAAACATTTCCAAATCTAGCAGCACCCCCGTAAAAAAAAAAAATACAGATATGTTATGAATATCATAATATAAAAGTTATATAATTAATTAATATGTTATGAATTGCTCCATTTATAAATTACATTATATTATATTCACCCCCTGCCATAGCTGCTGTGGCCAGGTGGAACTGCGCCATGCACTACCTGCAGAGCCAGATCAGGAAGTGGTTGTGGCAGGAATGTGTGCTCTTGCTGCAATCCTTCCCAGTCCAACCCTGTACAGTGTCTCCTGGAAACAGAGATGCACAAGGCACATGGAACTGTCCCTGCATGACTCTTCAGATGGTGCTTTGGAGCTGAACTGAGAAGCAGCTGCAATGGAAACAGTATGCCTGCCTGCATCACATTATGCAGGCAGGTATATCATTCAAACTGCAACTCTTCATGGTTCAGCTCGGACATGGCTCCTGAAAACACAGGTATATGAGGCAGTTTTACCCTGTGACTGAGATGGATGCCGCTGCCACCAGGTAGAACTACCCTGCACACCTCTGTTTCCAGGAGACACGTCAGAAGTGAAATGAAGAGTTGTAGTGTAGCAGAAACAGTGTGCCTGTCTCCATAATGTAATGTGGCACCCCAGTTGAGAGCCACTGGTTAGAACTAAAATGTGATCAGTTTAAGAATTCCCCTGAGAGGCAAGGCTTTTTGTGATATCTTTTACTGGAACAACTGTATAGTTGGAAGAGCTACTGGACAAGCTATTGGACCTCAAGTGCCCTTCTTCAGGTCACAGGGGTTTAGGTTATAGCCGTGTTGGTCTAAGGACATAGGCAGACAAGGTTCCTTGGGTGAATTTGGTATCTTTTATTAGACCAACCCAAATAGTTGGAGAAAAGTTATTAAGCAAGCTTGCGGGTTCAAAAACCCTTCGTCAGGCTAAGGAAGTTTCAGCAGTTGGTGTAAGAGCACACACCAACTGCTGAAACTTCCTTAGCCTGACGAAGGGTTTCTGAACCCGAAAGCTTGCTTAATAACTTTTCTCCAACTATTTGGGTTGGTTTAATAAAAGATACCAAATTCACCCAAGGAACCTTGTCTGCCTTCTTCGGGTCAGGAATTCCTCTGCAAATTTACTGTGTTACTTGCTTCAGTTATATTCCTGAAGAGTTGAAATATTAACTGAAGTATGCCCCAAGGATGGAGTTTTCAAGAAGGAGAGAGAGAGAGAGTTGAGCATATAAGGTTCAGCATGGTTCCTGTAGCCTAGAACAGTAGGCCTGTGGGCCCCACTCCCATAAGCAGAACAGATAAAGTCTGTGCCTCAGATGACACAGCCAGAGATTACTGCTGGAGCCTGCTGAAACCCAATGGAGTTTGGATGCACACGGATACTATATGTATCCAAAACATCCTGGAGGGCATCTATGAACAGGTCTACACAACCAGGACAGTAGAATTACGTAATTTAATTTCTGTACTATGTCTTCCTGTAAGTGCCCCTATTGGCAGGGCTTGCCTGTTCTGGCTTTGGGCCTATCCATTCTCAGATTTACCTTCCATCTTGCATCAATCTGGTTCTTCTGCAACATCATTCCCCTTTCTGGATATGGTTTATTAACCTAAAAGCTTCCTCAAACTTTCCAGCTCCCTTCCTCTGCTCAATTCATTCTTTCAGTTTATAATGAATTTCAGCACTCAGCTAGACACAAAAGTCTCCCGAATCATTTATCTGACCTTCTTCATGAACTTTTGCCTATTTTATGGACTCTCCAGGACTTCTAGCTGGAAAGTCTATGGGGTCACACGATCTGCAGGGCCCTCTCCTATGTTTTGGGTTTATAAGCTCCAGAGTTGTCAGTTGCCTTTTTCCATCAGATTCTCTCCCTGCTCTCTCTGACTGAGCTCAGACTACCTTTACGTTTGGATGGCTTGGTTTCTAGCAAATGGTCTTAATTCTTCTAGAGAAGCCTCTCTTGCACAGTTGAGGTTGAACATCAAAGCCCTTAAAAGGATCAGCCTCACTCCTCCCCTCCCTTCTATTTTCACTAAACAGTTATCAATCAATACTGGGAAGAAATACAACCCCCCCCCCCCCCCCCCCAATGCTACTTTTATCAACCCCAGTTTCATATATATTTATTTCTCTCAGGAAGGTCTCACTCACCCTGCTGCCCCTGCGGTGTTTGTGAGATGATGAACTGTGCTGGCTGCAAGTTGGTTGTTGGATGCACCAACACAAACTGTTGCAGGTTGAGATTCTGCTGTTGGAGCTGCTGCAGGTGCTGCAAATCCTTAATGAAAAAACAGCTGTGTGTTAGTCACTTACATCAGTCACCATTCCTAAAATATCTTAGATACACTAGAACCTTTCTAACTGATTATTTTTAGCTGTGGAAGATAAGAGGTGACCTAGCCCCAACCACTCTCACTACTACTTAACTTAAATGCCCCAAGGGATTTCTACCATCTCCCCTACTGTAAAAAAAAAAACCAATGCAGTATTTAGGTTGTCATAACATGATCATCTGCTTTCAGGAAAATCTGGAAGATCTATAACCATTTCCTCCATTTCTGCGCTAATTTCTCTTCCAAAATGAATGAAAGACATGTGTGGTGTCACTTGCTCTGGTTTTGCTAGAAATTTGGTCCCTTTCTCATGCAATGCACTAAGTTAATATATTCAGTAGTGGGAATAAGAAACTGGTCTTATTTCTTGGGCCCAGTAACATGACATAGATCAGGGTTACACACAGTTATACTGCATGGCAGGGGTCAATATTACAGATAGGAAGAGATAAGTTCTATTTCCATTTCAGACGGTCATCAGGACTTCATTTTAAGGATCTAATGGAGTGGATGGAGGGGTTGCAAGAGGTGCAGGGTGACAGCAGGAGCCTGAGAGCCTCCAGGGGGGGGAAGACAGGCAACTTATGGGAAAGAGAACGTAAGAGGTCAAAAGCTGAACAGACTTAATTCTTAAGAGAAGGTGGTGAGAAGGGTACTTCAAAAATGGAGCTGGGGAGAGAATCTCCAGAGGAATACAAAGCAGTAGCTTACCTGGGGGATGGGGAGGGCAACTGGGACATCAGCACTGTGCACAGCCTTTAAGGCTACTGCCACAGCTGGTAGCTGGCTACCTCTACCTGCAGTGCAGCAGTCAGCACTGCTGTGCATGCCAAAATTGCCCAGGATGCAGAGCTGCCCAGTTACACCTCTGTAACATGAGTGAGGGGACATTGCAGAGAAAACAGAATGGACAGGCATCAAGTGACTAAGGGAAGACCTAAGGGGACAAGGAAATCTCAAGTAAGTGGAGAGAACTTGATTTCCAAGGAAAGAAAGAACAGGAAGAGAAAAAGGCAGACAATATTAGATCTTGGAGAGGAGAAATGATAGAAAAAGGAACAGCTTTATTTCTTGTCTTACGGAAGAGAAGACGGAGGGGGGATTTGATACCAGCTTTTAACTACCTGAAGGGTGGCTGCAAAGAGGATGGAGTTAGACTGTTATGCAAAACTCCTATTCAAGTTTTGACACTGCCCTACAACCTTCACCAAAAAAACCCAAACCTGCTATGGTTTGGGAACATAGTTTAATTCTCTGGACATAGTTTAATACATCATATTTTGGTAACTGCAAAATTCAACCCACCCCAGTGTATTCTCTGTGTACGTCTATTCAATGAACACACTGGGGGGTTAAATACACTTGGTGCATCTACAGTATCTATAGCTTCCGACCTCTGTTAGACTACCTCAGGTCTTGGATAAGGCTCATTGGGTCATCCAGCTCCTTTCCCTGCCAGCGCAAACATGCTTCTAATATGGTCTAGTTTTCGTCGAGTCTAGGTTTAAGAGCCAATCATCTAATAAAACTTTACTGCCAAGAAAGATCTCATGAGATTCACCCTAAGTTTTCCCTTCCTAAATTAAACTGCCTTCAGATCTAGCATGCTAGCTTTAGGCCCCATTCTATCTACCTATGCCTTCTAACCTTGGCATTTACACTCTTACAATAAATTTAAGGATGAGACAGAGAAATTATTTGAGAGAATATGTTACAGATAATTTAAGATTACATGATGATGCAAAGGGGAAGAATGAAAGTTTCACTTTCAGTGGTAATACTTACATTTATTCTTTTTGAATGCAAAATTGTGCGACATTCAAAACTGTAATTACATAATGAAATCCCCCAAACTGAAAAAAAATAGCTACTATACCAATATTTGAATTGGCATAAAACCTGGGAAAACAAACAAATCATGCCACAGGCCAATGTAGCAATTTCAGAAGTTGTACTGGTGTGTGTACTGTGTGGCATTGTTTTTTCCTCTTCTCTCACTTATCACATACACATGGTATTAATTTTTTATTTACCATAATGTTTGACAAATTTCACATCATATGCCAGGGCATTTAAAAAAAAAAAAAAGCTATCATCTAGTTCAGGAAGTAAACTTGCAAACAACTGAAAGGTGAGGAGGGGGTGAAAAATAGTCTTGTGCTTAATTATTTTGGCTGAGAAAAGACCATAAAAGCATGACAAGAGTGTATCATTCTCTGCATCTGTCTTGGCAAGCATCATCTTGGCTGAGCCTTACGTAAACAGGGAACCTCATTCTAAACACAGTGCTAATAATGCTGAGTGGGACTGATGCCCAAGGAGCTGGTCACCCATTTGAAACTCTAGTCTTCCACTCGTGTCCGACTCATGTAAATTCCATCAGTTCACCTGTATTCATAACTCAAATCTTACTATTCAGTTATATATATATATCTTTATCAGTCTCTCACTAAAGACCATATATGCACAGTTGCTGATGGTTTGTTTTGTTGTTGTTGTTGGGGGGGAGGGGGGGGAAGTTTGGTTTATTTATTTATTTACTATTCAAGTATCTAGGCTTTCTCCATGGTGAAGACCAGATTATGCCATCGCGAGCACTACAGAAGTCAGTGTTGTAAAAAGACTTATTAGGTAATCTAGTCTAACCCACTTAACAAAGGAAGACTGTCTGGAAATATATTTTAGCTTTTTGTCGGGATAATTTAAAAAGATCAGAGTGATTCAATTTCTACCACTTCCCTTAGAACATCCTGTAACTTAGTAGACTCTGCCATAAGAAAACTTTTTTCTTGACATCAGACGTGAACTACTTAGTTCTATGCCATTAATCCTAGCTATAAACTGGATACAAAACTAAATAGTATCTCTATCCCTTTGATGCTTACATCATGCAAAGGCTACTGATGGATCCCAACAGCAGGTGAAGAAAAGGTTAGGCAACCTAGTAATTGTACCAATGTTGAGGCCTCTGTTAGTGGCAATTCTGTAGCAGCACTAGCAATCTTACCGACATCTCCACAGTAGATTCCTTGTGCTAACTGCAGAGCACATTACAGAAATTGTGCTTGTGCAATTAGTTAATTAAAATAAATACGGTAATCCCACTGCTGCAGAGACCTGCCAGTTAATCAATTATTCAAGAATCATCAATTAAAACAAACAGTCAGCTATCTGTGTAATCAGCTATGTGTTTACAATAGCAAGCAAATAAGCAAACCTGAGTGCTGTTTACAGATCAGTGTAAAGATAGATTGGAGAATATGGTCTCATCTATCTACAATAGTAGAGAGTAACCAAGTTTTCCAAATTATGCTTAACACAAGGCTGTACTTTCATTTTACCACAAAGTCAATATCCCTAAATTGTTATTTTTTAAAAGTACAGAATATAGCCAGTCTATAAATTACACATTGCAAAACCTATCTTAAGAGAATGTTAAGGTTGCAAAGTCAAACACTAAAAATTACAAAATGCCAAAACCAAAAGTTGCCTATGCAACCTTTATTCAGTTTCCTCACGCATTTATATTATGATAGACCTCACTTACATGATCAGACTTTTTCCACAGGACCCACCTAGTGTTATTCAGTGCATACAATAACAGTGCTCTCTTAATGAGCAGCTATTTTATATTTTATTTTCACTTCACTGTTTACTGTATGAGCACTATAGCCAATAACATTCTCTAGCACACAGCCCTGAGTCATCCCCACAGCAAAGGTATCCTTACATGTGAAACAGTATGCAATCATATAATTGAAGACTATCATCATGGACAAAGGGGCCAAATTAAGGTTGCACAGGCAACTTCTGTATTGTGATTTTAATGTGAGAGAGAGAGAGAGAGAGTGTGAGTGAGTGAGTGTGTGTGTGTGCGTGCATTCCTAAGTTAAAAAAAAAGACCTCCCCCTGTGCAAATTCCATCATGTAGCACCATGTTGACACCCACATGGGGCAGCAGAGGGCCAGAATCTTCCTGCTCACATTACAGATCTGTCACTTCAGCTAAAGGGATGCCCTACAACAGGTGTTCACAGCCTTTTGCCCATGTGGGTCAGAACCTGCAATCCAGCTGTGGCTACAGGTTGGAGTCTCCACCCCCTGGAAGGGCCAGCACCAGCACTTACCCTCGCTGCAGATCCTGACCCTCTCTTGTCTACACTTCCCTCAAGGTGGAGCAGCAAGCTCCTCAGCAGAGGGATACATTGTGGAGGGGATGGGTGGCATGGTGCAACTCCATGCCACCCATCCCCTCTGCTGGATCCAGCCTGTGTGCCATAGGTTGCCAACTGCTGCTTTATAAAGACAGGCTCCAGACTGGGCTTTGACACTACCAAAGAGTTTCAGATATTTGTTGATAGCAGAGGGACATGGCAAAACTCAGAAGTCTTGTATTTCATCCTTGGCTCTGGAGGGCAGTTTGTTATAGAGAGCACAGATACCTCCATCAATTCTCCCCAGGTATGACACCTTCTGTACAGTCCCTTTCAACCTGTTCCTCTCCTTTCTCTCCCCTGCCTCACCCTCCATTTCTAGTTTTTCCATCTTAGTTCTGCCCTGCACATTTAGTCAGTCTTGTCTCCACGTCCCAGACTTTCCATTCCAGGCCTAAGCAACTGAAAACAGAGTCTTAAACAGAAGGGTAAGAAGTCTTGATAGGTGGTGGTACTAATGCCCTCTAAAATACAAAGGCACAGCATACTCTGCAATAGTCTTATCATGATCGTAATCTTATTACATTCTGAGAACCATAATTTCCAGGGGACCTAGCCTCCACACTGAGGATAAGGCCAGAAATATGAACCTTGTAGACCACATGTGGTTCTCCATGTCTAGAGAATTAAGGAATCTCCTCCATGCTACACATGCTAAAAGCATAGAGACAGTCCAGGTCCTCCACATTACTAATTCAACCCTAACAGATTCAAGAAAAACAGCTGTTCTGGTGAGCATAGTCTTTCTTTGGTAAATAGTATTTCAGAACTAAAGATGCACATCCACAGCACCCGACTGCAGATCTGGATGGATTCAAGCATCACAACATTTTGGCAGGAAGCTGGTTCTCTAGACACACAGGGCACTGGGCCTGTAGTCTCCTGCAGCAGTGGCAGTGGAAAAGGATGAAAAAGTAGTCCTTTCACTCCCATAAGTCACAACAATAAGCATCCATAAGGGCATCACCCTCTTTTGGCACTCTCTTTAAGAATAGAAACCTAAGAAAACATCTCTTCTAAATGGCAGAAAAACAATGATAAGAGAAATATATAAAATGTTGTAGCCCATACAACAGCTACATGGAACTGAAGGACTGAGGGAAGAACTTTTTTTAATACCCTTGAACTTCATCAAAAAGAGGTGAGCATTCCAATGGACACCGCTCCAAAGATTTGGGAGGCTGGCAATACAGGTGCCTTAATCCCACAAAAAAAATATGAGTGGTAGCTGAATGTTTCCAAAAAACAAGCAGATTTCTGGTCAGGCTCTATGGGATCAGGCCTTCATGTTGAACCCTCAACCTTCTCAAGCCCCAGTGCTCACCTGTGTAATCTGTAATGGCTGAGATAGAGGGATCTGTGTCATCGGCGTCGCAGCAGAGGCCGAGATGGTGGCGCCTGCAGCACTGTGCTGCTGACTGGCTGAATGTTGCACTGCAGCCGCCAGCAACTGTGCCTGCGCCTGTTGTAGTAATAACTGCTGCTGGGCTGGCGTCAAGGTGAGCTGGAAACAATTAGAACAAATAACCATTAATAGTGAGAAAAGCTGTTCCAGTTACAAACTACCAGCTATTTATCCACTAATGACTTTGGCCAACTCTACATAAGGACAGCTGCCTACTCAACGTATTATAGGCTTCTACCTAACAGCATGTGTGACATGGCAGAAGCATCTGAACTTGGATTGGGACCTGAAGAACCATGCAAGTTTCTCCACAGCTCTACTTGAAGATTCATGCAAAAAGTAATTAACTAGCAAGCCAAAAGGGGAAAAAAATAAGCACTGACAGGATTTGAAAGGAAATTTACACCCAACAGAACAGCAAGTGATTAGCCAGATGAATGAAAAGCAGGTACTGTATGAACTGATAACACCCCAGCTGCCACACATTAGCATGAACCCCTGCCATATTCCATCATTTCCATTATGCCCTAAGATATAAGTAAAGAACATGAGCTCCATTTGTTTCTCTCCAAGTCTCCCCATCTGTTTTTTTAAAAAAAATAGAATAGAGTTGGCAAGTTTACATCCCTTCCCTTTTCCAAACACACATTATCTCTATGAAACAGGTGGTGACAGTCTCTCCTTTACATGTAAATGAATCAACATGTCCACATTTACTGCAATCCCCAGCTACACAGATCTGGAATCCTGAATGTCTCACTACTGCAGACATTCATTAGGCAAAACAAAAACAGCTTGTTCTCTTTCACCATATATGTTTTTGTTGTTATTAAAAAGAAACATTTAAAATGGCAAAAATAAAAATTATACTAAATTAACACAGTTTTTTAAATTTGGATGCCAATTTGCACAAGTAGTCTTTGTATCTTTCATTACAATTAGCAGTGAAACCCTCAGAGCATCTCAAATATGCAGGTAACGGCACCCAACACTTTAAAATCAAAGATCTAATGCAATGACAGAATAACCCCTTAATCCCTCATTCATGCCTTCAACTGCAGACCTGATGAAATGGAAATAAACTCTCTAAGAAAGCCATTCCACTCCCAAATTTGGATTAAATCCATTTATGACCTTATTGGGATTGTAATAATTTAGCAAGCACCATAGCCCTTTAATAACCATCACCTTCTATTTTCTTTGTCCCTCCAAACATTGCCATAATAAAGAAACAGAAATCTCAAAACTGATAGGTTAAGGCTGGAGGGGATTGATGCAGATGTTCAGAGACTCTACTTTTTACTGGGGCTTTTGCAAAACAACTGAAAAGTAGGGGATCTAAAATTGTAATCATTCCTATCACTTTCTGCTTATCAGGTATACTCCTTTTTTGACCAAGGGTTTCAGTCTCAGGCTCATATCTGATGATGCAATTAAGTCAAAATACTAAATTTTTGATATCCACTTCTACAAAACTACCTAATGTCAGGGTTTTGATTTCATTGCAGAATCAAGAACTATATTATTCTGATACAAATAATCTGCAGGAAACCTACAAAAATATTACTTACAGAGCTGGCTTTTGGGAACAAAACATTTTCTGGTTCCCCATGCCACCCAAGTTTTCCCCAGGTCAAAGTCCCTGTTTTAATAAAGTGACAGTAACCCCAGATAGTCACTCTACTGCTGTTTGGTTTGGTGTGCAATTCTAATTGGATGGTGAACAACAGCAGTGTTGCTGGACAGGAGGCTTACTACAATTCCCTCGGGTAAATCTTACCCCGGTGATCTGTCCTCCGGCCAGCATGAGCTGGGTCTGGGGTATGGCCGCCTGCACTGAAGGCTGCTGGGAAGGCTGGCTTGGCTGCTGGGAGTCCCCAGATTCTTCATTAGATTTAGACTAGGAAAAAAATATATATAACTCTTTATAGTGTAAAACAGATGTTAATGTGTACACTGCGATCTCTATTCTGTGCATTGCATATCTTTCATCTGCATTCAAAAAAGCCCTTGGGTTTATTTTAAGAGTGGGTTAAGCAATGGCTCTGTGTGCCCACCATGTCAGCTATCATTGCTGTAACATGTCTGTAGCTAATGCAGTTTAGGGCTCAAACAAAACAAAAAGACACCCAGTCTTTTGTACCTCAACATGGAATATTTTCAAATCTCATTTTATTTGCTGCAGCACCACTGAAGCTAAGGTTACCTTTTACTATAAAGAGGAAAAAAATTGCCTACCACAAAGCACTTAAAATTATTCACAGTCTAAAATCCCAAACAATGGAACAAGGGAGGGGAGGGAGTATATTTTCTTTTTATATAACTGCATCCAGTACCTCAAGTCCTCTGGACAGCCAGCATTGTGAGGACTGCTTTGAGATGCCCTCATATTTAATTATGTCCAGCAAAAATCCCAATGCATATACTGTGTTTAAATAATGGAAATACAGCATTTATGTAGCAAAGCATGATTTTACTTAAAACAGTTTTTATTTCTTTTTAAACAGAGAAGAAAATACTGCAGACATGAGGGAGGAAATGCAGGAGAGTGCATGAAAAGGAAAGAGAGGGTTTTATGGTAATTAAAACTGGTTATGCAGAGCATTAAAATTCTGCATAGATTTGCATATTTTCCACCACCTGTTTTGGGGACTGCAGAGCAGGCTAATTAACATAAAGGCTCTGATTAATTCTGCCAGTCATTGAGAGATAATTACAGCGCAGGACTGTAAACATTCGGAGCTAGAGATACAGCCTGTTTGCCAACATCTCTCTTAGGGATGGAAGTTTACCATGGCAACCAAGGCAATTTTCTGCCTCCTTTCTCTTAGAAAGGAAGGTCAGTATATCTCTCCTTTTTTCCAAATTGTTATCATGTCTAACTGGGCCTACATTCTGCTAGGTTTCATAAAATGCACTGTCCAAGTTCTTTAGTACCTAGTAATACTGAAACCAGTTTTCAGTAAAGCTAATCTCGCTACCCCCTTAATACAGTATTGAAAGGAAGTGTCACGTTGATTTAAATACTCTGAAGATTCTCAAAAAAAGTTTGAATACAGTACTTTGCTATACCATATAGATCAATGAACAGCAAGTAGCCCAGCCTATTTTTAAATTACTGAGCATAATTGATTTGATTCTGTCAGATATGCAAGGGATCCACACCAGCCTCATTAGCAATCAGTGCTACATTTATAATCCTATGTTCAGCTTCCACAAATAAAAAGACATCTTGTAAAGTAATCCACATTTAAAAAGCAGGCCAGAAATGGAAGAACATGTCAGATTAGAGAGTTCTGTACTGAACATGAGACCTGTAACAATCGTCCACTAATTCGATACAATTATTAGCACCAGTATATTACACAACTCCCATTGCTGACTACCACCTATCTCCACTCTGGAGCTACCACCACTCTTCACCTTTATGGACCCAGCCAGGTAATTAGAATACGAGAGATCATGGCCTGAAAGCTACTTTTGATGGAAAAGACACTTGTTTGGGCAGAAGATGGAAGGAGGAGGAAGCTGTCCTTACCTGTACATTTAAGGACTGAGCAGCAGCCTGTAAACTTGTTCCAGCGAGCTGGACCTACAACACAGTGCAAAGAATGGAGGTGAAGTAAAGTAATGGTTATATAAAGATCTGAAAGATAAAACACCAATCCCCTCAAGCATTCTGCAGTAACTTGATGCAGGGGTAGTGCTCAGAATGATTAGAGACAAGTCCATATGGACCTTGCACAGTGTTATCTGTCCACCTCTCACTGAAGACATCCTGTTGGTCTAGGACAGTGATCCTCAAAGGACAGTGATCCTCTACCAGGGTGATGTGGGATCCTGGGGTGCCATGAGATCCTTTCTAGGGAGTCATGCAAATATCTCACTCACAATTCACAGATTTTAAATAGACGTCCATAGCGCCAAAAGCACTCTGACCTTTTGTGGTCTTTGAGTTCTTTGGAACAGAAGATTTGTGGAATCATTTTCCAATAGTCAAAAAATTAGTGAAAGCTATAAGCTAGCATTTTCTGTGGGTTGCCTTGAGTCTAGAGTGAGAATCACCGATCTAGGGTATGTGGGTGTTAACCTGAAATAGATCAGAAGTGGAACACTTTTGGGTGGGTGGGACCTCTATCATTATTTCCATGAGCCAGTTTTCTAGGTTTAAAAAACAAAACAAAACAAAAAAAAAAACAACAAAAAAAAAAAACCCGAAAAAAGCCATTTTCTGTGGGTTGCCTTGAGTCTAGAGTGAGAATCACCGATCTAGGGTATGTGGGTGTTAACCTGAAATAGATCAGAAGTGGAACACTTTTGGGTGGGTGGGACCTCTATCATTATTTCCATGAGCCAGTTTTCTAGGTTTAAAAAACAAAACAAAACAAAAAAAAAAACAACAAAAAAAAAAAACCCGAAAAAAGACAAAACAAAATTCTATTCCCCATCTTCTTATGACAGCCCAGGTGCTACCTCAAAAACACACAGCATTCACCACCTTCCTTGTGCAATACAATGGGAACTACGCACACCGGGAAGGGCGGAAGAAAACACACCTCACAAAGCATGAATACTGTCCCCATACATCAATTCATTCAAGCACTCTCAACCATCTTCAGTCACTGCAAGAGGGAAGTGCATACAAAAGGAGACTGTACCTTTAGTTAGGCTGCACTGACTCAAGCGTACTAATAAATTCAAACTGAATTTTTTTGACTGATAACCTGATTCAAAAGGTGTTGCAAAGAAACTACTGAAACTGAAAAGCAGCATGGCAGAATTTGGGATTCTTAAGGAGCATTAGAGACAAAAATGCTACAAAACAGGAGCTTCTCTTCTGTTGTTAATATATATATGCACACCCTGCAGCTAGCTTCAACAAACCTCTTCATGTTACCATCATTGGCATCATTGTTACTACAATGGCAGAATGTTATGTAATTGCCTAGGCAGACAAGGTTCCTTGGGTGAATTTGATATCTTTTATTAGACCAACCCAAATAGTTGGAGAATATTTATTAAGCAAGCTTTCGGGTTCAAAAACCCTTCGTCAGGCTAAGGAAGTTTAAATATTCTCCAACTATTTGGGTTGGTCTAATAAAAGATATCAAATTCACCCAAGGAACCTTGTCTGCCTATGTCCTTAGACCAACACAGCTACAACCTAAACCCATGTAATTGCCTATTCTTTCAAAGGTCAGGGCTATAGCTTGTAGGTGTTCCATCACTGCCCATGCTTGGGGGGAAAATGTATATATATATTCCCCCCAAGCTATATACATTATAGCTTGGGGGTGGGGGGAATATATAAATCACTTTACTGGGAACCAGGAAATACATGAGGACAAGAAAAACAAACCATCAAATGTGGTGTGCTGTCCTTTATGAAAAGGAATATACACCCTCACGTGGAGATGCATTACTTAAGGGAGCCCCAACATATCTATAACTAGGCTTGCTTTCCCCTTGCCCTACAGGGGCTGGAGGTTTTTTTTTTTCTCAAGGCCAAGCACAGGAATTGAATAACTTATTTCACCAAGTGGAAGCTCTAACTTCATAGCTGTGTTTCGAAATACTTCCTACCTTCTGGGTAAGATTTGACAAGGTTTCTTACCACCAAGACAACATCCTCAAAAGAGCTCCTCTTTTTCACATATTGCTAAAACTGAATTGAGTTTGCCAGAATTTGTGTTCTGAGATTTTTATATTAATTAATAAAGGAGAATAGTTCCCTGTCAAAATGAAAAATGGTTGTCCTAGAATACAGCTCAGGAATAATTATTAAAGGGTGACCTTACAGATATAGAAATCGCGTGCAGTCAATATACACCTGAAAACACCTTTAAACCCAATACTGGGCCCTCCTTTCCTATCATACACACATTTTCTGATTAGAATATTACATTACATTGTTTCTGAATGGTGCCTCAGTTTTTACTGAGACTGATCTTGGTTTTTATCACTAAGAACTGCTATACTGGACTAGAACAACAGCTCATCTATTGTGAGAGCCAGTCTAACTATGGCCACCAGCCCAGGAACCAGGAGGCTTAGAAACTTCTTGAAGGTAGAGATTCAAGAGGTACAGCAATGTTCATCAGATAGGAAATTAAGGTCCTAGCAACTTTTTAAATAGTTTACAGGGCAAAGGGATAAAAATATCGTACTGATCATAACTACCATCTAAGGTAAAACCACATCACAATGCATACTAGAACAAACTTGGTTGAAAATGCAAAGCCTTTCAGAGCTCTTCTAGCTGTGCGTCTACCATGAAGACAGTCATAGTGCCACAAACTTGCCTAGGAGTGTGATAAAGGTGTTCTAAAGCAGCATATTAGTTCAGCATACTCAGTGTCACTCCACATTTCTATGTAAACCTCATCCACTGGAAATTTATAATTATGTGACCAAAAATGTTGAATGCTCAGTACAATAAAGTGGCACCTCTAGACTCTTAAAAGTAAGTATAAAACCCTTAGTACCTCAATTATATCACAACAACTGTGTAACCTCAGACCTTGAACACTCAGGGTCAGCCAATTAGCAACAGTATTTTTAAGTTTAAACTTGGTGCCAAGGAAGAGAAAGAAATTAGGACATTTGTTTTCATACCTCAAGTATGATCAGACAGATACAAAGAGGTCCCCCTCCCACTTGCCTTCACCCAGGGATGCCCCATTTCCCTTCAGTGTGCATCTGAAGTTCAGCTTTGATTCTCTAAGTATATCAGCAGTAGAGAGGAGGCAAGGAGAAGCCCAACTATCCTATGGCAGAACATCCCCAGGAAATAAAACTCTCCAAAACAAAAAGTCATTCTCACAATGTATGGTATGGTAGGTATGGTTGCCTAATGTCATCATTTCATGTTTTTAGTTGGCATGTAGGAAGTTGTATCAGGATTGGGAGCCACCAGCAGTGCAACAAGGCACAGGATGATCTGGCCCCAAGGGCCAACTCAGAAGTGCAAGAATGGCAGCCATTGCTATTCCAGGTGGCCTAGCCCTTGCCACACCTGCTGCCCAGTGCACAGACCCTGGTAGCTATGTCTCTGGAAACCATCACTGCTCTCTCTATCACATATCCCTTCTTACCTAGATAGTAAGAAATTTCAGGGCCATCTTGAGGCAGCTGTTAAGTATAATTCTTTAAAAGGAGACCAAACCTGGCCTTGTCTTTAGGATAAAGAACAGACCATCGGGGTTTACTGTTCACATCTTACTTGAAAAAATTCCTTCATGTCACAAGCATCTAGAGTATTTACTTCTCACATCCTCCCAAGAATATTGAAAGAACTATTACGGTCAGACAGTATTTTAATTATGTCCTGGCACCCTGTGACAGCATCTGTTTTCCAGGAGTAGCCAAAATATTGAATGTGGGGGCTACAGATCAGTACAATGAGGTGACTGCCCCCCACAATTAGAAAGGAGAAAGAAAAAAAAAAATCACATATTGTGCTTGGGCTGAATGACTCAAACCCCCTCAGAATCCCCTTTTTATTCATTGATACAATCATGGCAATCATGAAGAAAAGAACAGCAAGTCCATTTTCCATCTGTCTCCTCCCCAAATCTCCTCCAAGTTAGTAGGCGACAGTCTTACCTGATGAAGGTGTCCAAGGAAGGCCTGGGCCTGGGCTGTCGAGATTGCCCCTCCAACGGGCACAGGCTGCTTCTGAAAGTCCAGGCCATTTGTTTGCGTGCCTGAAGACGCAGAA
The DNA here is from genome assembly GCF_000455745.1 of Alligator sinensis. Lineage (NCBI taxonomy): Eukaryota > Metazoa > Chordata > Crocodylia > Alligatoridae > Alligator > Alligator sinensis. Next base: position 2,457,825 of record NW_005841916.1, on the reverse strand, counting down.
AAAGATATGACAAACTATTCAGTGGGACTTTTGAAAACCAGCCTTCAGAGACCATTTGATTTACAGGTCCTTTGGTCTCCTGCTATTCTGGACTAGAATTTAGTGACATGCCCTCCAATAACAAGAGCAGCTCAAGTCTTTCCTGAAATAACAGAGGTGCCATCATTACCAGACATTGATTTACAGCATGTGCCAGCTGAACCAGAGCAGCTTTGTAGCCCCTCAACACCATATTCTATGTAATACTGTTCCAGTCATCTTGTGCACACCACAGCACTCTTGGTGCTGACAATGGTCTGATACCAGACACACTGCATATTGCTAGGGTTCAGCTCTTACTTCAGTTTTACATGTACGCTTTGCCTAATAGCTTGCTCTTGAGTTCTTAAATTCAGACTTCGGGGAAGAACAAGGTTTACAGTAGAAAGAATACTTGCTTTCTTGCCAAGAGGATAGAGCAAGAGAGAAGGAAGTCGCAGGTAAATGCAAAAGCTACGTGTGAAAGAGAAGAGGGGTCATAATTCAGCTTTCTTTTAGATAACTACATTCCAGGGATTGTACAGATAGAAGAAGAGCAATTATTTTTCATCTACTTTGAAATAATCCAGGTATAATAGTTTCTCTGCAATTTCTCTTTTCCCCAGAAGGCCTGGAAAAAAATGAAAAACCCAAGAGCTAACCCCGATGCATGCCAGTGAGAGAAATGAAACGATCAGAAACTGTTCCCCACAACAGATCAAAGATTTCTCTTTTGCCAAGAACTATATAGTCTTAGAAAACATTTCTTTATGCTGAAGAAAGACGTCAGAATTAACATTACTAGCAACTGTTTTGGTGCACTTATAATGCTGTTGCTATCTTTATTGCAGCTTTGCCTTTGAATTTATTAGTCACTATGGCTAGGGACAGACGTTACTCATAAACCAGATTAAGTGATCATCAGAAACTAGTTTAAACCTGTACCAGAACAGATGTTCAGTGCACATAAACCAGTTTGAAAATGGCTGAAACTGGTTTGAGATAAACGTGGTTAAATGTAGTATCAGACTTAACTAATTTGGGGCAAACCGGTTTATGCAATGTCTGTCCCAGCCCCCTTTCTGGTTTAAGTTAAACCAGACATCCCCAGCATCCCGGCATGCTCTCTGGGCTGGGTGGGGATCTCTGCTCCACAGAAGGGCTCCTCCCTTCTGTTCCCTGGCTGCAGCTCTGGCAGAGACTTGCATGCTGCTCCCTCCCCTCTCCTCACCACCCTCCCAAGCAGGAATTCCCCCCTCCCCTCTCTGCTTTGCTGAGAGGTATCTGTGTATTAGCTAGCAGACCACATGCTGGCTCTGGTCCATGCTGTGACAGGCAGAATCAATAGGTAGCTGGTAATATCCCTCTCTTGTTTTCCTAATGGGATGATAAATCCAAAGTTAAGGGTGATAAACACTGTTATCAATTCTTTGCTGGGCTAATCAGAGTGTCCTGCCAGGGCCTGTCTATACCCCCCCCCGCCGGCTCAGTTCTGTACAAGGGAAGGGAGGGCTGCTCTAGCACCCCACGGCTTCTAGCCTGAGCCAGTACAGGCATGTGCCTGCATTTCTGGAATGAAAAGGGAATGTCTATCCACCTCCAAATCAGTTCAAGCTTTGTAGGGTAGACTAACCTGCAAAGATTGAATCAATTCAGGCTCAGGCTTTTTGAATGTCTGTCCCTAGCCTATGACACGAGAAATCTCTAGGTTTGAAAATATCATTGTATTATCTGCTCTAGAAATTCTATCTAGCTAATATAAAAAGAAAAAAGCATGCTTAGATTTTGATACAAGTTCAGTTAATTAGTATACCACTTCACATTATAATGGCTGTCAGGTTTTGCTCAACTGCAGTGGGCAGGCTGTACATGACTTTCCCTTCTATACTTTACCATGTAACCAGATTAAAAATTACAGGTATTAAATCTGCATTACCTAAGGAGCGAAAGAGGTGCTGATGTTATGCATGGGGACTTTGCCACCCCTTTAAAACCTAGGAAAGCAAATGTGTTTTATTTTCAGGAAAGTCAAGGAGGCATTTATTTGATTATTGGTCTATATGTTCACGTGTTTTATACTGAAGTTTTACCTTTATTAAATTATGATTGTACACAGACCCTTTTAGTCACAAAATGAAGAGTCTAGTAAAGTTTTTCAGTACCCCCCTACAATACATCTAATGGGTTTCTTCTGTATGAAGAGATTTTAGGTTAATTTTCATTTCATTATTAATACTTTAGATAAGGTTGCGATTTAACATTTACCTTGATCTATATATCCCAGAAAGCTGAAAACAAATGGGCCTACTACTCCCAGAAGTCCTTTCCTGCATTTATCAAACAACCATAATCAACAACTTGAATGTAATATGCAATCCCAGAGAAAGCAATAGCAGACATTAAAGATGTAGAAAATTATTATATGAATCTGTTTTACTGCACTTCATCAAAAGATCTAAAAAACAGCTTTAAAAAGTTGATCATTTTTTCATGGCTAGGAAAAAAATAAGTGCAGAAAGTAGTTCAAGATCACATGATAATTTGTTATAGAATCAAGTCTTCTGATTTGTATTCTGCTCTAGCCAACAGATGTGTAATCTCTCTACTTTGCATCTCTCCTCTCATACTAAACATAGGAGATTAACATCTAATAATACTGAAAAACTGCAGTTGCAAGAAAATTGTGCATTTTGCAATGTTGTTCTTTTCTCTAGATTCAAACACTACCAAAACAACGCTTTTTTAAAGCAACCTACTACGTAGTAACCATGAAAGACCTGCATCAGAAAAATATTTTCCAGCCAAATTGAAGCAATAAAAGGTAAAAATAATACAATTTAAAAAGCCCTGTCTATTTTGTCCAGGTCTCTAGACATTGAAAAAATATTAATCCTTCTCAAATAATTTATTTCAAATCAGATTAAGTTTAAAAACTATGGGCCTGATCCAAAGCAGTAGCTTTTAGATTAGCTTTTGGTCATTGGCTTGAATTAACTTGGGTTGGCTATGGAAAAGGATGCAGTTAAAGGTACTAACATTAATCATGGCAGTCAAAATGAGCAGCAACTTGTTTTTAATGTGCACCTGCTCTCACTGCCCCTCACTGTACAAACAGAATCTTTCCCTCTAAGCTCCTTTACAGACAGAAAGCTGTTGTAGGCTGGAGTCTGGCCTGCTTTTTAAATTTTTGGCATTTGTACTGTTTCATGTCCAGGGAGGACAGTTCCCAAAAAACTTGCATATTCAACTAAAAACTATGTGCAACTGACCTTTAAACCTTTTGATCTCTGTCTTACAAATCTAATAAGGTGTGCAAGTGTTTCGCTTTGTTTTCCCCAACTTTTATTTTTATCTAAGTGAACTCAAAATCTGACTTGTGTGTGCACTTTAGACAGTATACTTTCTTGACTATAACTCAGGGAGGTGCCTCTCCCTCCAGCCTAGATGATGGGACACGATTTCCATGTTTCAATGCTTATGACAGCAAGGAGCAATCACCTGGTCTAAAAGCAACCCAGCTGCACTCCCATAAAAAAGCATATGGGCCTGTAGCTATCTTTGGGCATGGTGGCAAGAAGCCTCCACTCATGTAGTGTGGTTCAACTGTCTCAGTTTGCTGCACTAAAGCCGGCAGTCCTGTAAGGCCAGAACTCCATAGAAAAGTGGAAAGCGAGTAAGAGGAAACACTCCTGACAAATGGCTACTGTAATTAAACATTTTTTCTTTTTACTTCAAGGTATGCTCAATGTAGTCCCCCTTCTGCAAATCTAGTTAGCATTATACCCCCCAGGAAAATGAGATGAGGCTTTCTAATTAACTCCTTCACAAGGAAAGCAGAAAACCCAGATGCCTTGAAAGACAACTGCTATGTACATGCTGCTGCAAGCTGCTACAGATCTTTAGGATGGAAATATTATGGAGCCATGGCACTGCAGCTGCCTTGAGCCAAGGTAGAGTGAACCCAGCAGTTATTCCTAATGCCCACAGAAGGGGAGGTTTCTCATGGGAATTTCAAAAAGTTCATGAAGCAGTCGGGGAGGTGGGGCTGTGGTTGGCAGGCATTTTGATTGGCAAAGGACCACAGGCAGCATGAAGGGACCAAAGAGATCCAATCCTGATCTCTATATAAACTAAACATAGAAACCTGTGCTGTGTAAAGAGAAAGCAGAGATATGGCTCAGACAAACAACTATCATGCTTCTCCCACCCAGGTCCACAGGTATGGGTGAGGGAACCTCTTCGTGACTCCATACTAGCCTGGTTTTCAGATGCTAACGTGCCAGTGAACTAGGGATTGGGGCAAAGGTATACAATTCAAAGTGACTACCTAGCCCTTCCTACCATGCTCTTCCTTATACTCTCTTCCAATTTAAGCGGGTGGCCTATATTTTGAAGTAAAGTTTTAATAATCTGCTATGAATTCAAACTGCTTTCAACTTTTTGGATGATTACCTCCTGCGCTACTACCCCTGAATGTAGACCATGCACAAATGCAGAGAGAACTTGTACGGGTTAGTAGTTAAGTCACTTGACTGGACTTAAGACATCCACATTCAGTTACCAGCTCTGCCACAGAAGTTATTTACTTTCCCTTGTACCTCAGCTGCACACCTGTGAATGGATTCATACGCTTTATTTCTCCCATTGTCCGTCTCGTCTATTTAATGTCTAATTACCTGTTCCAGGCCATTACTGTTCTCTTTTTATGTACAGGTGCATCACCTAATATAATGGAGCATTAATATAGCTTTTTTGTGGTTATTTAAAAGAAGCCCTAACCACTATCATCCATGTAACAATTTGAGAGAGATCCAATACTATGCCATCCACCCATATTTTTCACATTTAACTGCCACATATGGGTCAGACTCCACCCCATTATGATGAGCTTAACATTCATTTTACTGAATCCAGTACAAATATAGAGGGCAGACTTAAATATTCCATTCACAAAATCTTGGATATACCATGTTGCAGAGAAGGGAATTAAGTTTGCAGAATTTACTAGGTTTCATGTTTATGTGATAATTAAAAGAAAAAAAGGGATAGGATTATGTAATCAAACTCATATTTACAATGATGATGGGCAGTTATCATAGAATCACAGAAAATGAGGGCTGGAAGGGACCTCAGGAGGCCATCTAGTCCAACCCTGTGCTCAAAGCAGAACCATCCTCAACTAGATTGAGGAACAGATAAAAGAAAGAAGGCATAAAGGAGCAGATAAAAGAAAATGAATTAACAGTTCTGTTTAAATATTTAGTTTTACAGACTGAATCATACTCTTGTTTAATATCAATATATATTCATGACCTCTGTTAAATACCTTTCTCCATTTTTCCATCCTTCTCTCTTAAAAAAAATGTGCAACTGAAAACTCAGTCTCAGGAAATACAATATCAGAAAGCAGAGCGTTTCCTTCACAATGTTGCCTTCACAAATGTTGCCTTCTTTTTTTGCTACCTGTACCAATGTAAGTTATAATTTATTTTCTATGAAAGCAAGGATATAACTTCAGAAAACTCTCAAATGTTGTACTCATATGACTTATGAAAAAAAACTAAATTAAAAGCAGAAATCAGGTGAACAAAACTGAACAGTTTTGGGGGAAAATCTCATCATCTATTCTGGACAAAAACAGAGGCTCGCAATTTACCCAAAAGATGCCTAGAAAGGGATTTCAGAGGAAATGCTCAAAGTCTTGTTCTTTTTCTTCTCCAGCAGACATCCCTGTTGCTTTGCTGGCTATCATTTGGATTTTGGGGGAGGGAAAGGTTAGAGAGAAGCATGCAGTTTGTCTGGGTAGTATGGACCAGTACTGAGCATAAGTTCTATGTTTGCTGAACCTTGTAAAGGTCACTGTACCCTTCAAAGCCTGTACCTGAGACCAAATTGCATGGGAGCTTCAAAAGCTACAATTTATTTTAAGGGTCTGAGAATTTGGTCTTTGGGGTTGCACTAAAGTTTCAAAGGTTAAAGTTTTAAGTAAATTAATTTAATTTGTTTACTTTCTAACTTAGAAAATGCTTCTCTCTTCCATGAACCTGGCTATTAAACTCATAACCCCTAAATGCAACTTGTAATGATTACATTTTGTTTAGAATTACAAACTCTGCTAGATATAAACTGCATGTGACCTAGGTACTTGTATCATGAAATCTGCAAATCTGATCAGCTCATGGGAGTTTGCTACATGAATGATTCAGAGACAGAAACAGCAATGATTTGCTGTGGTTAGAGATGTGCCAGCACTGTATACATGAAAGACTCACACAAGTTGCAAGCTCCACTGGGAAACCAGCAGAGTTCATAAATTAATTCTGGCCTGAAATAATAAAAACTCTCAGAGACTTGCATCTCCTTCTAATCCTACCTTAAGCCCCCAAAAAGGAATGGGTCACAAATATTAGTAGTTACTATCTTACTATCTCTACTGGATTGCAAGCATATATTTTTAAACAGTGACCCCACGCCCCCCGAAAGATCATTAAATTTTTTGGTTTCTGTCAGCTTGCCTACAAAGTCTGTAATATACACAAACCTAAAATGAATGACCATAAGCTTTTTCAGTATCTAGATATGATGCTTATGAAAGGTCCAAAAACATGCTGTAATATGATCCCAAAGTTTTAGCCTTGTACAGTAGTCCCACCACTAGAAAAGGAAAATGCAGATGCTAGCCCTGTTGTTCAAAAAAAAAAAAAAAAAAATCTATGAACATATTCATAAACTAGTAGGTTACATTCGGCTGTAACCCTTCTAGTTGATGATCCATGTCCTTCCATCTGTTCAACAACTGAGTTTAAGTATTACCAAAGAGGTGGGATAGTTATATGTGAAGATGGAAAGCTTCATGTAGGATCCAAATCTTCCTCTGTGGCTCTAGGCAAAAAGGGCATCATCACAGCTTGCACTGAAAAGTTGCACTGAATGTAAAGTTAGACGGCAGTGCACCTCCTCCAGTAATTCCTATGGGATGCTTCTAAATTCTATTCTTCCGCTGAAGGGTTGTGGTGTAGGCAGCAAGTTACTATGACAAAAGCAGAACACCAATTTTTCCTTGAGGCTTTTATGCATCTGCAGGAATAGCATTTCTACATGAAAAAGGGAAAATTAGAAGCAGGATTCTTCTGAAAAGCCTAAAGGATTCCAAAAGAGATGAGAGAGACAGAGTCCACTGAGGAGAGTCAAATGCATAACCAATCATTTTATAAAAAGAAAAAGAACTGGACAGAGTCAGGCACTGCCACTTTGTAAGAGAAGTTACAGAAACTGTGAATGCAGTACCAACGAAATGGCTGGACCCAATGATCTAGCAAGGTCCCTTCCAGCCCTAAACTTCTGTGAATCTGTGTATGAACAGACAGGAGAAAAAACTTGAAAACTTTTTGACTAGCTCCACCTACTGGCAGGAAAACATCCTTCAATCTTACATTAGCACAGGGAATGTTTAGCTCTGGTTAACTGCATTGTTATTAAAACCCTGCATACAAGACACAGAAATAACAGACAGTTTAAAAATGCTGCGACTGCCAAAGAGTTTCTAGAGTTGAAACTAAAGGAATTATATTCTTAATAATGATCATTTAGAAAAGCAAAGGAGAAAAAACAGTTTTCCCTCTACTGTTGCCACGTCTACACAAGATGGTGACTGCGCAATTGTTACTGTATAGTCATTTAGTACTGAATAAATAAGTACTAAATGACTGAGCAGTAACAACAGTTACTGTGCAGTAGCATTGCCAAACAGTTTTTTGGTGACGCTGACTACGCAGTAGGTCATTACTACGGTGTAGTAGTGTCATGTCATGCTTCCTGCCATATGATGCTACTGTGCAGTAGTAACAAGCTACTGTGTAGTCAGCGTCTTGTGTAGATGTGGCCAACATGAACTCAGATTTCTCAGAACAGTAAGTAGTAATTACTTGCAATTTAAAAATGTTCCCATCCAGCCAATAACCTGGACCCAGAGTAGAACTAATTCTCAATTATTTCATCTTATTTACTTCTCATTCAAAGTTCTCACTTCTGTTCCTCATTTCCAACAACAATCAGTGTGTTAAATAAATATAAACAGACCCCTTTCTGTCATCATCTACAGTCAAAGGTTTGAGGAATTCTTATATTAAGCATGTTAGGATCATGACAAACCCAAACAGAAAAAATCTATCACGTATAGTTAATAACTGAGAAACTTCTGCCAGCAACCCTACTTTTACCTTACATACAAAAAACCGTATCAGAAGAGCACCAAGTTCCTCAAGTCAAACACCTAAGTCAGGAAACACCAGATTCACACTTGCCTGTTCCATCTTAATTTGGCCTGTTTGTATGCATGCACTGTGATACAGCCTCTAATTACATTGTCACAGACGTACACACCACCCTGGATCATTCAACAAAAAGTAAAGATGGTGCAAATTTAAAGGAAAGTTAAAAATATTTTATTTTCTACTCATTATTTAACATGTTGGCACAAGCATTACTTAGTATACAGCATTCAAACTTTACTCTTAAATAGTAATTATGAATTTTATTGTGGACTTGTCTATGGATCCCAAAACTGCAGTATTTAAATCGCTTCGCTAACATTTTCATACATCCTTGTGAAGAGATGATTTTACATGTGAAGACATGAGACGCAACTAGATTATGGTCAGAAGTAACCACTGACTTTGGGTGCCCAATACCCAGGACTTTTTTTCCCCAATGTACTTAGCATTATTACAGCACTTTTTATTTTCAAAATACAAATCCCATTGACTTCAGCTGACGCTACACTCCATATTTCTGCACCTCTCAAGTTCACAACTCGGAAAACAAGAAACACAGTTAGCGGTGATGTGTAAAACATTAGTTTAAGCAATTTGTGCAACGTGGTATGGAAGCTCTGGCAGAAACAGGGATAGAAACTAGAATCCAATACTCTAGGGGTGGCATTCAATTTCCTGATCTACAAGACTGACCTCTTTATTTCTAAACTCTCCTGTTTTATTCACTCCACACATTCCATCTCCTCTAATAAAATGCAGTACTGGCCTGACAGGTAACAGCCTTGTTCATTAGTCAAACCCCAATCCATTCAGTAGGGTGGAAGAAAATGTTTGTAGGCTGGATCATAATTCATACTAACAAAAGAGCTGAAACAAAGCCTGAATTAAAGTTGCCCAGGCAACATTTCCTAAGTTCCAAGCATTTGATTGCATGACCTTATTTAACATTTTTATTTAATTTAAATTAAAATTTCCTAGGTTTTGGAAATGCATATTAGAAAAAATCCCTACAACTGTACCACAGTATTGGTTCTCACATGGGTTGGAACCTTTATATCAACAATATAGACCTCTGCCATTTTGAACTAACAGAGTAAGTGAAAAAGCACGTAGCAGACTGTTATCCTCCGTGTGGACCAGAAGTAGAGACATTTGAGACACCCTAAGAATGGATTTCACAGGTATTTGACAAAAAAGGAAAAACATTCTGAAATGTTGAGGACTTTTCTCAGGCTTCAGAAGGGAGTGTGCTCTAAGAGATGAACACTTCTTTGCCTATTCTGCTCCCTGTCCCAGACCTCTCAACCCCATCACTGGACTCCTTAGCAGTCCCATTCCTCTCCATGCACCCTCAAGCTGGTCACGGTCTCCACTCCACAGGCTTTCGATATCAATCCCATTCTTCTTGGGCGAGTAACACTTAGTCACACCCCTTCTGTTGCCCCATACACATCCCTTTCTCCCACTGCTACCAATCCCAGACTCCTTGACCCCAACTCTTCCCCTGTCAATATCCTGTTCCCAGCCTACTTGCTTAGCTAGTCCCAGTTCTCCTCCATATACCCTGCTCCTTGCCTGACTGATCTCCTCTGCCCCACCTCAAATCTCAGTTCTCTTTCTCCCTTCCACAACACTTACAACCTCTTCTTTTTCTCTCCTGGTCCCAACCTGACCTCTTTGCTCACTCACTCCCAACTCTGCCCCTAGTAGTCTGTCACCCCTCTCCTCATTTGTAAAGTACTAGGGCTCAGCCATTTTTCCTCCCACATGTAAATCGGAGAGCTTCTGACTTTATACTATGTGGAAACAGGGGAAAGAAGATAAATAGGCTCTTTGCTTTCGATTCTGATGCCTGCTCCCACAGCAGCTACAAGCAGCCAGAGGGAAATCTAGCTTTACCTTGGTGCCCCTTGACTGAAGCATGCTCAGATACTCAGTGGGGATGGTGCACATGCAGCCCAGTGACACCCAGTAGTGAAGGAGATAGATGAAGCATGCCCATTAGCTCAGTAGGGATGGCACGTGCAGTCTAGTCAATATGAGGAGCTGTGAGGCTTAACATGGCCAGAGAAGATGAAATCTGAGATTTGAGCTGTGAAGCCCTATCAGACTCCTACTCACATTATACAAACTGCTATTTTCACAAGTTTACAACTTGGCCAAATCTGCATGGATTTTCACAAGAATGGTAAAAGGTACTCCCTAACCCAAAGGCAATGTCACCCTTGCCAAATGTTAAATCTTCACTGTAGTACATGAGGGGCTTTAAAGGAAAGCTTTGGACAACTTTAATAACAGGCAATGTTACTAGCTCCTACTATAATTCAGACATCATATTAGCAAGAGAAAAAAAATAGTTCATAGGCTCATACTGTCAGTATGTGCAAGGACAGATTTGCATAAACAAAAAGTTAAAAACCTACCATAAACTAGAAGAGGCAAGCAGGTATTCTTAAATCTATGAAAACATAAACCCTCTGATGAAGCATACCAAGAACAGTCCACATGTATACCCTTAAAGAGTATTTCTCTGTTCTAAAGCCATCAAATTTCACCCACCAGAATTCTAGATGTGAACACAAAATGGTCATTTCTTACCTGTGTTCCCATCCCCACTCTCCATTGATGGTTTACTGGTTTCTGACGGATTGTTCATTCTTGAGTCTACAAACAGAGTGAGAAGAGATATGAAAAACAAAACAAACAAACAAAAAACCTTACTGACATCTTTTGTCTATGCAGAAGTACAGAATATCAGAAGCCTAATTTGCACACATGATGCCTTAATTCAAGCAAATCTCACACACAAACATGATTTAATTGGGGGTGGGATGCAATAGTATATTTTCCAATCAAGGACTTGGCCCTTATTTTAAAAGATAAACAAACCTTGTCACACACATCCATAATACAATTAAGTGCGAGGGAAAGAACCTGCCATGACAAGAGTGCAAAGAGGACTAGTAATTCCCAACATTGTGAAAACAGTTATAGGAAAAAAGCTCTGATGAAAAAAACAGCCATTTAAAATTTAAATACCAAATTGTGCTGTTACCCCTATATCTCCTTTTCATAAATAAGAAAACTGTCATTTTAGGTAAATTAGCAACTTAACTAGGTAAGTTCTGCATTTTTACTTGATAGGGATGGCACTTGTATTAAACTTATTATTTTTAAGTCTCCCACCATTTTCCCTTTGGATGAATCTCTCAGTGTGCTTCCCTAATTTCAAAGCTTGTCAGTTTAATATAGTGCTTGCTGAGTGCCTTTCTAGAAGAGAAGAGAGAATCCACTTTCCTCACATACTAAAGACTGCTCTCAGTATAGCATCACAACTCTAACTTAAAAACAAAATATGAGAAGGCATTTAACTTCACCAGCTCATATCAATACTGTAAACCAAAACAGATGGAAAAAATAGAAAAAGACAATGCTGTTTGTTGCTTAGTGCAAGGGGTGTTCAACCCCTGGCCAGTGGACCAGATGTGGCCTAGAGAACCACAATCCAGCCTGAGGGGCTGCCCAAAGGCCCTGAAATTTGGCAAGAAACATCAGTGACAATTAACGCTGCTACCACCACTCCTCTTCCACCAAATTTCCAAGTCCTGCAGGCCAGATAACATGCAGGATCCTGTCTGCATGTACAGAGGTAGATGATGGGACTCATCAAGCATACACGGGGCTAAGGCAGAAGGGCACGATCCTGCCCTGCCAGGCAGGGGAGGGGGTGGCTAGCAGAGTTGGATCCTGCACGTGTGCTGTTGGGGGCAAGTAGCAGGGCCTGATCTTGTGCATGTGGAATGGTTTGGTCTGATCCAAAGCACACTGGGGTAGGGAAGAAGCAATAGGGCCTGACCTTGACAGCAAGGGGCTGCAGCCCAAACAGCAGGGCCCAATCCTGAGCACATGCAACTGGGGTCAGGCAGCAGGGCCCAATCCTTCATGTGCACAGTGGCATAGTCCAATCCAGAGTGAGCAGGGATGGGGGAAGGGCATCGGGGCCCATTCCTGTGTGCGTGAATCTGGAGTCTCGACAGCAGGGCTTGACCCTGAATGAAGAAGGTGGCTTGGCCTAATCCAGAACAAGCAGGGGTGGGAATGGAATGATGGGGCCTGATATTGTGTGTATGAGGTCGGAGCTCCGGTGGCAGGGCCCAATCCGGAGCATGCTAGGTGACAGCCTGATGCTGAATGCATCAGGTTGGGGGCAGGATGGGACCTAAGCCTGAGGGCACCAAACTAGGGATGGGGCAATGGGACCTGATCCTGCACAGAGGCACAGTCCCAGCCACTATATGGTATGCCAGACTGGGATTTAATCCAGCATGTGCCAGATTGAGCCCCAGCCCTTTGCCTGCCAGATCAGGTCCATAGAGATCCAGCCTGTAGAGCAAAAAAGGTTGGGCACCACTGGCTTAATGGCCTATGAAAGAGAAGCCAGCCTACATGTTTTTGTTAGCATCTACTAACACGCAGTGGAGGAAACTGGAGATGCAGAACTACCCCTGGTATTAAGATGCCAGCTAGCCAACAGCAACAATGAGGCAGCTGAGATGCAGACAGAGTAGAAGGAAAAAAGGCACCAGCTCACAGGGAAGTTTTTGTGGGAGTAAGGGGTTTAAAAAGGAAGGAGAGAGAAAAAAAGACAAAGATTAGAGAGGCATTTAATGGGGTTGAGGGATGGAGATTGGAAGGGAAAAGTTAAATTATGAGGAAAGATAGCATGCTATCAAGTTAAAAACTTTTGTATGTTTTAGTATCATTTTGACTTGTAAATTCTTATTTAAAGTCCTCTAAAGTACATAAACTCTTTCTTAATGTAACTTTTCCATGTAAATTACTGTGTAGTTTATCCAGGTAGGGCTTGGGGAAAAAAGCCTGCCTTCAGCAAGAAAGAATCTCTCTCTAGTGAGCAAAGTCAGCTGTGTCAGAATTAAAATGTTCATTTCTTTAAAAAGCTTCTAGCCCTTATATTATTGATGGCTAAACCTTTAAAATGTGAGCCAAGTATAGCCAATGTAGTGATGTATGCCTGAGCTGGCTCTCACACAACCCCAGTGCCAGTCACTGTTGATGCCAAGGGAATCCTTGGTTTTATACAGCTTGGGTATCAGTGTGAGTGGGTGTGCACATCGAATCACCCCTATCTCCTAAAACAGGTCAACTTTTGTAGCAGTTAACATGATCAGGCTGAGGTACTAGATCACTGTTCCAGCAGAAGGCTTTAAAAATGTGACAGGAGACCTACTGCCATTAGTTTTCAGGCAGGCTTGGGGTCTTATGGTTCCACAGGCTAATGCTCTCCATTTTTGGTTGGGTTGGGGTTAGCTCCTAAAGCAGAGAAGTCTCGGCTGACTGACCACTCAGGAAAGAAGTGTTTGTGGCGTCCCTCTCTGACCACATACAGCAGATACTGTGCATCTAGGACCAGTAGGAATCGATTTACCATACCTGACAGCAAGGGTAAGACAGAAACCACTCTGCATTAATTTCGAGAAAATGCATAGTTTGTTCAGTTTGGAAGTTGAGGGGCAATTCAAAATTAGTTTATTGTTCTAATAAGAAAACTGACTGGAAACATGCATTCATTTGAGGTACAGAATTAATTTGATGCTTGTGTGAGGAGGGGCAACTGGCATTAATTATAGATTCACAGCTTAGCCAGCAGAAAACTGGAGTCGTTGCATCCAAGTAGTGATGACTATATGACAAGCAGGAAACTGAACAAGAGGGCTTGAGGCAGTGAGCAAACTTATTTCTTGGGCTAATTAACAATAAGTAATTTTTTGAAGCCTTGGACACAGGGATGCCATGAGTTCATGACTGGGAGATGAGGTATCAGCACAATTGTAGGCAGAAGGGGCACAGATTCATAAAATAATCTCTCTGTTAAGATGTGGTCATAGGAGAAAAAAAAACCTTAAGCAGCTCTGCACAAAGGAAGTAACATTGTGTTTCCCAAGATACTTCACTGCAGAACCAAATGCGGCCCCAGTGCGTTACACTAATGACAGTATAAGTAAATTAATTATTGAAGCTGAAAAGCAAGTAACCTGGGCATTGAGAACCACAGAATACAGCAACTGTTTTCCCCATCTTAAAGAAAGCTCAAGCAGCCAACCTTTTGAAAATACTTGCTCCACAAGTACTACATGATTGATGGGTTTCTCCAGGATGGAGCTACTATACCCCAGACTGCATTCCATAGGGCAACAAAAACTATTTTCCCCAAGCTGTATTGAGAAACAAATACTTCTATAAAAGACTTTTAGTGGTTTTGTGCCAGACATACTGGATGCTTAGACTGGTATTAAAAGTGTGCTTGTACTAAAAATATTGAAATAAGGAGATTGCTTCTACAAGGAATACTACAGTAAAGATGATTCACCTTCTGGGCACTGAGACATCTGCAACAATGTCACTTATCAAATCCCAAACCTTGCTCTGGTAAAGAATGAGTAGAACATGGTGCTGAAACTTCCTGATGGCACTATTTCAAGCCCAAGCAAGAATAACCTTTATTAGTATGCATACATCTTGTAAGGGGATACTTTGTTGTTTTTTGCACACAAGGGGTCAAGAACAATACTTGTATTTCTGTTGCAAATAGCAGCTCATACATATGAAACACAATAATCCTCTCAGCAAATATGCACTTATCTGTAGAACATAAAGACTCACGTAAAACTGTCAAATTGATTTATACATGCTCAAATTTTATTCCATTCAATCTTTTTAAAAAGTTAAACCTTCCTAACCTCTTCACCAGATTTTTAAAAAATCTATTTAGCCCTTCCTTGAGTTTTAAATAGAAACTCTAAGCTGCAAGTTTCTGTCAATATAATCTAAAAACTTAAACCTCCTGCATAGAAGGAGGGATCGAAAGCCGCAGGTGCAGGATTGAAATCAAACTCTGAGAAGCTTGAACACTCTCTGTTGCTGCTCTAGCAGCAGAGCTTGAGTGTGACAAGGAGTACTGTGCCAAGTTTTCATAGCCACTCAATGACATTTCAAAAAGGTATTCAGAAGAACTAACGAGCAGACACTGGACCAACCCTGAGTATCAGCAAATTTGCAAACTTCGCCAGGGGCGAAGATAAAATCACCTTGGGACAGAATTTCATGCACTGTTCCTTTCTCATCATTCCTGTTAAATCTCCCCAATATGCAATCAGAACCAGAAGCAAGGATTTATTGGTGACTACGGGACAGGAAGGAATTCTTTGGTGCAAACAAAAATACCAAATGGATCATCTGCAAATTTAAATCAGACATGCATATGCAGGAAGCTGTAGCATGTTCACATATACTCCAATATTTACTTTAAGACACCAATAACCCTTAATGTCAATCAAATGATCTAAAACCTCTGATTAGATAACCAAGAAGGAAACAAACATTTTTAAGCTCAAATGCACAGAACTCAAAGCCTTGAAATGTTACCTGGTGCAAAACTGGGTAAGAAATTCCAAGAAAACAGAAAAAGGAAGAAATAAGAAAACAGGATTGACAACTACTAATGGTTTCTGGAGTTCTGGAAATATGTTATTTCAGTAGCCTTAAGCCCAGCTTCCATCAGTATCAATGGCAAAAACTATGAACTCCACCTCACTTTCCATTACATATGAAGAACCTTGGTATACTATCAAAAACAGATGCAAACACACGCAGTTCCTGCTACTGCTACCCCTACTGATATACGATGTTTGGAAACTGGTAATTTAAAAAAAATAAATAAATTTTTAAAGTAAGAGCACGTGGATATATATGCAAGTCCTAAGTTTCAGTGTCTGTCAGAAGCCAAATGCTTCTCAGATAAAAATCCTAGAAGTAAGAGGTCTGTATTAAATATCACCCACACCTAAGAATAAATCTAGTCTTTTGACTGCAAAAGAGCACAACTCTCCCGAATGATGGGAGGCGGGAAGAAAGAAATAAAACAAACCAAAAAAAAAACAAACAGAAGAAGGGATGAGCACAGAGGCATTTGCCATTGTTTCACTGGTAAGCTTCACCCTTGCAAATACCTTCCCTACTCCCTGCATATGCGATTAAGCTTCTATGCATAGTCAACCTCACACCCTCTATTTCCATATTAAACGCCTATAAGAAAGAGCTGAGCTGGTACCCACCTAGAACGTAGTCGCTGCAGTCCAGCATTGCTGTGAAATCCTCTACAGGTTCAGATAGTCCAAGGAAAGGAAGAATGAGTATTTCTAACAAATCTACACTACTGCTCTCAGCAGAACAAGAAAGGGATTGGGGGGTGGGTGGGGAAGAAATACAAGTTCAGTTACACCATAGCAATCTTCAACTGAACAGGGAAACTTCAGTTGCTCTGTGGAGTTTTAGTCTCTCCTACTAGCTGTGTCTGACATTGTCAAGGCGACTGAAGCGTGAAAAGTTCCCCTTTTTGTAATAAAATAGAAACAAAGATTGCAGCTGGCAGTTTCCATAATGAAGCTTAATCAGTATGCGCCTGATTAGGGCCTTATGCAAATCTCTCCTCGTTAGCACAGCAGCCAGCACTTTGAAGTCCATGAACAATTCATTTGCAGAGTACACTGAAAGCGCTCCCTGTATAATTTAAATCACGGTATAAATATTTATCAGCTCATTTGCATATTAATTGGCAGTGCATGAAGGGAAAAATTATCTCCCGAGTGCCAGCATAATAATTAGGGAACAAAATGAAATTTCTTCCAATAGCTTGGTTTCTCAGACCTAACTCAAGCATAGTACCACAGGGGAGCAGGGAGGGGAGAGAGACAGAGTTCTGTTAAAATGCCACTGAAATGACACGTACAAATTAGAAACAACTCTAC
>NW_005841916.1:2434559-2440678 GCF_000455745.1 Alligator sinensis | reverse complement strand
TGGCAACAATAACTTCAGTAATAAAGGGGATTTGGAAAAAGCTTTCTACAGAATCCAAATAATCCCAAAAAAACAATTAGCAAGGTAGGAGCTGAACACATAGCTGTCAAACTGGGGCTTGCACGTCTGCATGGAGTTTTCCAAATGTTAATATAAACCGTCACGAGATGGCCCTACTCAAAATAGAGGGTAACACCATGGGCAGAGAAGCAGCACAATTCTTTTTAAATGGTCTAAAGAGCCTGGTGATTCATTATCTGTTAATCCCTTTGCAACGCCAACTTAACAGCAGTGGATATGTCAAATATTGTATAACATTTGACACCCACTAATCCATCCCAAGTGAAGTTGCAAATAGATTTATTTTTATACTTTCCAAATGACTTTTAAAGTTAAAAAAAAAGAAAAAAGAAAAATACCCTATTAATCTCATCTAATCAGTGTAAACTGATAGTAAGATTTCATCTGGATTTTGGATTTTAGGAGGATATTTCACACCTGGGTTGTGACTGTTTGACCACAAGCAATTGGCAGAACTTTTCCCAGTAGACCAGAATTAATGACATTTTGATAACTAAGCAAGGAGGAACTGGCAGTAGGGAGAAGCGATGATCCACGGAAGATTCAGTTTTACAAACTGGCTCATGGAATAGAAACAGTAGAGAAAGACAACTTCAACTGCACCTCTTAAATAATATCGCTAACTCTCCAAGTCCAATTCACAAGATAGTGAGAACAACCAAGTGTGCATTTTGCCACTAGACCAATACAGCTACAACATGGATACCTGACACGTTTATGGATCAAGCATTTAAATGTACAGGCTGCATGTCACAACATTCAGCATCCCGCTTTCTACTCAGGACCAGATGAAGTGATGACTGTGCGGGCCGGGAGCGGTCCAAGGCCCTCAGGGGCGCACGGCGGGCTGTGGCCAGCAGTCCTGGCACGCGGGTCGGGGAATGCAGGCCGGCAGACTAGAATTAGGCACGGACGCGTAGCGGTTGATTAAAGATTATTTTACTTACACCGTAGATGGTCACGGTGCAGGCAGGAAAACTTGCTTGAGTTGCAGTTACAGATAGGAAAGAAGAGCGGACAAGAGTTCTAAACTCGCGAACTCTAGCCCAATCCGGCTGAAGGCTCTAAAACCGCAAGCCCGTCGTGGCAACCTAAGAAAGCAACTCGGAGAAGAGTTCTGGATACACACACACACGAAGTTTGCTAGGCTCCGTGGAACTTGTGCCAAGGGAAGGGGTTCGTTGAGGGATCGCTCGGCGACGGGGAGAGGCCAGAGGTTGATCAGACCCCTATAGCCTTCTTAAGGTACACGCTGGGTCCGTTAGGCTCCGCAGCGCTTAGAGTTCTTCACGAAACGTGAAGTCCTCCTCCTCCAGATGGTTGTGGAGTCCTCCAACTTGGGCGGAAACCGCTCAAGCCTCTTATACGGCTAGCAAGCCAATCGCTAGCCGCCACGTGGGAATAGTTTAGAACTGGCCAATAGTGGGACACAAATTTGCATGCAGGTGGCGGGAACTTCTTTGCACTGGGGTTTTCTCTTTGCAACTGAGAAATGCACCCTGCAAAGAAAGCTCCTCGTGACGGGAAATAATTTAGCAGTGCCGAAGCGCGCACACACAAAATCACACCCTTGGGTTGTGACAATGACCACTGCTGGGTGTCTGCAGAGTTAGATTATCTTTAGATTTACAAAATGTTATAAGTGTGCAGGAGAAAAATATCTTTAATTAGCAGGTTGTATCCCCTCCCCCCTGCCCCATTTCTCAAATGAATTCAAACCCCAGTCCTTCACACCCCACTCCCGCAAAAGAGAGAGGGACTTCCTATTCAGTCTTCCCCCCTCCCAACTCTTCCTGTGTTCAGGCTTACACTCCTGCCTCCCTCTCAGGGTGCCATATGAAACTAGAACGATCTATCCTTTGAGGTAAATTGTAATGAGAGAGAGCATCTCCCACTACAGACTAACAACAAGGTGATGAGTAGGTTGTTTCCGTGCTTTGCGCCTAACCTGATGCTCTACTTATCTGTGGGGATAAGATTGCTGGGTGCACATCCCATGGCTTATATGCCTTTAGCCAGCTGCACTACTCTATGGGTGCCTTTGCAGTGTACTGCAGAGGCCTGGGAATCATGGACAGGAACAGTTAGACCCAACGGACTCATTAAAGCAAAGCAGTTTTGGTATCAGACAGCTTCTGGGCAGCTGGCAGCATACTAATCAGACAGCCACATCTTCTCTGGGGCTGTTCTAAAAACAAAACAAAACTGAGCTCTCTACTGAAGTGAATGAATGCGGGTGTTAGTACTGGAAGCCCCATCCAAGTGGAAGGAATGACCCCTGAGTGGATGTACATGCAGTGATGGACGACAGACATCCGGTCAAAAAACAGGGAATAAGCAGATGGCAAAGAAAGGCCAAAGTGGCAGGCCTGGGGCACTCTGGTTAGGTGCTGGAAGCTTGCACCTGCAGACTTACCAGTGTTAGTCTATATCCAATCTGTGTGCATCATACTGGCTGTTGAGAGGAGAACCCGACTCCATTCTGAACCTACGTCCCTGGCTGTGTTAACTGACTCGCATTATTGCTACCATCACACAACTAATAGTTGTGTGTATGGACAAGGTTCAAGTGAACAGGAATACTCAAGCTGTTTTTCATGCTACTTGCTAATTAAGCACTTAGTATCTAAGACATGTGATTAATCATAAATTCTCCTAGATTATCTCCCAAAGACCTTTCCATTCTTCAGCAATAATGTTGTCATCTTCTCTTCCATCCAAACTCAGAATTTTGGTCCAAAAGAACTAGAATCAGTCTTTATATCAAGCTACTAAAGTCATCCATGTACTAGGAGTTCTGAGAGAGCAATAAGGGCATGGATTTGATGAGATTTTTGGGAAGGACAGTGTAAATTTAACTGCTTCAAAATGCCCAACAAATCAATGTGGTTTCATTTTGTGTTCTTCCTTGTTTCAATCTATTTAATATTTATTCTACAATTAAACTAATCCATCTGTTGCGTTTTTTCCACCCCCTTTTTGCCACACCCATCTGAACCTCTTTGCTGCCTTATTCCCTCTGGATATCAAGTACAAACTCTTCATTCACAATTTTACCTCTATCTGCATCTGAACTCTGGTTCCGATCTATTTCTTCCATTCATGCTTTATTCTCTCCCATTTTATCTGGGAGTTAAACCTTTAGTTGTCTTTTACCATTTTCAACATCACATTTTTAGTTCCACTCTGGCACCTATACCTGAAACTCTTCCCCTACACCTGTGGGACAGGAGATCACAACTCTTCTCCCTCAAGTCTCAGAGCCTTTGCTTAGACTTCTAGTTTTAAGCTGCCCTTCAGTGACATCAGATTCTGCAGCTGATGCCTGCCTTTTACTCTCATGCGCACTGTGCAATACTATCTTGCACACAGACAAAAAACAAACAATCAAACCTGAAAACCACCAATTTTGCAGTTTATACATGAAACCTGACTCACAAAAACAAACCAAAAAGACCTGAGCACCATTTGTGTAACATTCAAGCAAGCTGCAAGATTTTTCTTAGAGAATCCTTCCTCCCTCCCCCTTTTCTTTTTCAACCTTTAAATGTCTAAATTAGAGACTGCAAATTCCTTGGGCTAGGAACTGCATCATTTCTCTAAAGAAACATATTTCCCAATGGTGCTATACAAATAATTATAAAAATCAAATACCGTTGTAGGTTGGGGGGAAGCATTTAAAGAGAAAAAGCCACCTGATCTTCAATGGCTGTATCATTCTTATGGGAGAAATACTCAAAACAAAACTAGGTAGAAATTACAGGTAAACTTTTTAACTCCCATCCTATACACAGTTATGGGGAGAAAGCAATTCTCATTTTTGCACAGACATGTTTTCATATTTTAGTAAAATGTCATTTGCTACATGCCCTCTAATGATGGCTAGGAAATTTCTGCCACTAGGCATCTCCGTTTGACAAGTGTGACCTTTAAAAAAAAAAACAAAAAACCAACAACAACTTTCTAGGCTTGCTGTCTGCCACGATACTGCAAGATTAGCCACTAGGCCCAGAGTACATTGCTTTCAATCCTGAACAGGCTACACTGAAGCCTACCAGGCAAAAGAATAAGGTACTAACCATAACACATCAGCATCCTCTCCCTTATTAATATACTAACCTTCAGCCCGGTTTCTTTCAAGACCCATGCAACAGAAAAGGTTACATAAGTTCTAAAACCTGCTGGTGAATAGACACCGTTTCAAATGCACACTAAAATACCCAGAGCAAGACTGCTCCCCACAGGTCACACCAACCACAAGTAATAGGTTGCAACAAGTCCTACATTCATAACCTGAGATGTCTCAAACTCTTATTCTTCAAACTAAGTAGAAACTAACATGAAATCTCTAACAGAACCCAATGTTCATGGAACACTTCTAAACAGAACAAACCGTTATAAGACTTGGCACGATTCACTTGGAGTCATTATGGACAGAAAGATAGTAACCCCTTCATAGCTGAAACTACAACTAGGTCCACTAGGACTTCTAATTTTAGCTTTAATGTTTCATTTTGGCAAGAAAAACAAGTTTCATCTGAAAACTGCTAAATTTACTTGAAAGACTAAAAAGCAGTCTTCTGCAAAGAACATATAAAACTGGCCCATTTTAGAGTTAATGGGCAGTTTCAAAATTATGATTTGAAATTTTTAACCTAATTTTTTTGGTCTCCCACAAGCTCAGACATAACTAGTCTTTCAAACTTACCATGTCACTTAAGTCTTCTTCATATGTACTACCATATATACGAAGAAAACGGAAGGCCATGTCTACACAATACCAAACCAACTTTAGCTACATCAATACAGCTAAAAGAGGGCAACCCCTGCCACCCACCAGCATTGAAAGTCGGATCAATAAACAGGTGCTTTATATCAGATACATCTGTATAGGAAAGGAAATGACAGTATTGGTAAAAAGTTGCTTTTATACCAGTATAACTATGTGTTATATACCCTGGAGTCTGTACCAAAGTATAACTATATTAGTAAATTAAGAAAAAAAATAAAACAAAAGCAAAATATTCCATCCAACAGTTATACCAGTACAGTTTTCAAAAGGTAAATCAGGAATTATTTAGTAGCATTATATCTAACTGCATTGTTATCATGGATGCATGACTGGCAGCAACACTCCTAGCTGGAACAAGTCAGAGGACATCAGGATTTTCCTGCAATTCACCTATGTCAATTCATATCTGTAGCACGTGCCACAAGTGGCACAGGCAAGTTCTGTGTGTGGCAGGTATGAGACCAGGAAGGGAACATGCAATACAGCGGTAGATAAGGCAGGAACTAGGAAGCAGACCAGCAGATCCAGCAGGGAGCAAAGGACAGGAAACAGAAAGCAAAGCAGCAGATTGGGCAAGGGCATAGGGAAAGGGGACTGAAGTGGTACTCAGAAGTGCAGAGCTAATTTGTGGCATGCCTCTCAAGAAATTTGGCCTACACTGATCTACACATGGGTTCTTCTTTTGTTCAGGTGGTTGAGGCCTCTGTTTCTGGAGCTAAGGACTACGATTCCAGTACAAGATTAACATGTTTGCTGTTCTCCAGCCCCAAGCATCCAAAAATAAGTCCAGCCAATGAGATCTGCTTCAAATCATAAGATCCGGCTGCTTGGTCTTTTAGCTTTAAAAAATTAGGTTTAACTCACATCACCTTTTCAAGCTCTTCTCCACCAACATGATACCTAGACATTTACTGTATTTCACAGTGTATAAGTCAAGGTTTGAAGTCCCATTTTTAACTCTTAAAATTCAACCTCAACTTAGACCACACCACCATCCCCTCCAAGCGGCACCAAGCTTGGCGTTCGGCTGGTGCAGTCCAGGCAGCACCACTCACAGGGTATGGGGCTGCACCAGCTGAGCACCAAGCCCAGCGCCACTTGTAGGGGGATGCATGTGTGTGGGGGTGTGTGCGTGTGCTCCCCGCACCAAACATGCCCCCCACCACTTTGTGCACAGCCCTTGCCTGCCAGTGGCAGGCAGAGCCCCTGGCAACGTGCAGGCCCATCAAGACCCCGGACTACATGG
>NW_005841916.1:2418209-2434523 GCF_000455745.1 Alligator sinensis | reverse complement strand
ACGCCACTGGGGGGAGTGCTGTGTGATGAAGCTGGCGGTGCAGGTCATGGGGATTGGCCAGGGTGGCAGGGAAAGGGGCAGAGTCGGCCCAGCTCCTCTATGTAGAGCTCCCTGCCATTTCCCATGACCTGTATGCAGCAGTGAGCAGGGCTGAGCCACCGGCTCCATCGTGCAGAGCTCCCCACAGAGGCACGCAGCTTGGGTGGAGAATCTGAGAACTGCATGAGAGCCCAGGGACCCCTGCGTGATGGAGCCAGGCAGACCCTGCTCCCTTGCCAGCCCAGACTCCATGCTCCTGCTGCCCTGCCCTGGGCTCCCACCAGCCCCAGCTCTGGGGCAGGCCCCGTGCTCCCGCCCAGCTGCCTCTGCACTCCCACTCGCTGCCTCCCCTCCACCCACCTACCACCACTGCCGCCTTTGCCCTTGCCCATCACCACTGCCACCATTCTCCTGCCCCCACTCACAACCACCACCCCTTCCCTGCACCCACCCCAACTCGCTGCTGCTCCTTGTGCGTCCACCACTACTTCCCTACCTATGGGGGGCCAGGGTCAAGGACATGCCATGGGCGATGGTGGGAGCACAGTGTGCACTGCCTCTGCAAGAATGAGTGGGGCAGCCCAGGGCTAGGCCAGATACAGTGAATTGACAGGCACCTGAATGCAAGACGGATGAAATAGCCTGGTGGGCTGGATCCGGCCTGTGGGCCGTATTTTGCCAGGTCCTGAACTAAGGTATTTAAGAGAAAAACATCATAGAGCATGATAGACAGCAAGAATGGGTTTGTATTCTCCTTGAAACAATACATTTCAAGTAATGGAGTTACTGCAAGTTGGCAATATTTTTCTGCATGAAGAATATCAGACAAGCTGGGTTTAAGATAACAGAACATGATATTAAAGTAGGGGCCAACCTTTTGGCAGGCATATTATAAATTAGCACTGTACTTGCCACCTCAAGTACCACTCTGATTCCCTCTCCCTGCCCAATTAGCTGCTCAGTTTTCTGCTTCTTACCCTCTGCTCCGTACCTAGTCTGCTGCACTGCTTTCTACTGCCTGCCTGATCTGCTGCTGGGTAGCCTGTCCTTTCCGTGATCTGCTGCATGACACACACAGGCTGTGGCACACATGCTGCTGGCTGCTCACGCCTCATATAAAGTGTAGAGCACTCAAAATGCAGATCTACTCTTTAATGCTCTAACAAAGATTTCTCTGATTAGACACTACTTTCACTCCTGTATAAATCTGCACAAGAAAACATTTTTGGTTACTTCTAGGACACTGAGGAATTTTTCTAGAAAAGTTGAAGACACATGGTCAAATCATTTTGAAGTTGTAAATGTTGAGAGGACATCTTTTCATTTTTTTATTAAAATATCCGCTTCTATTCCTCTTCCCTTATGATTATTTTGAAAAACTTGAAACTGTCAAGTGAAATATTGACATCTAGGGCAGACTTACTGAAATAACCTTAGAAGTTATTTACTAAAGATCTGGTTTATCATTTGATTACATTTCACAAGGTTTGCATGGCCTGAGCCAACACATTATGAAAGTCTTTCCAGGACAAAGATAAGCAGAAAAGGAATGGAAACAATGCAGATTGCTCTCAAGACAGTGAACAGCAAGGGAGAGCTGAGGACTTCTAACTGTGAAGCTCCAAAATTTAGCAGGACAAGGAAAGGTAGAACAGCCAAAGCGTCTGCAAAGTGCAGTTCTGAATAAGAGCAGTATGTGTGAGAGTAAGGAGCCTTAAGGGCTCCGGAGCACTGCAGGGAAGCAAAAGCTTGAAGAGGTAAGGACCTGCAGACAGAGGTGAGAAAGACAAGGGAATTCAAGATATGGTAGAATTCCTGAACTCAGTTATAGGTTTGTTTAAAAAAGAAAGAAAAAAAGTGACATATGTATATGAATGTCACTGATTCTGTAATACACAGTGTATGCCTGTCAAAGAATATTATGGGTAAACATGTACTCTGTATTTTGAAATCAACAACTAATGTACATTTTTCTATTTAAATTATAACTACTTGGGTCATGTTATCAGTAAAATATTTAACTACATGTACACAGTTCCTACACTTGCTAAAACAATGTAGATGCACGTTATAAAACAACGTAGATGCACAGAACATCACCAAGACACTTTAGCTTTGTCCCATATGCCCACTCACCATCTAACAGGAGTAGGATCTCATAACAATAATGCAAGAAATAAAGTTATCTGTACAGGAAAAATATAATACATTACACAAACATTTCTGATTCCTGACTGCTTTGTGATAAATACTAACATACTAGACTGGTTTGGTGAATGGTGTTTCCATGAAGGATGAATGAATTCAGTCAGTTAGGCTAGGGGCAGACATTCAAAAAGCCTGAGCCTAAATTGATTCAATCTTCACAGGTTAGTCTAACCTGACTAGGCTGAATTGGTTTTGTAACTGAACATTCTTTCTGGACTGATGAAATTCAGACACGTGCCTGTAGTGGCTCAAGCCACAAGCCAGGGAGCGCTAGAGCAGCCCTCCCTTCCCTTCTGCAGGGAGCTGAGCTGAGGGGGGCGTGGCCAGGCCCCAGCAGGACTCTCTCATTAGTGAGGTCTGCCTGCACGGTCGCAGGCTTTTTACTGCTGGCTGCTCAAGGAGCAGGAGTGTTGCCAGCCCCAGCAAGCACTGAGGCTGGGGGGGATGGGGACGGGGACAGACAGTGCATGCATCTGTTGATGATACGGAGCTTTTCAATCTCCCTCCCTGCTTCATTATCCTGTCTGTAGCAAGCTGACAGGCAAGCAAGCCAGCCAGGGGAAAAGGAGGGGGTAATAACAGTCTTGATCACCCGATTAGCAAAACAATAGCCTCTCTCCATGTTACTTCAAACATTTTAAACAGCTTACAGATTGACCTGTTGGTTAGCTCCAAACATCCTAGGCAGTGACCGCTTATCCCAGTGAAATTGGAGAGACACGCACACAGACATTTCTAGGTATTAGCTAGCATACCACATGCTGGCTATGGTCCCTGCTGTGGCAGAGAGAAGGAAGGGATCTCTGTTTAAGCAGCAAGTGGTGAGAGTGGGGGACATGGGAGCATGGGGAAGCCAGCAGACCTTCCTGTGCCTGCAGGTCTGTGCGAGCTCCAGCCAAGGAGCAGAGGGGAGGGGCTAGCTCTGCTGTGGAGCAGAGAGCCCTGCCCAGCCCAGAGAGCATGCCAGGATGCTGGGGGTGTCTGGTTTATCTTAAACCAGCAACAGGTCCAGGACAGACATTGCATAAACCGGTTTGACCCAAATCAGTTAAATCGGATACTACATTCAACCAGGTTTATCTCAAGCCAGTTTTAGCCATTTTCAAACTGGTTTATGTGCCCTGAACATCTGTTCTGTTACAGGTTTAAACCAGTTTCTGATCATTTAAACTGGTTTATGTGTAATGTCTGTCCCTAGCCTTACTCAACATCTATGCTGTTGAGCAAAATACTAATCCCAAAGCCTCCATGTT
Organism: Alligator sinensis; assembly: GCF_000455745.1. NCBI lineage: Eukaryota > Metazoa > Chordata > Crocodylia > Alligatoridae > Alligator > Alligator sinensis. The sequence continues at coordinate 2,431,023 of NW_005841916.1, read as the reverse complement.
GTTTGCAACTAAACATACTACAGTTTGTTCTCCAAAACACATAAATCAAAGCCACAGATGTTAATTTTATGCTTTCTGAAAGAACCCACAAGAAGCGTCAAGATAAGCAGCACCAAGATAGTATGTTAACTGGTGTTAAATGCTAGGTAATTATTACACAGACTAATGGGAAAACATACAAACCTTTTGTAGCTAGTAAAATATACTATATAGTTATAATATTAACTGGCCTAACCGATCCTTGACAAAAAAGTTCTCCCTTGGAGTTTGAAAACCTGAAGGAGAACGCTACTTTAATGTCCTAACCTCACTGACAGAGGAACTATTAATATCTGCAGAAAACCACAAGATCTATAATGAGGCTGCTTCTTCCCGAAGCCTTAATCGTGTGGTCTCTGAGGTGAAAAGGGCAAATCTCAGACTAACTACTTCTGTGTGTTACAACCTGGACAAACAGGCATAAGAATGAGCAAAATCAGGGAAGAATCAGAGTATCAACAGCTTCCTCAACAGAGTCAATATACCACCACTCACACCAATCAGACTGTGTCTGAGGGACAGGATACATAACTGTCTGAACAATGTTGCAGACCACTCCTACTTAACTGAATGGTATTAGTTTCTATGGAAATTGTTTTAATGCCCTCTCAGTAAGAGGTTTTATCATGGTAGACTAAAAGAATTTCCAGTGACAGATGAAACATAAAAAAAAAAAAAAAAAGAGATTAAAAAAAAAAAAGTCAAGCCTTCATTTCCCAACAGTGCTCAATATTACACTGACATTTTAATACTGCATTAAGTTATCCTCAATGCCATTTCACAAAGAAACAGATTTGTATTCTACACTCACTTTGCAATACCACCATTCAGAAATCAGCGTTACAAGAAGAAACACAAGATCAAGTTTATTGTGATTTAAGTAATGAGAGACAATGGGTGAAAAATATGAAAACCATAGCAAATTTAGTGTCAAATTCATCTTCAAAATGTGGACAAAATTCATCCCAAAATGCATACAACATTCAGAATCCTGCATGGGTCTGCAGGAACTCTGCAGAGAACAGCTTTTCTGTCCAACATGACAATCTCAAAGTTACAAGCTTTTCTGACTGCCTATTGGCTAGTTTATACTCCTTTTCTCTTCATTTTAAATTTTCCCCAATTTAAATTGAATGCAAATAAGCCAGGTGTGGTCTCCAGAACAGTAATCTGCAGACAGTCCCCATTGAGTTCCCACAGCAACATGCACAGCTGGCAATGAGAAAGGGTTGGATCAGTTTCAGATTGGTTAGAAAGTTTAAACACACTCAGTGAGTGAACTGTCAATTATGGCAACTTGTAGAAGAAACATTTATGAAAAAGTCCATCTTCTTGACTAACATAGAAGAAAAAAAACTTAGAGTATATCACTAATCCAGCAGCTGCTAACAGTCTAACATTGATCTGGTTTTTGCAGGTAACTTGGTGGGCACAAGTGGATGAGCAGTTAAATGGCTGATCCTCACTGACGGAGTCACTGTGCAGTGGCTCAATTTCCGTTTCATTAGGGACAGAAAATTACACATAAAACAGTAATAAGTAATCAGAATCTGGTTCAGATCTATAACACAACAGAGGTTCAGAGTACATAAGCCACTTTTAGAATGGCCAAAACTGCTTTAAGATAAACCTGGATGGATGTAGTATCAGACTCAACTGATTTATGTTAAATTGGTTTATTGAACTTCTGTCCCAGATTCCCTCCAGAATCAAATTAACTCATAGTCCTCCAGCATCCCAGGATCCCCTGCAAACCCTTCTCCCCGCCTTGAAGGGTAGGTGGGCTGGCCTTGACCCAAACTGATTGCTCCAGCTGATCAGGGAGATGTGCTCTAGTGCTTCTGGCCTTAGCAGGCATGTGGCTGCATTTCCAGAATCAAAAATGAATATCAGTTCACTTGCTTATTGGTTCAATCTATGCAGCTTAGACTAACCTGCAAAGATTGAATCTATTCAGCTTCAGGTTTTTTGACTCTCTGTACTTAGCCTTAGTGGCCAGAGCTTACAGGTCACCATAATAGGTGATTGTCCTGAGATTACCTGTTTTATGCCACAGCAGCTGTGTCTAAGATTTGGGGTCATCATTGCTCCCAGCTCTACCACTCATGAAACAGTCCAGTCTTGGCAGTATACTACCTGGCAGTTGGTGCTACCAGGTGACCAAATTGCTGAGATCTTGAAGGGGCACCCAGAGCACCCAGCCTCATGATCACAACAAGCAGGGGGCCCCACTTGGGTTATTGCCAGGGGTGCAAATGACACCCTCTCCCACCCTACCCCAAATTAGCCTGCGAACCCCAGAAAACAGGTTTCTAACAAGGAGCTAAAATTGACAAGCCCCTTTCCAGGGCAAGGGTTGAAAAGCGAAAGAGCTCTTGGGGGGGCCTAGAATACCCAGCCCCCTACTTACCACAAGTAGTAAGCCACATAACCCCCACGTTGTACCTGGAAACCCGTCCACTCACACTACCCATCCCAAATAAGCCCGGCACCCTACTACCCAGTGTCTGTAGCACTGAAGGCAAACTGACGCATACATTTTGCCTCCCCACTCATGTAGACGGTGGGTGTGTCTACAACAGACGCTAACTGAGCAGTAGCCTAATAACAATGCACAGCACCACATCACAGCACGGACAGTGTTAATATGCTACTGCACAGTAGCATTACTAAAAAGACATTCACCAGCACTACTATGCAGTGATTCTGGTTACTGTGCATTTATTTAGTACTTGGTTATACAAGTACTAAATTAAGTGCACAGTAACCACTGTGCATTAATGAATGTGCCTGGTCTGTATTCTGCACAGTGGAGTCCAGACTACATTGCAGATCACCCCTTATCTTGCACGTGTTTGGAGGAGCGGAGGTGGGGAGTGGTGAAGTCTGGGATGCCTGGAAGACTGACCAGCCCGTAGGCATGGAACACTGTGTCCCAACCTAACATTGAGTAAACCAGGGGTAGGCAAAGTCCTGCCCACAGGCCAGATGCGGATGGCAGTGGGCTCCACTTCTCAGCAGCCGCTGCCTGCACGGTGGGGGCCGATTTCCATGGAGACCCCAGCAGCAGTCACACCGTGACATCACAGGGCCGGGGTTTCTGTGGAGACCAGCCTCAGCTGTGCTGGCAGGGCAGGGAGCTGCTTCGGGTCTGGGCTGGGATCTTGCAGCAGTGACAGTGTGGTTTGGAGCCAGGGCAGAGCTGTGATCTGCAGCCTGCATGCTGTGGACAGGGACATGTAAGTCACGGCTACAAGAGCCCAACCTAGCGCCAGAGCAGTTCCCTGCCCTGCCAGCACTGCTGGGGCCAATCTCTCTGGAAACCCCAGCCCCACGCTATCACATCTGCTGGGGTCTCCATGGAAGTCAGCCCCAACCATGGGGGCAAGGGCTGCTGGGAAATGGAGTCCAGCCACCAGCTAGATCTGCCATTTTGCCCATCACTGGAGTAGAATCAGTTGAGCAGACAGGATCAAAGTAGTACTTGATTTTCCCAGGGTGTTTTTGAAACATTCGAGGAAGTTTAAACTGGTCTTAAGTGGCCTGCACTTCTAGATTCTTGGCCTTTCAAAGTTTATTTATAATGTTCTAAGCATTACAACTGATCACACCAAGATAACCACCATCCCTGGCCTCCTGCCTGTCTTCACACTAACACAGCTAGCTAACCGCCTCTCCTCCACTCATTTGGAAGCAGCAAGTTAGACCAAGGAAAGCCATGAATTTTATCTATGCACCAGCCAATATATCACAAACCTTTTGGCTTTTTGTATTTTATCTATTGACTCACATATGGCAACACTTTTATAATCCCTTCCTACCTAAAAACACCACTCACATTTGCTTAAGTAGTTTTAATTTTAATTCCTTTAAACACACTCACTCCATTCCCTTCTAATTTTTCCTTTCAGGCTAAAATCAGGAGTGCTTCAAAGAAACAACTGAGCTGGTGATATTAAAGTGACCAAGGATATATGTAGAGATTTAATGGGGTACAACCACTGGGTAAGTGAAATGTGCCATATGCTGTTAAAACTAATGACAAAGGCCAACGAATTGAGAGTTCCACAATTCATTAGGAAAAGAAATAGATTAATAATCCCCCTTGGTACAGGGCTGACATAAATCACACATTCAGAATCACATTAGAGTAACATTAAGAGTCCATTTTAAGTTAACAAAAACCAGGCAATTAAAAATTGAAGATGTGATCTGTAGTCTCCTATATAGACAATGAGTATACATACATTACAAACTGCAACGGACTTGAACCGCCTGGGTCTAAAAGAGGGAGAACACACACAACACCACTTTTCTTGGTGTTACCACTTGGTTCAGAAGGAACAAAGTAACTCCAAATGCTATTGTGAAACCACCAACTGTATAGGCTCAAAATACTCATATTTTCTTGAGGATTATACAAAAAAAAGTGCAGTTTCCCACTAAATACATTTCCAGCGTGATACTTAACTAAGCTTTGGAGTTTAGGAACAATTTTGAGGGGAAAACACTTCTATTACACAGGTATAACAACGATGTCCAAGACCCACGTGTAGAAATGATCTATAATGAAGCTCAATATTAGAGGTCCACTGATACATTGGTCCCATATAGGACTGGCACCGATATAAGGAAAATTGACAGCATTAGCAATTGGCTTTTTTGGCTGATGTGGCCAATAATGCCACCGATAAATGCCCCGTGCATGCATGCAGTCACAGCAAAGCACACGGGCAGCCAGAAGCACAGCCCAGCAGTGTGGAGAGCAGTTGGGTCTGGCTGATAAGTCTGTTGTGTGGGACAGCGCAAGACAGAGGCCTGAGAGGTGAGGGAGAGAGTGGGGCTGGGGCAGGCCCTGCCCAGCCAGGACGGAGTGGGAGAGGGCAGTGGCAGCACTGGGAAGTGCATGTAGCAGTGGAAGTTGCCCCTCTCCCCAACATGAGCCGGTGTAACACCTGCCCTTGCCTCATTCCCTCCCTCACCGTGGGGTTCTCAATCTGTCCCCCTCTCTCCCCTTCCCTCACAACAGATTTACCAGCCAGCTCGCGGCCACAACAGAAGGGCAGGGGAGGACCCTGGGCAGGAGCCTAGGGAAAAGCCGAGCGCAGGGGGGAAAAGCGGCCCCTTGCCCACCCTGTGGCCGGCGCCCCATCCTGCAGCTGCCCGCAGCCCGCCTGGGGCTGCCTGTGCCTACTCTGGACAGTCTTGCACAGGCTGCGAGCAGCTGCAGCAGGAAGCACTGGTCATGGGGCAGGCGAGGGGCCACTTTTCCCCAGACTCCTTTCTGGTGCAGAGAAAAGCGGCCCCTACCCTGCCCTGTGGCCAGAGCTCTGCACTGCAGCCGCTCGCAGCCTGCACAGGGCTGCCCTGAGCAGGCACAGGAAGCCCCACGCAGGCTGCAAGCAGCTGCAGCGCAGGGTGCCGGCCATGGGATGGGCAAGGGGCCGCTTCCCCCGCCACGCTCAGCACCACCTTGTAACCTGGCCCCATTACCAGCCTGGGCCCCGTGCCAACTCTGGACTCACCTGTAGGGGCTGCGAGTGGCGACAACAGCTGTGGCCCCGATGCTTGCCATGCCAGGCAGTGTTTGCCACCGCCGCCTGTGGGATGCCCGGCGTGCAAGTTCTGGGTGGGCAGCAGCAGCCAACACTGCCCAGTGAGGCAAGCGGGGGGGCTGCAGCTGCTGCCGCCGATGGGCAAGCCCAGAGCCGGCGCGCAGCCCAGGCTGGCAGCGGGGTCGGGTTACAAGCTGGTGCTGAGCACAGGAAAAAGCAGCCCCTTGCTCACCCCGTGGCCAGTGCCCCACGCTGGAGCCACTCGTAGACCACATGGGGCTGCCTGTGCATGCTCCAGGAAGCCCTGCGTGGGCTCTGAGTGCCCTGCAGCAGGGAGCGCTGGCCACGGGGTGGGTGAAGGTCCACTTTTCCCCACGTTCAGCACCAGCTTGTTCCCTGCCGGCAAGCAGGGGGTCAGGGCTGTGCGCTGCCATCTGTCTGTACCGCGGGGCTGGGGGGCACTGGGAGTGAGCAGGTGCGGGAGCCAGCAGGAGCATGGGGCCTGCACCGGTGTCCCAAGGCCAGTGCCATGGGGGCCAGAGCAGGGTGGCAGGGTCTCAGCCGGCAAGGGCTCTATGGAGCTAGGCTAGCTCCCCGCTCTCCCTGCTGGTGCAGCCCAGCCCAGCTCCACAGACCCCTGGCAGCCTGTGCCCCGCTTTGGGCCCCACTGGTCCTGGCCCTGGGACATTGGTCCCCAAGATGGTGACCAGGGGGTGGGGTACCCGTCAAGGGGCGGGGCTATCTATGCGGCCCTCGACAGCCCGCCAAAACTGGGTAAGCTGCCCTCTGCCCAGAATAATTGCCCGCCCCGATCTAACCTAAACTTCCCTTGCTGCAACTGGAGACCACTGCTCTTTGCTCTGTCATCTACCACCACTGAAAACAGTCTAGCCCTATCCTCTTTTGAACCCCACTTCAAAGTAGTTGAAAGCTACTATTAGATCCCCTGTCAGTCTTCTTTTATCTGGACTAAATAAGCCCAGTTTCCTCAGCCTGTCCTCCTAAATTATGTGCCCCAGCCCCAAACCATTTTTGTTGCCCTCCACTGGACTCTGTCCAATTTGCCCACATCCCTTCTGCAGCAGGGGGCCCCAAACTGAACACAGTATTCTAGATGTGCTCTCACCAGTGCTGAATAGAGGGGAATAATTATCTCCCTTGACCTACTGGCAACACACCTACCAATGAAGCCCAGTATGCCCTTAGCCTTGCTGGCAACAAGGGCACACTGCTAACTCATATTCAGCTTATGGTCCACTGTAACCCTCAGGTCCTTTTCTGTAGAACTGCTGCCCAGCCAGTCCGCTCCTGGCCTGTACTGGTGCATGGGATTGCTCTGTCCTAATTATAGGACTTTTCACTTGTCTTTGTTGAACCCCATGAGATTCTTTTTGGCCCAATCCTGCAATTTGCCTAGATTAGTGGTTCCCAACCTTTTTTTATACTGTGAACTGGCATGGGTGTGTCCCATCGCCCAGCTTTAACCCCACACGTGACTGCCGGCAGTGGAAGCCACTCACTTGGGCAGACAGATGAGGGGTCCAAGTGAGGGACTTGTGCCACAACCCGGCAGCCAACCCTTTGCAGCCTGCTACCGGGCTGTGGTCCGATGGTTGGGAACCTCTGGCCTAGGTCACTCTGAATCCTAGCCCTCCCCTCCAGCATATCTACTACTCCCCATAGCTTGGTGTCATTTGCAAAATAATTCTGGATAGCTAATAAAATTCAATCCAATGTTTTTTAAAATGTCAATATAGGGTAACTGAGTATGGGGATAATAGTTTACTGGGATGGTTACTAAATACAGGCAGTCCTCAGACTTAGACACAACTGGTTCCTGAAAACCGCAACTTAAGTCCAAATGTTGTAACTCGGAACAGATTTTCCTATAGGAAACAATGTTATGAAAGGGGAATTGGTTCCTGAACCAAGGCCCAGTACCTTATTTTCACCAAAAATAACCCAGAATTTTGTACTCAATCAATTATAGATGAGTAATATAGCTACACTGAAGTATTTATATTGTAAATAGCAATCATATGGATTTGAAATGACTTCTTTGAGGTGACTTGGCTGGACTTTTTGAAGGGTTCTTGGCTGGAGTCTCGTCAGGAGTCCTGGCTGCAGGTTCTTCTGGAGTCTTGTCTGTTTTTTTAAAGAAAGCGTGCAAGGAAGTTTGGACAGATGTTCTCCAGGGAGATGGATGATACAGTGAACTTGTTCTCTGGCATGGCGTCGGATCAAGTGTTGTAAAGTCAAAGCTGACGTCAGAAAGCTGAAACACGGGTGTCAATTTATAAATGTCCTAAATACGAAACATTGTAACTCAAAGTGTTGTAAGTTGATGACTGCCTGTAAGCTACATATTTTTTGGGGGGGGGAAAGAGGGAGGCTGGGAAGGGGCTGTTATAGAGGAGAAACTGATTAGGTCAATGTAAAACATGAGTTCCCATAAAAAAACCCACAAAACCCCCCAAACACATGTGTACAAGGAACATCCACTACAACTGCCACAAACAAAAAATACAGTAGTTCCCTGGCTGGCAATCTCAAAGTCACCAAGAAATTGAAGGGTATGCGTATCCAACGCTAGTGATGATTTCTCAGTCATATCCAAGGCTTGTTAATAGGGAAGTAAGGGGAAGATTACAACAAAGCTGTCCATACATCATGTAGGATTTCGTTTGGTTAGAATGATAATTTGGCCCCTTTCACCAGCACTAAGTCTATTTATATTAACTTAAAAAAACCAAAAACTTAAAAGACATTTTAGGTAGAAAAAGGGAGGTTCTAGCACATGGGGAGAAGAGCAATATAAGCATAGTAGCTGAATGATTCTGACATTTGAAAAACATGCACAACTAATTAAGGCAGTCATTTATATTGGGCAAATAATACTAGCAATTTGCCATTCCCACAGATCTCATGGATAAAGGTGTTGCTAATGCTGTTTTAAGAAAGCCAGCTATTCAGTACAGGCTCAGCTGTTCTTGTCAGTTTTACTGCTAGTACCAGCCCTAGTTTCATCCGGTACCTCATTTAGCAGACATTGCCATTAGACCAATCAGTCTGCTACGAGCAACAGTGACAGTACAAGGACTAGAGCTACATAAAAACATGGACAAGAGTTTAAGTGTAAAACACTGACATGTGGAGAAGACTCTTATCTTTGTAAAGCAAAGGGGAATATCATGACTTGCATAAATCAGGCCTTAACTCCTGGTTAAATCTTCTGGGAAGACTTGGGTATTGTATATCTTAGAAATCTTAATGAAAACACTTCCAGAGACAATGAATAAACTACTTGCTTCCCTTAATTCTAGTGGTTAATTTCCTCCCTGTTTAAAATATGTGCTTTCCAGACTGTATTTGTCTTTTGTAGGAAGATAAGCTTCCGTATGCTCATGCCTCTCGGAATTAGTTAGTCTCTAATGTGCCACTCTGCCTCGCCTTCTGCTTGACTTCACACTCAAACAGCTAACTCTCTCTGTATTCCTGGACAGCCCTTTTTAGAGTGATTTTTTTTTCTGGGATATATTCCCCATATCTGCTACTAGAATTTTACATGCTGTTTCTAGGTCAATGATTTTCAACATTTTTTCATTTTTGGACTCCTAAGAAATTTCAACTGGAGGTGCAGACCCCTTTGGATATTTTAAAATGGAGGTGCAGACCCCTTTGAATTTTAAGTGTGTATATTCACACATTTTTGATTAATCACGGTCATCTTTCACAGACCCCTTAGGCTTAGACACAGTCTGCAGACTCCCAAAGGTCTGCAAACCACAGGTTGAAAACCACCATTATAGATGAATTAATCACCTTACGGTTTGGCTGAATTAAGATGCATATTTGATTGCACCAAATTTACTTGGCAATTTGAAGCACTCTTACTAACTTGTTGTCACTTACTACTCCACCATTTGTTATCATTTGAAACTTTACCACGCGTGATACATTTCTTCTAGATCACTGATACAAACATTTAACTGCACTGGGCCAAGAAGATTCCTGAGGAGTCCATCAAAAACATGTTCATGTTCAGTGACGATTCCTCATCAACAACTAAACATTTTTTAAAGCTTTTAATCCTTTTAGCATGGGTTATACTGATTTTGTTTCCCTTTAATATTTTTAATCAAAAACCCATGCAGTACTAAGGCAAATGCCTTACACAAATCAAAACATCGTATCAATACAATCACATGCATCAACAGTACTTTTTATCTCAACATGCCTTTAACTCAGGGGGTACAGATGAAACATCTATATACTTTGGTCTGGTAAATAAGATTATTTTTTGGATTAGCAGATTGTGGGCAGTCAGTCATCATCACTGTTTTTATCTCCCCCACTTGACGTTGTGACTTCAAAATAATTTTCATGATCATGAGGTCACTGGTATATTTATATACTCACTGAGATTTGTAGCTATACAGGGATTACAGGAGATAGGTGCCTGTGACAGGAGACAACTGGACTTCGTGACCCAGGAGGTCTTTACCTAAAACAGAATCTGTCCTCTAAATTGTCCCTTCCTTCAGTTCAGCTGTGATATCTGTATTCTCTCTAACAGCAGATAAAGAGTTTACATTGCATTATTGACATCAGTAGCAGGCATTTTGTCCCAAGTGCTCCTTGTAGAGGTAAAACCATATACCAACAGTACATTCACCACATTTTCACGGTTCTGTGCCCGATTAATTTGCCTTGGTTTTTGGCTTAGTTCAGACTGTGTGAGCAAATCAGGGCCAGCTCTGCCCACTGGAACCTGCAGCCAGCTGTTACTTTCCCACTCTAGAGACCCACAGCAGCAGGGACATCCTCTGCAGAGTGGGGGGCAGTGTGTGCACATGAAGGATGAGAAGGACCATAGGTGCTGGCAACTCAGGGGCACGTTGAGCAGCTGTGATTATTAGGCCAAGTAGCCAGCTTACTACTGGACAGAGATGGGAGGGCATGGGTACCTCCCTCCCTCAAAGATTTCCTTAACAGTTAACAAATTTAAAACTTCTCCCTTCTGTATAATCCTCTCATCTTCATGCATGGACAATGAAATCACCAGTTTACAGATAAGAACTGCCATGGCGAAGAGAAGTTTTATTCAGAATCCTGCCCAACAGTAGCCAGTACTAGGTGTTTCCGAGTACAGCAAAAGAAACTCCACAATAAGCGCCCAAAATAACAAACATGTACAGGAATTTTATAATCTTCATTAGTTAGCACTTTATTTACTCCCAACAATACAAGGGTTTTAAAACCCTTACTAGGTAAAATAAAAGCTTTTAATATATTGTACTTTGTAAATGGATAATCGTTTCTGAATCCTATTAAGAACTTGGCTTCAGTGCCTTCTTAGGGCAATGGGCTTCATAGGTTAATTCTGCTCAGAGTGTAAAATTTGACAGATGGAGATTAAAAAACAGGTCCAGCTCAACAGGCGATGATTGAGTACTTTCATATTACCATGGGAACATGATCACTAGGGACATAGCCAAGCACAGCATCTCATACTGACTTTCACCAGCCTTCAGTGAGTACCCTTCACTCATCATCACTTCTTTTATGTACTTTACTGCCTCATATCCTTTACTAACTCACAACCATCTTCATCCTTCTAGCAAATCTCAATACTACTTTTCTAACACCCAGATAAACTACCATCTTCCTCAAGTTACTCAGACACTGTCAAATTCTACTGTACTCACCTATGCTCACTGTACTGTACTTACCTAGATATTTCCTGTGATCTCATTATGTGTATTCATTAGAAAATGTGTCAATTTTTCTGATCTAAAAAGGAAACTGCACCACAGTTGAAATGTATTCAAGCGTTTCAAAAAGAGGTACTAAAGAGTAACTGAAATTATGCTGACAGTCCTCTAAGTGCGATGTAAATCAGAAATGATACATAGCTATGAAAACAGCTTGAGTCACCACTTCATATGTTGGCCACAGCAGCTGCCACTGGCAGTGGATGCCAGTTAATAGTTTTCTTTCTCTGCCAATACTCTTACTACTAAGATAGCAATGGGCTAATTTGCTTCCCTTTTAATTACTGCAGTGCTGAACTCCTGAATCCTAGAAATATTGAAGTGGTGAAATCTAGTAGTTCTGCAACCCAACTGCATTCTTCCTATGCTTATGCCTCTGGAAGAAGAAAAAAAAGTATACAAATCTGGCTTTTCCACAATCCAAAACTATAACTTGAATATCAAGGAACAACATTTATCACCAACCCAACTACAATGAATTTCATAAAGAACAGAGAGAAACTACCTAATTCAACCTGGTCTTTCACTGTGATTGAGAACATACAAGAACTTTGGATTCAGACTAAAAGCAAAGCAAAGTCTGCAGTCTGGGCTTTTCCCTAACCTCTTAGTAAGTTCATCACCTGGGCCACAGGAATATGCTTTTGAAGAGTAACTTCTGGAAAAGGATATTACTGGATCAGAAGATACCTTACAAGCCTTCACAGGCTAGAACACCCAGTTACAGTTAAAGTTTCTTCTTGCTAAAGTAAGAACCATTGAAAGCTACTCTGCTGGCTTGTGCAAATACCCGAGATACTACAGCGACATGCCACAGACTAGGCATGTCTACACATGTAATTAATGTGGCTGAACAAACTGTGGAGCCATTTGCTCATCAACATGTGCATCTGGGACAGCAGCAAACTGAGCTGGGGCAGAGCAGTTTAAGTCAGGGCTGCTCCTGCCCTGCTCTTCCCCCTTCAGCAGCCAGGGGGAGCTCCAGGCTCCAGCTGTAGACGTCCAGGTGCCAGTCCCACTCTGTCAAATGCTGACCCTCATTTTGGTCCCTGGCCACATGCTTCTGCAGCTGAGCAGTCTGTAGCCTGCTGACACAGGCCTCCAGGATGGTGTCCCAGGAGTCTGTGCCCAGTGCGCCATGGACACTCCTTGCAGCAACAACAAGGGCACCACATCTATGAGGCGGTCACTGACCACCACCTCCTCCTCCTCCATCCTGCAGTAGAGTAGGATGTCTGGGTGGCTGCCCACAAGCCCCAGACCCACAGTGCAACCCCCAACAACTGAGGACAGTTTGCAACAAGCCCCAAACTTTATTTCCCTCCACAACACAACAGATCCCCTCCCTCTCTCCCTCCCAACAGACCCCCCACTCAACCCCAACACTTACCACCAATAAAGTACCCTCACCCCCATGAAACTATGTGCAGTGTCTATTTACAAGTG
>NW_005841916.1:2417631-2418178 GCF_000455745.1 Alligator sinensis | reverse complement strand
AAAGGGTGGCGTGGGGGGGGGGGGGGAAGGAAAGACAACTAGGATGCAGAGTCCAGAGGGAGGTGCTTGGCACTCTAGCCTCAGGCGCCACTATCTTGTATCCAGATACTGCAGTGAGGCCAGCAGGACAAAGGCAGGCGCTGTCTAGCCCACTCAGCCTGTCCCCCTTCTCCCCACCAGGGCCAGAGCCAGCAGGGCCTATGTGGGAAGCTGACCCCACCATGGCCACCTCCCAGCTCAGGGGGGGCTGTCGTGGGGGGTCAGGCACAGGCAGTGGGTGGCACTGTCAGGTGTCAGTGGCCTGCAAGTGCCCAGGGGTAGGCCCAGGCTGGCAGGGGCTCTGGGGTCAGCCCCTGGCTCTGGCTGGTAGCTTCCAGGGTGAGTCTTGGGCTGACAAGCAACCTCTGGGGAAAGCCCCAAGCTAGCAAGCAGCCTCTGGGACAAATCCCTGAACTCTGGGTGGCTCTATCAGGGGGCCAGAGAGCTGCCCACTACACAAGGCTACTGCAGATCCTCAGCTATGCGGCTTGGCAGCAGGCAGGAGCAA
>NW_005841916.1:2385189-2417621 GCF_000455745.1 Alligator sinensis | reverse complement strand
GACCACCCCTGAGCACTCTGGTGCACTCCTTGACAGGCTGCGCTCCCCGCTTAGGCGACAGACAGGTGGGGCTGGTGGGAGCACCGGTGCGCCCCCACCCCGAAAGCACCAGCCTGAGAGTGGGAGCGCCATGGCCACTTCTGGAAGCCAGCAAGTGAGATCAGCTGCAGAGGCACCCCACCCCCCCTCCAGTCGCTGACTAGTCAACATGGATGTGGTGCCCTTGTTGCACCTGAGTAAGGTGGCACCAGTCACCCATGGGCAGAAGTGTGGCCCCCTGTTGCCTGAACTGGCTGGGAGCAATTTGTGCCTGCTTCAGCATCTACACTTGCAGTGCTATGGAGTAAAAAACTCCACAGCAAGATAGTACCTGTATTTAGAAGTACTAACCTGCGATGGAGTGTATTAGCCTGCTACAGCCTAATAACCCTGCATGTGTAGAAGCACAATGCTTACTGCAGAGCTAATTAGTAGGGTCTCCAGTAAACGTCTCATGTAGATGTGCCCTCTACATTATAAGAACGTCATTTAGTTGATATACTACAGTGATGAGTCAGAAGAGGTAACAGAGTTCCATCAACAGTCCTAGAACAGATGGAAAGACCCTTTTCAGTTTTCCATAGCCCTCTGTTACACAAGCCCCCATAGATATAGTAGAAGGTGTCTATTCTGAATGCCCAAAAGTATATTATATAACAAAGCTCCACCCAAGACAGGTTCCCAGACAAAATTAGGCAAAGTATCTGTTATTCCTGGACTATTTTTTTTAACTTCATAGAATCACAGAAAATTAGGGCTGGAAGGGACCTCAGGAGGTCATCTAGTCCAACCCCATGCTCAAAGCAGGACCAGTCCCAACTAGATCATCCCAGCCAAAGCTCTGTCTACCCTGGTCTTAAAAACCTCCTAAAATGGAGATTCCACAACCATGAGTACCTGTTCCAGTGCTTTACTAGCCTTCTCATGAGAAAGCTTTTCCTAATCTAAAACTTCACTTGCTGCAACTTGAGACCATTGGTCCTTGCTCTGTCATCTGCCACCACTGATAACAGTTGAGCTCCATCCTCTTTGCAACCCCCCTTCAGGTAGTTGAAGGCTGTTATTCAATCCTTGCAGTCTTCTCTTCTCCAGACTAAATAAGCCCAGTTCCCCCAAACTCTTCTCCTAAGTCACCTTCCCCAGCTTCCTAACCACTTTCATTGCCCTGACCTATCTCCAATTTGTCTGTATCCTGTTTGTAGCAGGGGCCTGAAAACTGGACACAGTGCTCCAGGCGAGGCCTTGGCAGTGCCGAAAAGAGGGAAATAATCACTTCCCTCAATCTGCTGGCAACACACTCCTGTAAATGCAGATCACTATGCAGTAAGCCTTCTTCACAAGGTCACATGGTTGGCTCATATTCAGCTCATTGTCCACTGCAACACCCAAGTCCTTTTTTGCAGAGCTGCTGCCCAGTCAGTCAGCCCCCAGACTGTAGCAGTGCATGGGATTGCTCTGTTCTAAGTCCAGGGCTTTGCACTTGTTCTTGTTGAACCTCATGAGATTTCTTTTGGTCCAGTCCTCCAATTTGTTAAGGTCTCTCTGAATCCTACACCTACCCTCCAGTGTATCTACTATACCCCCCTCCTCCGCATCCCCAGCTTGGTGTTATCTGCAAACCTGCTGACAGTACAATCCATCCCACCTTCCAAACTGTAGATGAAAATATTGAACAAAACTGGCCCCAGGACCAACCCCTGGGGGCACTCTATTTGATACAGGCTGCCAACCAGACACTAAGTCGTTGACTACTACCCTCTGAGCCTCATGACCCACTCAGTTTTCTATTCACCTTACAGTCCATTCATCCAACTCATACTTCCTTAATTTGAGAATGGGAGACCACATCAAAAACCTTGCTAAAATCAAGGTATATTGCATCCAGTGTTCCCCCCACATCCACAGAGTCAATCATCTTGTCAGAGGCAACCAGGTTGATCAGGCATGACTTGCCTTGGTCAATCCTTGTTGACTGTCCCTAATCATCTTCTCCACCTCCAAGTGCTTAGAAATGGTTTCCTTGAGGACCTGCTCCAAGATTTTTCCAGAGACTGAAGTGAGACCGACCAGTCTGTAGTTCCCCAGATCCTCCTTCTCACTTGTCTTAAAGATGGGCCCTTTAATGATAATAGCCCTTTTCCAATAGTTTGGGACCTCTCCCAATTACCACAAGTTTTCAAAGATAATGGCCAGCAGCTCTGCAGTCACAGTGGCCAACTCCCTCAGCACCCTCAGTGAACCATGTCCGGCCCCATGGACTTGTACACGTTGAGCTTTTCTAACCAGTACCTAACCCATTCTTTCACCACTGTTGGCTCCTCACCTCTTCTCCAAACTGCTGCCAGGTGCAGTTGTCTGGGAGCTGACCTTCCCTGTGAGGACCAAGGTGAAAAAGACATTGAGTACTGCAGCCTTTTTCACATCTTCTGTCACTAGGTTGCCTCCCCCATTCAGTAAGGGATCCATACTTTCCCTCATCTTTTTTTTGCTGACATACTTGTAGAAACCCCTCTTGTTATCCTTCATGTCCCTTGCTAGCTGCAACTCCAGTTGTGCTTTGGCCTTCCTGATTTCAACCACGAGTGCCCAAACAATACTCTTATACTTCTCCCTAGGTGTTTCTCCATGTTGCCACTTCTTGTAAGCTTCCTTTTTGTGTTTTAGCTCATTGAAGAGTGCCCTGCTAAGCCAAGCTGTTCTTCTGCCATACTTGCTAGTCTTCCTGCACATCAGGACAGACTGTCATTGCTCCATCAGTAAGGTTTCTTTGAAGTACAACCAGCTTTCCTGGACTCCTCTCCCCCTCACACTGACTTCCCAGGGGATCCTGCCCATCAGTCAAGTGAGTCGAAGTCTGCTTTTCTGAACTCCAGGGTCTTTACTCTGCAGCTCTTCTTCCTTCCTTTCCTCAGGATCCTGAGAACAATCATCTTCATGGTTGCTGCTGCCCAAATTGTCATCCACTAACTACATTCCCCACTAATTCTTCCCTGTTTGTGAGCAGCAGGTCAAGAAGAAATGGCCCCTGGTTGGCCTCTTCAATACTTGCTCCAAGAAGTTGTCCCCAACACTTTCCAAATACTTCCTGGGTTGCCTGTGCGCTGCTGTATTGCCCTCCCAGAAGACGTCAGGTTGACTGAAATCCCCCACGAGAACCGGGGCCTGTGATCGGGAAAGCCACTAGCTGTTTGAAGAAAGCCTCATCCACCCCATCCTCCTGGTCTGGTGGTCTAAAGAAGACACTCACCACAACATCACCCTTGTTGCTCTCCCCTCTGATCCTAACCCAGAGACTTTCAATGGGCCCATCTTCAGATTCATATTGGGGCTCTGAGCAATCATACAGCTCCTTTACGTAAAGCACAACTCCTCCTCTGCTCCCCTGCCTGTCCTTCCTGAAGTTTATACCTATCCATGACGGTGCTCCAGTCATGCGAGTCATCCTACCAATCTATGTTATTCCAATTATGTCATAGTTCTGTGACTGCGCGAGGACTTCCAGTTCCTCCTGCCTGTCTCTGCAGAATCTGTGCATTTGTGTACAGACAGCTTTGGTAACTGGCGATTGCCCTACTTTCTCAGGAAGAATGAGAAAGCCTCCCCTGTTGCCCCCTTTGGCTTGTGATTCTTTCAGGGCACCCACTTCTCCACTTACTTAATCTGAAAACAATACTTTGTCTATTTATTCCTCTTGTACAAGACAAGACCTGCTACTATGTATTTAGATAATTTGTAATAGTATTTAATATAGACAGTTTTACTGTGGCACTGTGCAATATAAATGAATGTCTTCAAACACATTTAGAAATAACAGGTAAAATGTACTGCCAAAAATAGCAAGCGTACCATCTTTTCCACATGCTTTTGCTTTGCTGGTTAGGAATATGTGGACAGACAGATAATTACCCTCCTCTGAAATCGCTTTTCCTTTTCTCTCCCATCCCATAATATGCTGGGCACTTATTTCACAGCATCTCACCCTCAACTTGAAGGACAGGCCAGTGTCTCTGAAATCTAGCTTGTTAGCTTCCACAAATGCACAGTCAACCAAGGTCAATTCACAGGAAAAAAAAATCTAGGGCTCAAAGGAAGTATTCAGAATGGAAATACCTGATACAAGGGCTAAAACAGTATGCACTAGGAGACAATATTTCAAAGAGCCACTTTCATATATGGAAGAAAAGAAAAAACTAGGGTAAATTTTAATCAGTCTGTTGGACACCAAGGCAGACTCTATAGCCTTGGTGACCTGGAGAGTACTTCTACTACTTGATGGGCAGAGTCTGAAATTGGGCTTTTCCCAATTTCCATGGGAAAGTATTTTTCATGTGGGAGGTTGTTTCCTCACTCAGCTGAACTCTAGTTTAAAAGTTCTACCTTGGACAAACCTCCCTCTTCTTCAGGAGAAGAACTTGCTTCCCTACTTTATGACCAGAGCATCGTAGTTTTTTAAGTGGCCTGGACTGAAATCCAGATATTTATCTTTCCACCTTAAAAAGCTGTATTTGGCACTTTTAAAGCACCCTCCATCAGACTAGTTTGAAGTCCATTACAAGCAATGTATTAAACTTCAACACACATATTTCCATGGAGTCCAGCATAGAGATTGCATATACTAAAAACTGGTTCTCTTCTCCAGTATGAGTAAAGCAGCTTCAGTGCTGATATTTAGAAAAGGTTCAGATATAGATGCTGTGGAACAAATTCCCAAGTCATTTTGCCCCATCCTAAGGAATACTCCTTTGTTCACTATTAAGTGAAGATATATTTTATTCTACAGTGCATAGGAAAAACAGCAAGGTATTTTTTTTCCCCACAGATCTAGAAGTGTTTGGCTCACCTGTACATAATCAGCCTTTTCTTATGCTCTCAGCAGAGCTAATTACATATTATGATTTGCCTATATGCTATGTCCACAGGGCTTAAAAATGACATTATTCTCTACTGCGTCCCTGCTGCCCACAAAGTTCTGAATTAAACACACGTGTCTCTGCTGCCCGGCAAAGCCAGGAGGAACAGCAGAGGCACTACAGCAGTGTATCTGTATAGGCAGGAAGAAAAATGATGCATCACTCCACTTGGGTTTCATCACCTGCTATTACATGGTAGATTTAAAAGAAAACTTAAATTCTGGAGAAATATATGGCAGGGGCATCCCATTCACCAAAAGTAAGAGTGTTTAAAGCCTTCACCCTACTGAACGTCTCCAGATTGTTTTTTTAGCAAAATAAGTCAAACAAGGAAAAAAAAGTTAAGCTAGCAACACCCATTTCATGGTGCAACCCCCCTCAGCAAACCAGCCACCTGTGCTCTTCCACTGGGTCATGATTTGCTTCCAAGTACAATTTGAGGTTTTGGCTCTGACCTATAAGTGCTTTGTGGTTTAAATGTCAGAGGCTGCTGGCATCAAGTTCTCAGTGAAGGACGTCTACCACAGAAATCACTCTCTCCGTGGTTTTGAGAGACTTGATTTCTCTTGACCTTCAGGTAATGCTTCAAGGGCCATCTATTTGTTTAAGTTTTTTTGCCTGGAGAGAGATTGGATACGTTTTAAGTCCAACAGAGATCACACTTAAAACACATTACTCTGTCTACATTAATTTTTAAAACCTGTTCATGCTTTTTTAAACAGACTTTTTTTTTATCCTGATCTTTCAACCTTATTGTGTTTACATTATTGAGAATATTAAAATTGAGATTTGGGTCAATTTTTTGACCGAGTCAAATTAAATAATCTTTTTCCAGTTACGTATTTTAAGAAACACAGTATATTTGTATACATCTGGCTAATATTGACTAATCAGGAAGAGAACTTAGCTTGGACAGTGAGGACTTGAGAGACCCTCCTGAAGTATTATACTAATGAAGACAAGACTATAGAGGATACTGCTTTTTCACTGATTACTGAGTATTTTGGCTAATAAGATTCCACAGTTCACATATGTAGGATAGTTTTTATGAAGTAACTGAGTGTTCTGCTTTGCTTCATAAAAACTATCCTACGTATGTGAACCACGGAATCTTATTAGCCAAAATATTCAGGAATCAGTGAAAAAAGAGTTGAAAACAACAAGAGAGAAATTCATTTAACAACCAGCCCTTCATTCCTGAACAGTCACAACCCTTTCAAGCACCTATAATATAACTGCTCACATAATTAATTCTGCCTAGCAGCCAGAAACAGCAATAGTGAAACAGCCACAGTTCAGCAGTCCGTGCTTTGCTGTAAGGAGATTTTTCCTGAAGACAGATGCCACCCGGAGGAACAAAACCAGCAAAACAATCCAGTGCCTGACCAGAGGCAATGCACGAAAAGATTAGAACTGCAAGCTCTCTCCCCCTCTGAGATTTGAAGCCTGCATCCTGAGAACAAACCTGCACAGACAACAGAAACAGCAATTTCCAAAACACAAAGGAAGCAGCACCCTGATAATTTTTTTGCTTAGCCGTATAACTACAGTGCTCCATCAGTGTTGTACAAGAAAAACAAACGTATACCCTGAAAGCAAAGGTAGACTTGGGCACTACTATTTAACAGCCTTAGATACGTGTGAGATTGTAAAGCCAATACACCCATCCGTAATAAACCAAAGCTTACTAGGGTTACTACCTACTAACTGTAATTCTTCAAGAGGATTTTCACCACATACTCCCAATTTTGGGAATCATGTGCCGTCAGCACAAAGAATGGAAACCTCTGCAGAACAATACCCAATCGGCCATGTTCATGATGATCCTCCTCAGAAACTGCACATTTAGCCCCCAACACCTAAGTAGCTGCAACAGACAGACATGACCCAATTTCAGTTCCTTTCTACTGATTTAGGATACATGCTAATCCTTAAAATGGGGGCATGTGGGTGTACTTAATCAAATAACCAATTATTAAATACTTCTCCAAGATAACATCATGGATCTCCCCCTCCCCCCTGTTCTAAGAATATTAACTAGCATAAGCTATCCCTGAAAGAAGTGGATCTAAGAAAAAAGGACTGTAGGGCTATTTTCCCCAAACTGGGCACTAGGCCCAAAAACTACATCAGGAAAGTACAGCTGCATCAGTGCACATACTGACC
Source organism: Alligator sinensis (assembly GCF_000455745.1). Taxonomy (NCBI): domain Eukaryota; kingdom Metazoa; phylum Chordata; order Crocodylia; family Alligatoridae; genus Alligator; species Alligator sinensis. Next base: position 2,410,506 of record NW_005841916.1, on the reverse strand, counting down.
TCGAGAATGTTTGCTATGTTGAGGCATACAATATCAGACAATGCCATGGATCTGGTGGAGCACATTCAAAAACCCTTTGACAGACACCTGTAAAGTCATAATATACTTGCATACGGTAGTAAGAGTTCCCACATTATCTTTTACACAATAAGGTATGGTGGCAGAAAGAAGTGTTGGTCTTTAAGCAGGACCTGACCTGATCACTCTGGACTGATTTAGCAATGACATTTTGATGGAGAGATATAAGGAGAATGTTCCGGAAGGCTTGAAAATAGTGACTTCAAACAAGGAAGAAAGGATGGTCTGGCAATTAAGGTGCTAGCTTTGGACTCATTAACTCCCTGCTGCAACACAAGTGAGGTGTCACCTTGGGGGAAAAAAAAAAAAAAAAAAAAAATCAGGGCCAGATCTACAAGTGTTTCAGCACCTAAAATTCTCTTGATTTTATTCCTATAATAATTTTGAGAAAGCAACTGTACAACTTGTGGGAAAAGAAAATACTTAATGGATGCCTACATCCTTTTCAGAACTGGCTTTTTGTGCCTCACTTCCTTGTTACGGAGATATAACCACCGCTGTTTTATTTCACGGAGTGTTGCAAGCATAACCTCGCATTCTTTTCAATAGATAAGATAAATGCACTGATAGGGGTTTACAGCAGGCAGACCACATTTTGTCTGGTTCAAAGCCCAGAAAGGAGGAGGCCACTGACCAGTAGCATAACCAAGGAGGAGTGACTGGGGCAGCAGCAGCCTGTGGTACCATCCCTAGGAGGTAGAGGGAAGGAGGTGCACAAAAAAATAGCTGCTGCTATAGCTGACAGCTGGCTGTGCCACCATTGCCAGCAGCATGGCAGTCAGTGCTGCTACCCAGGGCATGGAACCGCCCTGTAGTACCTCTACCACTAAGAAGCAGTCCCGGATGTGGAGCAGGCCTTTAAAACATTCTTTACATTTAGTAGAGAAACAATAAAAACTGAAGTGCAGAAAGCCGATAGACTTGCCAAATAATTTAAAAGACAATTCAAGACTACTTCAGCAATATGACTCCAAAGCAAGACCGACTGTGGAAAACAAAGGATACAGTTTCTCCGAGTGAAATACATAGTGAAAAAAACCCCAACATCTCTCTTCCTTAAAAGCACAAGTTTCTCTGACAGAAAATATATGATTCTCCAGCCAGATTCAATGGACTTTAGATACACAGACTGAATTAGGGTATAGCAACATACTGTCAGCCACAGTGAAAGACTTGAGGATCTTCATATCTTCATAAAGAATGCGACTCAGTCCATCCCACTGACATCTGAAAGTCAAGTGGAAGTCAAGTCAGGAGTCAGAGGCCTAAGAACCAGAGCTGACAAAGCTAAATTGGAGCTGCTATTATTATGCAACTTTTAGTAGTAGCTACAGGCTTCAAAGTTGGGGGCTACTGTCCCAGGCACTGTAATGCAGGAAGTGGCACTTTCTGCCCCAAAGAACATAATTTTATCTGACAGGCACAAGCAGAAGGGGAAACAGAAGATAACAAAGATGCAGAGTTTTACCCCAGGTCACAAAAAGTCAATGGCACAGCTGTTAGCAAAATTCACATCTCCAGTATTCAAAACTAGTGCTAAGGTTATTTATTTAATATTCCTGAGGACTCTTGGCACCCAACACAGATACAAGACATAAGAAATCCTTTGCTCCAGTTGAGGGGGATGGCATACCTAAGAAGGCTGAATTGACAGCATCAGCTTAGATTTGGGGAAGGATGCTGTCCTCCTTTGCTGCAAAAATATCCCAAATTAGTGACTCTTCCACCACTCTTTTACAAGTTATTACTGAGTCCTTGAGACATCACTTGTCATTTTAGCTGTGTCGAGTAATTGGCTAAAATGCTGGTCTTGGTTGATATTGCATGAACAAGGAGTATGATGCAGAAACACTACTTGCACTAGCCTTCTTACCTCGGAGTCAAAAGCAAGCATCTTCAACGGGCGCATCTACATGTGCCATTAATGCACAGCAATAAACTCTGGGCGTTTATTGCTCCCAGAAAGCCCCCACGTACACCTGAACTGAAGCACACTGAGCCAGGTCAGAGCAGCCCCGGGCTGGCAGGGCACACTGGGGAGGAGGGGTCACTCTGCCAGCCCGGGGCTGCTCTGCCCAGACTCAACATGATGCAGAGGGGCTGGCTAGGGCACAAGGGTGCTTCACTGTGGGGCTATCCAGCAGACAGCCCCTGGACTGAAGCGCTCTCGTGTCCCAGCCACCTGGGTCAGCATTTACATAAGTGCTGTTGTGTATTTACAAGTACTACCCTGCTGTGGAGTTGATTAGTTTCATGTGCCCAAATAGGGGTGCAAGTGTAGACACTAAGACATTTGCTGAGGAACTAACTAGTTAGCTTTGCAGTAAATGTCTCGTGTAGACACACCCAGTGACTGACAATCCATGACAGTAGTGATGCATGTCAAGCATTCAATAAATCTGTTCTACTCTATGGTACTTTCTATTTGAAAACTAGATGAATCCCAGGTTAAGTTCAGAACTCTAGCTTCCATAGGTCTGGAACTGTATTTTTTTTTTAAATAAATGTGCAATATATTACTTATACCAAAGCACTGGTTAGTCATGACTGATAGTTACCTTTTTGCAAAAATTCTTGGAAACTATATAGATTCTTAAGTTTTCTGAATTTTTCAATGTAAGGACAATAAGGACATTATCATTGTGCCAGCCAGTAGCTTCCTTGCTGGCAAAAAATGAGCTGCTTCTACTGAATGTAGTTTAATTTTGTCTTTAGCAAAGAAAACCTCTTAATTGTGAGTAGATATAGCATCGTCTTCCTGAATGATAAGAGTCTGATCTATAGGATCTACTACTGTCTAACATAGCTTTGCCACAAAGCAACAGGTAAAAATTAAATGAGACACTTGATAAATTTCACCCCTGCTGTTCTTAATTCTGTGAGCACTTGAAAAACTTCCAAAATTCCTGCCAGATTCATGCTGCTGCTTGAAAAAAAAGTTGCTAAATGTGGAATTTGCATAAAATAGAGAGGCAGCTATACTTATTGCATTGTTCCTTTTCATATGGAATGATTTAAAAATCTCTGTATTGTAATTTAAATGAAGCTGCTGCAGAACAGAGTCTGCCAATACAGAGTGCCAAAGAATCCAGGAATCTTGTCACAGAATTTATGTTCAGTTTACTAAAAATGCATGGGATCTTGCTTATTATAAGCTGTAGATGAGAGAACAAACAGCTAGAAATCTATATTCACTTCAGTTCAGTTGAATTTACCTATTTTAGTGCTCTGCATGATAGCCACCTATACACCTTCAAAGCCACAATTGAGCCCTGATAAAAGGTATCAACAATTTAGAAATACCAGGTGATAGAACAGGACATTTATCCTGAGCCATGCCCCAGAGAACCTCAATTACTGGAATCACCAGAATGCCCTTCAGTTTTTCACATTTCAGAGCTTTGGTAAGTGCATCTTTCCCAAAAAAGATGAAGGGTTTCCATCATTAAGATAGAAACTCCTGAAATTGTCCTTTTGAGAAATAAGTCCAATTTCAGCACTGAGGAAAAGGAGGAATGGTAGGCAAGATTTTGTATGGTTATGTTCCTCCTCTAGTCAGCCATCCTCACCTTTCAGCACAGGCTAGAAAATCATCAGGGATGAAAGTGGAGAAGCCCTCAAATGAGGCAACAAACTACTGCTGCAACACCCTTGTATTCTCTAGGCAGTAAATTCTAAAGAACTAACTCTCAGAAAATTAGATCATGTGCTCCTTGGCCTACGTGGACTCTTAGTCTTAGGGAATCTTAATCATCTGAGGGTTTGCCTTCTTCTAAAATCTAGATACTGATGACTCAAAAGTGATTTTTGTGGGGAGACACCAGTGGGGGGAAAGGCTTTGAAGCTTAAAATTCCTAGAACAGGTCTTAAACACCATCACACGGCAGATGGGCTGGTAGCAAAGCACATCAAGAACCTGAAACCTGTAAAGTAAGCATATTCATTGCCAATAAAGCCATACTAAGAAGTCCAGAAAGCATTCTGAATGACACTCTTCCTGAGGAAACATCATGAGTTAGGGTTGACAAGCACCCTGAAAGCACTGGCACAGCTACTGCAGAGAGGGAGTGCAGAAAGAGGGGGCAGGAATCACAGTTACTTGGTCACACTACACCTCCTATACTGATTTTCTATCAGCACCCATTGCTCCCCTAGTCCTGAAGCCTCATCAGTTCTGTAACTACTGAACTTCCTTGTTTCAAAGAGCAGCTAAAGACAGGGTGCTGCTTTACCTTGCGGAGAGATGATCCTCATAAATAACCCTGTCATTTTATGACTTGGATCCTAGTCTTGGTTATTTCCACGACTCTTTAAAATATATATACACATGATCTTAGCCTGTAAAAGGCCGAGGCAGCAGATGCCAAGATAGAAACTCAAGATGACTGAAAAATACTACTTTATAATTTCAGTCCATTTTGAATAGAAGTTTCTATTAGTAGGCTCATTAATCTACCAAACACTTAAGACATAGTGAGTGGAAGATGAAGCCAGAGCAATTTGAACTGAAAAAGGTACACATTTTTAAACAGAAATAATTACTAGAACAATTAAAGAGACAACTGACAGATTCTCCATTATTTTAAGTAATTAAAGTCAAGAATAGGTGTAGTTACCAGGTATGATCTAGGAATTACTATGTGAAATTCAACTGCTTATATTTTGTAGACATCATACTACATCATAAACAGTCCCTTCACAACTTAAAGTGTTAGGTCTACAAAATAACAGCTTCCTCCAGAGAAAGCTTTATATTGGCACCAAGTATGAAAGAACTCTTGAAGTAAAGGTAATCAGTGGAGAAGGCTGTGATGCATAACACTCTGAAAGACAAATATGCTAATCTGTAACAGAAGTGAAAGTGCTCAATAAACATTATAGGGGTTACATAACATCAGATAATAAAATTCAAGTTTGTAGTTCTTTAAGCTATCAGTTCCTGAGTAATTACTGACCAAACCCAAACCAGTTAAAATGGTGCATGAACACCAGCATAAAAACCACAGTGCAAGAAAAGTGAATTAGGAGTTCTAAAGGAGGAAGAGGGTTTGCTCCATAGGCAAATTAATGCACAGGCCAGCAGGGCACAGGCCCAGGGTCTCTGCAAATCAGGAGCCCACAGATTTTGTTTTTTGTTTTTAATTTTATGTATCCCAGGCCAAATTAGCCAAAACTAATTCCAAATCCAAGAGTCCAAAACCATAAGCGGCCCTACTACCAGCAAACATCCTCCACCCACACCTAGGACATCAGATGTTTCCAAAACCTTTGGCAGACATTCGACTTGCAGGCCCAAGCCCAGAGGCTTGGGGTTTGGATGCCGCCCTCAGCTGTAAAGCCTTTGGAACAAGCTAGGGAAAAGACTCCCATTTCCATAAATTGGGCTTAAAGCCACTGCACCTTGGTGGGTACTGAACCATGCCAGAAGAGCAGTTCTCCCTGGGTTCTATCTTGTCACTGATGCATGGCGTTTCCCCTGCCAGGTTAAGAACAGGCACAATGCTTGATCTGAGCTGACAAGAGGGCAAGAAGAACAGAGACTACATGTAATCTTAGCCTTCAAGAGAAGAAGCATCCCCCCTGCCAAATGCCTGGTTGAGTGCTGCTAAGAACATGATAATTATTCTTCAATTTTGACCCAGTTCTCATTCAGTCACTGGACAGTGAGCAATATAAAGCAAATAAGAAGACTTATTTGCATGCTTATTTGCATATCAGACACCAGAAAGTATGCAAATAAATCCTCTTCTTATTTACTTTATATTGCTCACTGTAACTAGTCAGTGAGTGCCTGAGAAGTGGGTCATACACCTCCACAGCAATAACACAGCAGAGGAAAAAGAGAAGGGGTGTTTCATGCTAGAGCCCAGCTCTTGTCAGGGGAGGGGGGGAAGGATTACCCAGGGCTCCAAAATGTCTGAATTTACCTCTGATTCACCCTTTCACACTGTAAAAACATGGGTACTTTCATAAAAGCAAAATTATAATAAAAAGCATCAGAAGCAGTACTGACTGTGATCAGTGAAACATTCCTTATTATTTATGTGGTCAGTAGGCAAAAAAAAAAAAGTCAACAAGGACCACGGACAAGGCATAAAAACTTGAAGGTGGGTTTTCTCTACCTGGTAAGCTATGAAGCGATAGGCTGCCGCAACATTTCTTAATACCCTGAGCAGACTGACTGAGCAATGCTCCCTCTCTGACTGGAGGGATGCACAGCTCACTGAAATACACCTTCCATGAGACAAACGGCTAGCTGTGTTAAGAAACCCAATCGTTTTATTTAACTCCATTATAGACAGTAACAACCTTTAGGATAAAATTAAAGAGGCAAAAAAGAAATGGCATTTTGAATTTTGCAATGCTGAATGCAATTCTGGGCACCAGTTTATATTTCTTTTCATGTAAACTATTTTTGCTTTAAAAAAAATCCTTCTCTCTCAACATTTAATAAAGTCAATCTATAAATAATCTCCAAAGAAACTTTTTTTGGGATATTAGATGCATTTTGGTTTGAAACCAAAATACCCATGTCCATAACCTAGCTTTTTAAAAGTTAATTTGCAATTGTAAAATTTGCTTTAATTCTGCACTGGCCTAGAATTTCACAGATGAATGCATAAACTTCAGCACGCTTTCCAGGTCCTCACTTTTCTGGAAGCCCAGACCATTTTTACTCAGGTGCATATTATGGACTTAAAATCCTAGTGTTATACAATCAGCTTTGTATTTTTACGCTATTTTTTCCACAGTAAATCCAAAAACAACTGATAAGCAATACAGCAGAAAAATCAGGAGATAAAAAAAAAGAAAGAAAGAAAAGAATAAGAAAAGACACCAGACAAGAGTTTTATGAACCATGGTACCACATTAACCACACAAATTGCAGGCAAAAACCATTCAGGAAGGAGAAAGGGCAGACTCATGGATTTAACATCTTGTAGCAGATAAAATACATTAGCACAGTTCAAGTTTATTCCTGCTTCCTTGGCCTATTGTTGGAACAAACAGGAAGGAAACTAACTCTTCTCCAATGAATACAGATGGAGACAGGACTTAAGAGGCACAATGTGCAAGAAAACAGAAAGTAACTGCCCTGCCCTCCTAGTCTTTTCCACCTGGAGTAGACTCTTTGGCCGCAGTTTCTCTCACAGCTGTCTCTTTTCTGGAGGCATTTACAGAGTGTCTAATGCTATCCACCACCATGACTACCCGGGTGCTTTTATGCGGGTGGGAACAATCGGTATAAGAATTACTATGGACATCAAAGACACAAAACATTTACTGAAGGGGGAAGAGGAAGAGAGTGTGAGGTAACGAGGGTCCGACTGTATTTATCTTATGTGCAGAGCATGTGGACAGCAATAGAAACCATGTAGGGAGCAATTTTGGTCAGAGAAAGAACACGGCTGCCTAATGGGAGGCCTTTGTTCTTCAAAAGGGTCTCCTTTTTCCCCTTTTGTGCTTCACTTAATTCATGGCATCTGAGCTGCTCTTGAACTTGACAGACAGAGAAGGGGGAGGACAGAGAGAGGGGGAGACAGAAGCACAAAGAAAGGAAAAAGAAAGGACTTCAAAGAGTTTTCCTTTGAAAATTCAGTGGTGCTGCATGTGCTGCTGAAGGTTCCAGACTCAAAAAGGGGCAGAAAACATCTTATCCCCGGCATGAAATTATAGGAATTATCCCAGCTCCGATTAAGGCAGGAAGAAAAGAAAATACTAATTGGCAGGAATAAAAATAAGGAAATAATGCATAAGCCAGGAAACAGAATTATTCCCCTTGGTGTGCTTTTCATTTATTTCATCTTTACTATTATTCTCTGTAGATCAAAATATTTATTTATTAAAATGCTACCAAAAAAAATCTGGTTTTCAGAGGTGACCTGGAAGCCATGCAATTTCTACATGGTCCAATCAATCAAATGATTTCCCAGCACAGAAGATTCTCACTTAGTCACAAGAGATCATCAGCATAAAGAGCGCCATCTGGAGGATGAATTCAGGGATGAATATTGCATGCATTTCAAAAGCTGAATGTTAAAGGTAATGACCAGTTTAATTTTTCACATGGCGTAAGTTTAAAATGAATTACAGAAATCTAAGAGATGCTGGTCATTGCTTACACTGAGAATTAAATCTATAATACAGCAAGCAACTGAGGAACTGTCAGGACTATCAAAGAACACAGTTTCTAGAGTTCTGCAGTTCAGGAAACTCTGGGCTGGAAGCACACGTGCGGTGGTGGTAGCACCAGTCGTCGTCATAATTTCTTTTTAAAATTTGTGGCTGCTAAGAACATTCAAGTGCAGTTTTAATGATATTAGAGACTCTGAAATACAGGCCCACCTTGGGTCCTCTCACCTCCACAAATTGATAAAAGCTGGAAAATGTACTATAATTCTGTGCACTCCCAAACAAAAGTAAAACACAGCACCACTCAAAACACATGGGCCCTCTCTTCTTACATTCTCCATTATCTTTACAATTGGAAAGCTTTATTAATAACAACATGAGTAAATGAAAATTTAACATACAAGTTTAAAACTAATTTGCATCCTTTACAGTGGCAGGACACTGACAGTGCCCTTGTACCCCTGTTTTACTCATGGCAAGTTAAAGTATGTAATGGAGATCTGGGGCATTATGCTTGGTAGTTGTGAGTGTTGTTCCCCAAATTTTTAAGACTACGCTGAACAAACACTTGTTTAGCAACATATTAGGATGGCTTAGATCCTGCTTTGAGCTGGTGGTTGGACAGAGGAAAAGTGTTTAAGATTTTGGCCCCCTGGGCCAAATGAGTGGCTAAGGGCTGGTTTCCAAGCTGGATTGGGCTCCGCCCCCCCAGAATAGGTTTCACGGCCCTGCACTGCCCCCACCCAAACCCACGTGCCAGGATCAGGCCCTGTATAATCCTGTGCACCCAGCCTAGCACACAGGTCTATAGCACACAGGGCTTCCCATGGACCTAAGGAGCCCCACAGACTGGATGACTGCCAATGCCAGGGGCTGAATCTGGCCTGCAGGCTAGGGGTTGAGAACCCATGGACTAAATCTCCCAAGATCCCTTTCAGCCCTACTATTCTAAGTTTCACACCCACCGTATACATCCCAGGCATTCTCAATTTTAAAACATCAATAATTGACTAATCCAAGTTCTACTAACACTAAGTACTTTTACTTATATACTGAAAACGCTCATCAATATGTCTTGTTGGTCAGAGCTTGCTTATGAAATGTTTAAGCTGCATTTTATGTATCCATATCTTCATTAGCCAAATGTACAAGTTGTACAGATAGTGGAATATTTTAGATAAATTAACTTAATAATTTCCATGACTGTAATGTCCATGAATCTTTTTTATTATTACTTGTCCCTGTTAATTATCCTGTCTGCTATTTGACAGATATAAACTAAGTTAGAATAATAAATGTTCAACTTTAAAACTTCATGTTATTTCCAGAACATAATATGGATGGAAGAGTGAATCCATAACAAAATTTCTGTACTTGATACAGAGCAACTATTTTGTTACGATGCTTTTAATATTGCATTACTTTTTTACTTGGAATAAACGATTTCTTTATTTTAACAAAACCCTTTCAAAAACAGGGCACCAAAACTTTAATACTTTTCACATTTATCATCATGTATTTTGGGCATGCTCATTTTTTTAAGTATGCACTATAACATTCTCTTTTTAAAAATATGTAGTTTGATGAACCTACCACTGAAATAAATTCATTTTATTAAAACCCAAAGGCACAATTAGGCTATGCAAATTATGTAAATAGACATGCAAATTTAGATGCTAATTTGAAAAACACCCAGACTCCAGCAAGTTGCCAATATAGCCCTTGATGTCAGAGTTTGAATATTCCTGTTCTATGGGGAGAAAGATTAGCTTGCCCCACAGCCATCACATCTACTTTGGAACCCAGAAAACTAGATGTCCATGCTTTCATCCTGGATTCTTTAAAAAAAAAAAAATCTTAGTAACTTCTGAAACTAGGAATTCTGATGGCATTTCTTCACACAGCAACAGCAGGGCCATTCCTGGGGGGGGTGAAATTGGGGAGACCGCCCCAGGCCCCCCCGCTTTGGGTGGCCCCATGGAACCGGGCAGAGTGTCCACAGTGATCCTGTGCTGCCGCCAGCTTCATGTCCCACCGCCAGCTTCATGTCCCGCCGCTTGGCACCCCCCGCCCCCGAATCTGCCGCCTCCAGCTGCTCTGCACTGCCCCCCAACCAAATCCACCACCAACTTCCTTACAGCAGGGGGCAGGGCCCCGCACAAACTGATTTGCCCCAGGCCCCATACCCTGCTCAAATCGCCTCTGCACAGCAGGAAAAAAAACATTTTTATTTGACTTGTAGATCAAATGCAAAATATTTTCTAACCCCAAGACATGACTTCCCCTTCAACAAAGCACTTGCATGCTTTAAAGTCCAAAAGTAAATGGATTTAAAATATGCTTAACTACTTTGCAGAAATCAGGCCCCATCTCCTGAAATAAATTACAATCTATTATGCTGTCAAATCAACAGGGAACCAGCAGGGGATAAAATGGAGATGTCTTTTCTTCATCATAAACTTGGTCCACAGTGGGTGCATCTACACAAGAAACTAATCTAATGTGCAGTAAAGTGTCACCGTCTTCATGTGTGCAGCAATGACTGCACAGTATATTCATCTAATGTGCTGTTTATTAGTACCTGTACATACAGGTACTAGAAAAAAGGGCCATTAACTAATGCACCAAATGCACCTGTAGACACTGACCAGGAGCAAATTACTCCTGGTCAGCCTAGGCAGCAGGGGGCCACAGGGGGCTAGGAAAGCTGTTCCAGCTCAGCAGGACACTGCCTCCCAGCCACGTGGAGATTGGGATGGGTCCCGATCTCCATGGGGTTGGGAGCTCTGGGCTAAGCCCCATGTCTCCTAACAGCCCAGGACTGGCACCCAGGGGATCCTGGAGCTCTTCCTGGCTGCTGGAGGCAGGCAGCGCAGGGCAGGAGCAGCCCTGGACTGGGCTGCTCCTGTTGGGCAAAATTTGCTCCCGACAGAGGTGCATGTGTAGATGTGGGCCAAGGAACGCTTTAATGAGCTTGAATTTTTTATGCAGAAAATGTAGGCAGAAATTTTCTATGCAGAAAATGTACATGTAGGCACACCCAGTCAGAGGAAACCCATATTTTTTTAAGTCATATGACTTGTGAAAAAGTTCTTCATGGTTACCTCTACTACAAACAAACACAGTGATAGGCTAAACTCAGCAGGTGTGTTTATTGAGATTACATTAAAAAAAACAAAACCTAGAGAGTAGTTTCCAGAAGTGGTTGCGAATAAAGTACCTTTCAATCTGTATTTTAAATATTAGGAGTACTTAAGGATTAATTAGTGTTTGTAAAGCTCTTTGATGATAGAAACTGCTATATAAAAATGTTACTATTAGGTAGATATTCTTAAGTATTTTGGAAGGTACTAATTACCAATAATGTATTATTCCACCCAAAGTCTGCAATACTTAAAAATGTAAATGCATGTTCCATTATCTTTATTTAACTTTGTCAAAAACTGATCTACCCTGAAAAATAAGCATTTTTTCTACAGGCCATTTTTAATTTAGACACATCAGAAAGAGGGTCTGAGGAGCCAGTAGTTAAAAGCAACACTGTTATACCCTTTATCACACTCCGCCTTGTATGGAACAGTTAAGTCAAACATCCTTTTTGTATGCTACCTTCCCTATGCACATGCAACATAAGAAAAACTACTGTCATTAAAGGCAGAGATTATTTCCTTATGAACGGATATAACCAACTTCATCCTGGATAAAAAAAGAAATAGTGTAAATACCTAAGGAACAAATATGCTTACAACTGTAATACTACTTAGCTGTTTCTAACAACTGTAATCAAATACCCTATTTTTAATACGGCATACTGAAATTTTTAGTGTTTATAAAAACATATCTAAAACATCCAAAAATAAAAATTAAAGTTATGACACGCAAATTCGTGTTGTTAGAAAGTACAGTTTTGCTACCTCAAAGGCCAATCATTCTAAAATGTATACTTTGCACAACCACATAAAATCAAGACAGTTTAGCTTTATCCAAAAGAATGCATCTTAGGTACTTTGACACATAAGAGATAGAACACAGTGTGTGCAACTACACATGAGCTTTAATGCACATAAGCCTATTTTAATGCGCATTAAAGCATCACAAAAAACCATGCTCTTTACCTAATGCACATTAAAATAGACTAATGTACACTTTTCTAGTACATCACAATGGAGGGCACTTACTCACACATACACGTGCACACACACGCACAAGGAGCCTGCTTCAACGCACTGGAACTCCAGCGTGTCGGAGCAGACTCAATTAATCGAATCTGCTGGAACATGTAGCTTGAGTGCTCTGACAGCCTCATGCATCATGTGCATCAGTGGTGCAGCGTGCCTCTGTGCTGAAAAAATGGCGGTGGTGCGCTCTGAACTAAAACACATTCAATGTGTTAGTTCAAAGCATACCACTGCCATTCTCTCAGTGAAGATTTGTGCTGTGCCACTGCACTGATACACATGTTCCCAACATGGTGCCAGGTGCTTTTTATTAGTGTGGCTTGCTAATTAAAAGTGCCCAGCGCTGTGTCAGGACGCATGTACAAATGCCCGGAGATACTAAATTTAATATGCATTAACTAAAGTGCATTAATAAAAAGTGTAGATACACCCACTGTATACTAGATAACCAGGTTCCAACCCTGATGATATGAAGTGCTTTGACATGGTCAAAGATTATTTTGGTAAATCTGTCCTAAACTGTTTCAACATGTGTGTACATAAGTACATTTGTTGAACAAGAAACTATTCAGACAACAGGCATCACTGGATGCTGGGGGAAAGGACCTTTATGAAGTCATACACTATATCTGGCACTAACTGTCATCCATGAATGGTTCAAAAGGGCAGTCCAGAAAAAGTGTACTGGACTAATGCAGTCATCAGACCACTGAAAGGGCAAGTTCATTGTAGCAAGACCCTCGTCAGGTAGGAACAGGTACAATATTCTTGAGATTAAAAACAATTTTTCTTACTCATTTATTTGATAAGTAGAGTTTATCGACTAAGCCACTTAGCTTAATTCAGAGAGGAAGCACGTAAATTACATGAATAGGTTTTATACCCAGTGTTCCTCACTCTCTGCTTTCTGCCACCCCTCACCTTTCCACTTCAAAACTTTCTATGCCGACAGTCACTGCTTAGCCTACACACTATGTGAAACTATTTTTTATGCTTAAATATGTACTGGTTGGCAACCTCTGGGAGGGTCTCTGTTTAAGTGTTGCCATGATACATAAAATTTAAACATGTGGGGCAAATGATGGTTACCTCAGGGCCAGGGCTTCATACCAGATATGCAGGATGAAATGGAAGAAAATAGGTCAGAAGGGAGAATAAAACCAACTAAAGAAAAAAAAGAAAAAAGAAAAGGAAGAGTGGTGGGTGGGACCCATAAGAACAGCTTCCACTTCTTTGAATGGATACCCTATTTATCAGTTACCACCCCTACAGGATGACTTCAATTTTAAGACAAGACCCCAATAATTAGATTCTATACATGGAAAATTAAAAATGTGTTATAACAATGTCTAATTATTAGAGGGTTGCTTTAAATTCATTCCTCTCTCCACCCCCCGTTGCTGCAGAGAAAGCAGAGGCGGGCGGGCGGGGAAGGAGGAGGGCTAACCCCTGTTTCTAGCCCCACCCTTTTGCACCCCTCAGAGCCTACACCCTTGCTGCCAATTCCCCCCATTACCACTTGTGCCCCCTACCACCTGCCCCTCAACCTGAACCCCAGCCTCATATTGCCACATGCCCTGACCACCTGATTTCCAACCTGCACTGATACCCAAACCCCAAACCATGCTGCTGGCCCTGCTGCTCCAGGCCACTAGGTAAGACTGCTAGGGCCACCACCAGTGCTGGCCCCAGCCTCCAGCTCTCCCTGGCTGAAGAGCCGGGAGGAGGTGGGCAAGGACAGTTAGCCCATTACAGGACATTTGTCTCACAATGAAGGACACGTGCATCCAGACATGCAGGAGTGTACGCTGCAGGAATTTGTGCTGCTGCAAGCGTACACTCCTGCATGTCTGGATGCGGCCAATAGCTGTAAATCAGCAAAATGTGATTTAGAATTTATGATACCAGCTTGGATCCTGCCCCTCTCTCAGATTCTGGTGGAGAAACAAATCATAAGTTTATTCTTTCTGACTGTGTCCTCTTCCTCTCTCTCTGCATCCCTGCTACTGTTTTATCTATCTGTGGAATAGAGCCTGTGGAAAGAGAAGATTCTGGAGAAGCAGCAATGCTATATCTTACAACACAACAAAATGAAGTGTGTTTAAGTGCTTTTCCGATTAGCTCATTTATAAGGTGTTTAACCATTTTAACTCAACTCACATCAAACAGTGCTTAAAAGGTTTGCCATTTTTTGGATTCATTTCCTTGATCAGCTGAAGACTAACAGTTAATACTATACTTCACCTACTTCTGCCAATGATATTTGCGAAGATGTAAACTAAGTCAAAACGCTTTAAAATTGTTGGAGAGGAAATCACGAAGACAAAAAAGGGAGGGGGCTATTGCATCTTTTGACAAAGCCATCCTAGTTACAAACCACATCAACACAAGCTTTGGCATAACAGCATCCCTGAAGCCTATGGATGAGCATGTTATATTCTGCAAAGCCTTTCTAAAAACAGTTCAAAGGAATTAGTATAAATCTAAAACAAAACCTAGCGAAATGGTATGCAGAATACTACATACAACTATATACACAAACAATAGCTATACGCACAGACTAGCTGTTGGTCATCTTGACAAATTACATTATACAGCTTCTGAAGGAATAATTGGGGGACAGAGGGAAAACAACTGTTTTTCCAACAGATGTAAAGGAAAGGGAAGCATGATGAATACTAAAGCAGAGGAAACACCTCTTCTGTTCACTACTGCAATTCCTACAACAAGGCTTCTTGCACCACTTGCTAACATTCGTTTCAGCAAAGGCTTTACTCATACCTTTCTGGATTGTCCTGCTTCATTTTACGCTGTACTGAAACTGAAGTGCTGAATTTATTTTCTGACATCACATTCACTTATAGCAATGGACTGTGATGTCACAAATACATGATTATAGCTTCATGAAAGCAGCAGCTGTGAATCCTCAGAAAGTAACAGGCCAATCTCGTAAGAGTTTTCCATAATCCCCCCTGGGATCTGATTACTTTTGGCAGTACACTATAGTGACTTCTCATTCAACCAACCCTATACATCAGCAGGCAACCCCGATTGGTTTATATTGCAGTGTGACTTTCCTTTAACAATATCTATCTTTTAGATCAAGTAGCAGCAGCAGCAGCATTTGTGTGCTGCCTTATTCTGACCCAGAAATGAATCAGAGAAGACAGCAGCTGAAAATCCTAAATAAGATTTCTTTGTTAGTTCCTACCCCTGCTGAGAATTTTTACAATCAGTGCTGGATTTCAGTATCTGAGATACTCAAACAATCTCTCTCTCTCTCCTCCTCCCTGTCTCTCTCTCTCTCCCACCCTGTCTCTCTCCTTCCCTCTCTCCCTTTAGTACTAACCAAATATTACAATGGCAGTCAAAGCACTGAGCCTGAAGAGCTGGTACAATGAAAGACTAAACATGCTGCTAAAGGTTCCTGCTGCCTGAATAACGTTCTATGAAAAACCATAAACTGAATACTATATTATGCAACATGGACAGATTTTTGTGATTCTACACCTTTTTAAAGATGATGTTTAATAGGTTGAATTTCCTATTTTTTGAACAGGGCAAGTAAAGAGATAGCATCAAGTGGCTCCAGAGGCATAGGTGGGCAGTTCCACACCTGGGGCAGCTGTGTGATGCCCAGCACTGTGGTCACAGCTATTTTTGCACCTCTCCTCTGAACAAAGGTGGTACCCAGAGTTGCTGTCCTGGTCTCCAGCATCAGTTATGCTACCGAGTGGACATATATCAGCTAAGAAAAATCAGTGACTTCACAGAGTTACACCAGGGATAGTTGTAGTCAAGTTTTCCTACCTGAATTACTCAAAAATATGAAAACAATCCTTGTACCATTACCACACACCTTTGCCTACAGCACCTTTCACATAATGATTTTAAGGGAATTACAAACATCTCAACAGCCCTATAATGTAGGGATTTGTTATTATTTTTACTTACACACACACACACACACACACACCCCTCCCCAGCTACACTGGAAGTGCAAGCACAAGGGGGGGAACAGGGGAGGCGTTCTTATTCTTCCTTAGAAAGTAGGACAATCGGCTGTTTACCTCAAGTGTCTGTACACAAATGCACAGTGCCTGGGAAACAAGCAGGAAGAACTGAAAGTCCTTGCAGAGTCACAGAACTATAACAGGTGGGCAATTATTTCAGGCAAAGGAACACGAGGGCCACAAGGGTAATCCCGCCCCTTGACAGGTGCCCCACCCCCTGGTTGCTATCTGAGGACTTGAAGTCCCGCCCCCCTAACCTCTGCCATCAGAAGTTCCTTCCCTTGCCCCCCCCCCAGAAGTACTCCTTTCAGCAAAGGGATTTCTCAGAACCAGAAAAATACCAAATTATATTCTAGAAATCATACATCTACTACAACTTCCATTAATTTGATTTCAAAAAATATTTTTGTCCCGATTAAATGTGTTAGTGTAGCGTAAACAGAGGTGATTGTATAATAGCTTAAAATGAAGCCTTGCTTTTGTATGTTGTGGAGGGGGGGGGGTGCGTGGGGTGAGGGAGCATGTGGGTATGTGTATGGATATGTGGGGTATGGTATTTGTGGGGGCAGGATGGCTGGGGAGGGGAAGGGTTTGCCCACAGCCCCCCACGGCAGGCAGAGTCCCTGCCAGCACTCCTAGCGCAGGCTCCTGCTGCTCCTGGCCCTGGGTCACCAGTGCAGGCCATATGCTCACACTTGCCACCACTTCCCCCATCTGCCATCACTGCCCTTCTCTTGCCACTTCCCAACCCCCTTCCACTTGCTGCTCTGGCACCACATCATAACTGCATGGCTGAGCCTGCAGGACGCAGCAGGAGCCGGCCTGCCCTGGCCAGCACTGCACAAAGCCAGGCAAGTATTGCGGGTACTGGGCCAGCTCCTGCTGTGCCCTGTGGTTCCAGTGCTGCAGCCAGCAACCACGCAGTGCCGGAGTGGCAGGCAGGGGGGGCAGAGAGGAGCGGCAGGCAGGAAAGCAGAGAAATGGATGTAGCAGCTGGGGCGGGATGGCAGCGAGCGGGCATGCAGGAGTACAGCAACAGGTGCACAGGAGGACAAGGTCTGTGCTGGTGCCTCAGGGCCAGCACCAGCAGGGGCCCAGAGTGGGGCAGCACGAGCACGAGGCTCAGGCTGGCAGGGAATCTGGACCTGGGCTGGGCTGCATCAGCAGGGAGAGGAGGGAGCCCGCCCAGCTCCAAAGAGGCAGCCAAGGCTTCCAGCTGGAGGTGGGGAAGGGCTGGGCAGGCTTTGCTGCTGCAGCTGCTGGGTCCTGCTGCCAGCTCCCCCTGGGTCCTATTGCCATTGGCTCCTATCATCTTTGACAGGCAACCATGTGTATATGTACGTGTTAAGCCACAGCAGGGTCAAAACTGCAGGCATGCTAGCTCCTGCTGAGGCCACAAAGCCTGCCAAGTTTCAAGAAGATAAGTACAGGGGTTTGGGGAAACTGTACCTCAAGATGCAGACAAGCAAAACTCGTGACATAGGTGACACTGTGTGTGTTAAGGCGTAGCAAGGTGAAAGCTTCAGGATGGTAGCCCCTGCTGCAGCCACGAAGCCTGCCAGCTGTCAAGGAGATCAGTGCATAGGGGTTCTGGGGCCCTGCAACCCTAGTTGCTGACAGACAAAACTCATGACATGGGCGCTTGTGCAACTGACTGTCTCTGTCTTGGGGCAATTTATTGTCTGTATTGATTATTTCCTCTCCTTAGTCATGGTTTTGTAGGTGTTAATCCATGCTCGTTAAGTCATCATATAGTAGCTAGGTACTGTGTATTGAGCTGGTCCCTGAGTGAATCATGATTAATTGGTAACTGGTAACACAGTAGCTTAGCAGCCAGGCCTGCAGTAGTCGTTGTTGTTGTGTCTAACCTCCCCCCCCGGCCTTCCCCCAAGACAGACACAGTTACACAAGCACCCACGTCACGAGTTTTGCTTGTCCGCAGCTTGAGGTGCAGTTCCCCCCAAATCCCTGCACTTATCTCCTTGAAATTTGGCAGGCTTTGTGGCCTCACAAGGGACTAACAACCCTGTGGTTTTGACCCTGCTGTGGCTTAACACATACACCTGACATGAGTTTTGCTCTCAAGATTTTGGGGTGCAGTTTCTTCAAATCCCCTGCACCTACCTACTTGAAACTTGGCATGCATCATGCCCTCAGAAGGGGCTACCATTTTTGCAAGTTTCATCCAAATCCGGCCAGAAATGACAAAGATATAGCCTGTCTCAACTTTCCCTATTATATCCTATGGGTGAAATGTCGAAATAGGGTCGAAACGGCAAAAGGTTTTGACGGAACGAAATGGAACAGCCATTTTGACTCTAAACAGAAGTCAAAATGAAATACTGTTCTGTTGAAACGTCGAAACGAAATGCTGCTGTTTTGTGCTGCCCTAATAACTGGCTCTGCGGACATGGGGAAAGCAGCAGACGTAATATACCTCGACTTTAGCAAGGCTTTTGATACGCTCTCCCAAAGCATTCTTGCAAGTAGACTGAGGAAGTATGGGTTGGATGAATGGACTGCAATGTGGATAGAAAGCTGGCTGGACAGTCCGGCTTCATCTGTAGTAATCACTGGCTCAATGTCTAGCTGGCAGCCGTTATCAAGTGGAGTGCCCCAGGGGTCGGTCGTGTGGCCAGTTTTGTTCAATTTTTTAATTAATAATCTGGAAGATAGGATAGAGTGCACCCTCAGCAAGTTCGCGGACCAACAAGATGGGGGGGGTGTAGTAGATATGATGGAGAGTAGGACTAGAATTCAGAGCGACCTAGACAAATTGGAGGGTTGGGCCAAAAGAAATCTCATGAAGTTCAACACGGACAAGTGCAAAGCCCTGGACTTAGAACAGAGCAACCCCATGCATTGGTATAGGCTGGGGACAGGCTGGCTGGGCAGCAGCTCTGAAGAAAAGGACCTAGATGTTACAGTGGACAACAGGATGGATACGAGTCAGCAGTGTGCCTTTGTTCCCAAGAAGGCCAACAGCATGCTGGGCTGCATTAGTAGAAGTGCTCCCAGCAGACTGAGGGAAGTAATTATTCTACTCTGTTCTGCACTGCTGAGGCCACATCTGGAGTACTGTGCCCAGTTTTGGGCCCCCCCACTATAGAAAAGTTGTGGACGTGTTGAAGAGAGTCCAGTGGAGGGCAACGAAAATGGTTTGGAGGCTCGGGCGCATAACTTATCAGGAGAGGCTGAGGGAACTGAGACACTCTTCCCTTCCAAATCTTGCATAGCCTCTGAATACCACCAAATTAGAGTCAATTTATTAAATCACAGAATTATTCCAAATATTTTTCTCACCAGTTCTTATAAGGAGATAGTTAAAAAAATACACATCTGGATGATGCTCTGATAGAACACTTAAGAGCTGTTGCATTTTCTTCTTTTTTAACATGAATTCACCAGCAAAAGGAAGAATGCATGAAAGTAAGGTCTCCCAAAATTCTGAGGTAGCCCTTTTGCTTTTAAAACAGCATTTAGAATGTATTTTTTGGAACCCTAAGTGACATAAAATGAAGGAAAAATAGGTTTAAAGATTCTTAAAATAGCAATCAACTATTGCCTGGCTTGGAGGATTTTTGTTGGAGGATTCATTTACAGTACAAGGTTTGGAAGATTTTTCTTATTTGGTTCCAGAAAAAAAAATTACCTTGCTTCTCATGAACAAAGCCGTTTGTTTAGAAGAACTTCCTTTTATATCTAGATTTTCAAAATTCTGAGAATTCATCTGTAGTTCCTAAGCATGGGTTTTTCCCATTCATGAATCAGAAACTGGAGCAAGGATATAGCTGTTAAAGTTTGGATAGACCCATAAGTCACTAAACAGATCTCAATGACCAGGGTGGGAATTAAGTCACCTCTAGCTCCTTAGGTTTTTTCACTTTATTTCTTTTGTTTGTATATTTTTAAAAGCATTTCTCCTTCTACAGTGAGTAACTAATTTAAATTAAAATGCAGCAACTTAGATGATGTAGAACATTGCGACATGTCAAATTGTCTCTGTTGTTAAAGGGGATCAGTAGGAATGTAATGTGTTATTTTTTTTAAGATTTTGGAACAGTCTGCCTCAAATGACAAAAATATTGGTGGCTTTGTTGCAGGAAGAAGAATTAACCAAGCACCAAGTAATATTTTTTCATCTAAAATTTTAATTAGCTAATACAGAATCTTATTATTGGAGGAAGGGGGTAGAATGAACAACTATGGGAGATAATGTCTGGTCTTTTGAAAGATAAAAAAAATAAGTAATTCCTTTCCTTTTGCTTAGTAATTTCCACTTAAAAGCATCATTTTTGGAGAACAAGCTAGGATACAGAACTCCACACCCTGATACTTTTTGAAGAGAAGATTCCTGGGTGTGACAAGACAGACATTTAAAAAAAGAAAAAAAAAGAAACCTTTACTACTTTTGCCCATAAAATGGAAAGGAGAATAAGGAAAACTGATAATCTTCTAGACTTCTATTTAACACCACCAGACTACTCAAGCACTGCATCCAGTCTCAGAGTGCCTTGGAGAAGTGTGCAAAACTCACCTGACCTCTGAAATTATTAGCTTTTGATCTCAACCTTCAATCAGTAAGAGGGACATCACCTCCTCCAACCACGGCATTGAAGTCGAAGTTGAAAAAGTGGTAGAAAAGAATAATTTTGTATTATATTTCAGTGTTTGGGATACTTTCACTGCTCTAAAATGTACTGGATACAGGTTGGTCCTGTTTTGATAGTATTAGAGTGAGGATGTATTTGGGACAATTTTCTCCCAGAGAGAAAAAAGGTCTAATGTCCAAGTAAAACCACATGAATACTGCAGTGATACAAGTGAGATAGGATGCTGTGACACTTTGTGGAAATCAGTACTAGAAATACAGACTACCTGGTGATAGATAGACCAGTGAGATAGGGCAGACACAGCTTTGTAAAAAAAGAGAAGCAGAGGAAGAAAAAGAGGCTGGCCAGCCAACTCTAGCATTCACATGCCGAAAGAGCCAGAGGCAAGGTACATTCAGCAGATAGGATCCTCAGGCTACCCTAATAGGATGGAAAAAAATCTGGAACTCCTAGCAGTTGTGGGAATTCCAAATAAAGTTCCCATCTTCCAAGGTCTTCGTGTAAAGAGCAGAGAGCCTGAATCTATACTGAGATATGGCTTTAAACTAGGAGTTGCATCCAATGCTGAAGCAGCCAAGCAACAAGAGTTAAATTTGACATGGAAATGAAGCCTAAACTGTTTCCACTGCTGTGAACTGGATCAGTCTTACTGAACCACAGTATCTAAATTACTAGATGAGAAAGCAGCTGTTATTTCTTAAGTTTAAGGGGAGAAAAGTAGTTTACCTGTCACCAAGCCATAAGTTTTTAAACACTATTAATTTTTCCTTTATAAACTCAGTACTGGCAACAGGATTTTGCCTCCTGTCTCATTGCTCCCTTTCCTCAAATATTCTCTGCTCTTTTAAAGAGTAATTTTTCTTGGTGGATGAATTTCTGCAAGAATTTCTGCTTTAATTTTTTACTCAAAGCAAGAAGGTTTAATTAACCTCATGTTTTCCTGCTTTATTTTTCCCTCATTCCACGTGTAGAAACAGTTGATTTTTCACATGTTGTGAAAGACTCAGCATGAGAAGCAATAGGGGAAAAGAAGTAAAAAGAAAATATTGTGTACATGTACATTTCATTCAAACTGACATTTATTTCAAATAATTCCTTGGCTAGTTAAGCAGCATGAAGAAAAAATATTATGGGTATATGATAGGATCCAATTTGTCTTGAGCATCTTGTGCTCATTGTATGGTTTTGCTCGCATTTAATTTCACTTAGGCTTTTTAAATTTATCTTTTCAAACAGAAACACCCACTTTTGCTAAGGCCAAATCATGGCAATAACGTAAAATGAAGGTCAGACTTTGAAACAATATGGAAGTGAATCAGAGAAATAATGTCACAACTAAAGTGGATTGAGGCGCACACAGCGAGTCAGGAGCAGTCCTTAAAATGAAAAAGTTAAAACTAAGAATTCCTGTGATACAGGGAAAAAAAATTAAGGGTGAGAAGGAGAACAGAGAAGTGTTAGCCTCCTTTGTACAGACAAAAAACCACAAAGAAGGTCACAACCTCCCTCCTTTTCCTTAGCTGATCACCTTTAAAATTATAAAACACTCAATATGATCAAAAGGCACAGGAATCTTGAAATTCAGTCATTTTTGTGTGAAATGTCTACAGAATGTTTTCAAAACAATTTGAAAAAGTTTCCTCATCATGAGAAAATTCCAATCATCCAAGTGAATACAGCAAAAGAAATCACTGACACCTGGATTAACTGCTTGCCAATGCTGGAGGAGGAGGAGGAGGAGAATTCATCAACTCTTACACTGAAAAGTTCATTTGCAGAAGGGGAGTGAGGGAGAAAGGTGCATCCACACATCCAATTGAGTGAAAGAGTTAAGAAAAGAAAATATATTTGTAACTACATCCGTGGCATAATAGACTAGCCTACAAACATCCACAGCTGTTAATTTTTCTAGAAAAAAAACCTAGAAGGCCTAGACAGTACACATTAATGTTAACATGTCAAGTACACTAGTGTCCAAAGAAAGCATGACCAGCTATTTTAGGGGAGCTAGCAATAGTTTGCTTCCAATGAGTGAAGGACTGTCAGGAAAGGCAAACACAACAGTTACACAAGCTAACTACACCAGAATCTAGTAAGTCACGCTGGTGTGAGACTATACAACATGCAAAGCCCACCTCTGACAATGATCTGTAGATCTTTAGAGACCCACAACTCTTAAGAGTTGCTACTCTTAAAGTGGGGACTGTGGGTCATTTTCTTTTAAAGAGAACATGCTTTCAACAGCATCCTCCTAAATTTGACTGTAAATTATTCTCACCCCCACCTCATACCTAAACAAGAAATTGCGATTTTTGGAAGGGCTGAACAACATAATGGCTGTGTACCAGATAGTCTCATTGGCAGCCATTATTAATACAGTGATGCCATTTATCAACTAATCCTATTTTTTCTGTCTTCATCTTGCAATATATGCTGTCATACTGTCTTCGAAAGGCAAAAATCACTACAGCAGCCACAAAGCTAAGTGGGACTCTCCAATCTCTAACAAAACCTTTTAGCCAGTCTCATTTAAAAGTTATTTTTCCCATTTTCCCTTATTCTTAGAACTACAACAGAATGTCCCCGTACCTCTTCCTTTGTACATTTTCATCCCTAGACATCCTCTTTAAAGAAATATATATCCCAATCAACAATGCTGAGGAACCACAACCAGAGAAGCCTTTCCCCTTGAGTGTCTAGGCTTTAGTCAATTTGGATGTGAAACTATACCTAATATATAATTCTGTGAATAGTGCAGTCTCTTTCAGTTCCTTTCTAGTTGATTCTTTATTTCTTCTAATGCAGTACAGAAGCTAGAATTAGTGATATGCCCACTGTTCAAATATGGTAGTAGCTTGACCAATTGTTTTTTTTTACTTTTGTTTTTATTTTTTTACTTTTACAGAATTATTTTACTTTTAAAAAGAGAAAAAATCCTTGGGAACATTTGTGTGGAAAAGCACTTCCCACAATCTTTTCCTATGGCTTATATTTATTCTTTTAAATACTTCTGGTCTTAGCCGTAATTATCCAAAACCCACTTACACAATAACCTTCCTCACACAAACAGGGTGCATGCCAACCTCCCATGATTTATATTCAAAAGAAATAACATGCTCTCTCTAGGGTACACTGATATATTGGTTAGCTATTGGATCAGTACCAATAAAAGGATAAATGATGTTACTGGCTATCGGCTTTTTTTGGTTGTTGTAGCTAACAATTAGAGCCCGAGGCTTGGAGCACCGTGGTAACCGTAGTTCAGTCCCCACACCCTGCCACCAGCCCATGATCACAGCAGACTACAGATCTGGTATGCAATGGGAGGGGTAGGAGGGGTTAGAGGTGCCAGAGAACAAAGGGACTGTTACCAGCTCCTGCTGTCACTGTCATGGCAATGCCATGCGCAGCAGGGACACAAGTGCCAGGGCTGCCACAGAGAAGTTGGGCTGTGCACTGGTGGGATAAGGCGTTGTGCAAAGAATATTTCATTCTACTGGGCGCCTCTGCAAAAGCAGCTTATCTCCAGCAGCCATTGGAGGTCAGCTGCATGGGGCCCCCCAGCAATGAAGAAGCAACATGCTCTGGGGTGCCAAAAGAACCCGGTGTTGCTATCTGCACGAGGGGCTGCCCTGCGTGCCTGGGACGGCAGCACAGGCTGTGAGCAGAGCGAGCAGGAGCTGTGGAGCAGAGTGGGCAACATATGTGGGAATAAGGTGGTGGTGACTGATGTGCGCGCGCACGTGTGTATGATAAACGCAAAACAGTTTATGTCAGTAGTTTAAAATGCTCTGTGCACTATTACTAAAGATCAGTTATGGGATTGGTGTCAATTGATATGTTGGCTAATCATTGGCTATCAGTATTAGCCAAGAAAAATCTTTACTGGTGCAACCCTACCCTCTGTCCTTTCTACTTATATATATGGGGTCTTCAAACACAGGTCTCTATTTTCCCTTTAATATAATATCGAGGGAACTTGCTTGTCTCCTATTGTGCAGTGAAGCGGAATAATATGCCCTACAAACCAGAAAAAATGTCCATCCTAAACTCCAACTGAAAGTGACGATAAACCAGTGTTTCACTTTGGACTGTTTCATGCCAGTTGAAGAAAGGCCAGCTCTGCCCACCAATGAGTTAAGGAAAAGATATCACTGATTTCTCTCACAAAATGCAGCAGAGTGTTGTTTTATTGTTAAAATAGATGCATCAATTTATAGGAAAGTCAAGGAGAGTGTAGCAATTTTA
This sequence comes from Alligator sinensis, assembly GCF_000455745.1. Classification (NCBI taxonomy): domain Eukaryota; kingdom Metazoa; phylum Chordata; order Crocodylia; family Alligatoridae; genus Alligator; species Alligator sinensis. The sequence goes on along the minus strand of NW_005841916.1, from coordinate 2,385,243 downwards.
GTCTAATGGTTATTGCTGAAACATGTGTGATCACCTATTATCGATTCATGCAAT
>NW_005841916.1:2373084-2385158 GCF_000455745.1 Alligator sinensis | reverse complement strand
TAGGGAAAGTCTCTATGAAGTATTCTCATGTGACGAGGACACTGACAGGGAACAATAAAAGATTAAAAGTAATATGCTGTACTGCATAGACAGCTAAATTCAAAGTGTGTCAAAAGAGTGTTCTGGCAGCAAGACATTGTGAAACAAGTAAGTGTCAATTACATTGTTTGCCACACCAGGGGAAGAAGAAAAAAAAAAAAAGGTAATTCTTGATTTTCACTGCATTGCTAACAATTGTGTATAAAATGCCCCATTTCTTCAGCTACCAATTTAATCAATTACTGCATGAGAGGGAAGCCTTATCTATTGCTAATGTTTTATTACAGGAAGGTTGATTGAAGACTGCAGAAACATAAAGCATTGACTTCTACAGAATTTAAGCTTTAATTTTTTTTAATATTCAGCTTCTAACCATTAATGCATCATGAAAATAATTATTTGAATGTAAAGTAAACAGAAAGAACTATGAAACTTATGCAACAAGAACTATGATCTGATAGGTATCTCCGCGGCCTGGTGTGATAACTCTTGTGACTGAAAGTATAGCCCTCAGGTGCTGATATTCATTTCAGAAGAACAGAGTTTCAAGAAGAGGTGGTGGTGTCACTTTGTACATCAAAAATATATATTCTCATTCCCTGGTTCAGGAGGAAGACAACAGCAGATCAGAAAGTGTTTGGGTAAAGATAGAAAGTGGAAGATACAGCACCAATATAAAGGTAAGGATTTATTATAGGTCACCAAGTTAGGAAGAAGAGATGAGGCACTTTTCATGCCAACTATCCAAAAGCTATGAGATTGTACTGATGGGAGACTTCGGTTTTCCAGATATCTACTGAAAGAACAACACAACTAAACAAAATGTTGTGCAAGTTGAGCATACAACTAGGGGAAGGAGATCATCATTCTTGGTTTCTGTCCTAAACTCAAAAGATGGGAAAAGCATGGTGTCACCAAAACTAAGAAGTTAGGTTTCAGAAAGGTGGATTTCAACCAACTCAAGGAGATAATGGACATGATGCCGTGCAAAGAAAGACTGAAAGATAAAGATGTCCTGGAGTGCTAGAAGTAGTGGGGGTGAGTGGGGAAGAAGAAAACAGGTAGCAGGGGGCAGGGGGCAAGGGGTGGTGAAGAGGTAAAGGATGGGAGTCAGGCTGCTTGACTCCCTCCACCCCACCCCCAATTGTGGCAGGGGTGCGAAAATCAAAATGTAAGATGACACTGCAGTAATTAGATTCTAAGCAGATAATTATAACAAATTTATATATTTTCCTTGTATAGAACACAATTACTGTGGTGGTAGTCTTACATTTGAAATCATCCTGGATCTGGCTAAGTGTATTTATAAAGTTGTGGGAGATGGGTAAGGTACCAGAGGACAGGGAAAAGGCCAGTGTAGTGCCCCCCCCCTTTTTTCCTAATGTAACCCATGCCAGCACACTAAGGCCAGGTTATATGCCGGATTTGGGGTCCTCAGGATGCCAGTAGCCCTGGAAGCCCCTCAGGCAGACTACTGACTGAGCTGTCTTGTAAAGAAGTATGCCCCTCACCATCCAGGAATTAGCTCTGAGTCCGATGAACACATTATTCTTTATTATACCCAACCAATTTATATACAGAAAAAATAAACAAAAAACATAACAATAGTCAATAACAAAACTAACAATTTAAATAAATTTTGAACTACAACATTAGGTGGATAATTCCAGCACACTGGATGTTCCCACTTGTGTTAAACAACATAAATAACTAAATTCACCTTATCATAACCCTTTAAAAAACAGTCCCTGTCCCCCACACTTAACCCAATTGATTTCCTTCTAGTCACAATCCACTTCCCATAAGAGTAAATAGAGATGACCGTTTCAGGCTGGACATAAGGAAGAACTTCTTTACTGATCGAACCCCCAAGGCCTGGAACAGACTGCTGCTGGAGAGGTGGTTCAAGTGCCTACCTTGAACTCTTGAAAGAGACATTTGGATATTTATCTTGCTGGGATCCTATGACCCCTGCTGACTTCCTGCCCCTGGGGCAGGGGGCTGGACTCAATGATCTTCGGAGGTCCCTTCCAGCCCTAGCGTCTATGAATCTATGAATAATAATAAATAAATAAAAATACATATTAAAAACAACCAACCAACCAACTATAACTATGATCCACCACTAGATGGCAGAGGTGAGGCTTCTGTTGTGGGGTGGGGGAGAGAAGAGAGATGGTCTCCTTTAATCATTCCTGGTAACAGGGCAAAACAGACTCTGAGCAGCTGATGCAGGTAATAAGCTCCCTGTTGTTTCCTTATTTAACAGATTGTTCTCTTAAGCAGTTTCCTTATGAAAACACACTTACTGTAAACACTAGTGATTAGGTATCCCCTCACACACCCATCCTGGTTTTTCTCTCAGCCCACTCCCTCTCAGGGCCATCTCCCCGTCCTAGCACATCCACCTGCAGACAGGAGTTTCCCTCTGCAGGTCTCTGACTCTGTGGCTTGAGCCTTCCCAGCTCTGATTTCACCCCGGTGTCTCAGTCAGACAACTCAGTCTAGTCATTAACCCTTTAAGGGCTCAACTGTTTCTCCCAGCCCCAGCAAGCCTACCAGCTCTGCTTACCAACCCCTCCCCACTCCTTCCCTGGCACCTGTGTCCCTGGTTGCCCATCTCTAAACCCAGTAGAGAATCAGCTTCTCATGGGATGACGCAGACTATCCCCCGCCCTGATACCTGCTTCATGGGCAAGTTTTGGCTCAGTCTCTCCTGGCTTGGGCTGTGTCTGTGCCCCCCTCTCTCCAGGGCAGGAGTCTGCTCCTCTCAGCTTCTCTTCTTCCCCCCCTCCACACTTTTTTTCCTCCCCCTTTTTCCTCCCTCAGCTTTTATGGCTCAGTAGCAGACAATCAGAGCCCCCAGTTTGCAATGTGGGCTCTGGTCACAATTTAAATGCTCTAATAAGTAGCCACTGCATACCCTCCTGTCTGGTAAAGCTTATGCATCCTCTGCAAAGTTTTGACACCTTTTCTTGCAGGGTTCTTAAGTGCAGCCAGGTGAGCTTTGCAGCTGTTACCAAAAAAGGGAAGAGGGGCAAAAAGGAGGACCTGGGGAATTATAGCCGGGCTAGCTTCCCCTTGATACTGGAGAATTTCATTTGCAAGTATCTGGAGGAGGAAAGACTCATCACAAGCAGCCGGTATGCATTTACCAAGAACAAACTCTGCCAGATTTCATAGTCTTCTTCAAAGTGGATGAAGGGAATGCTGCAGATATAGTGTATCTGAACTTCAGCAAGGTTTCAGACAAAGTCCTACACAACATTTTCATTAAAAAATTGGAGAAATATGGCCAGGACAAAACTACCATATGGTGGATAGACACCTGGCTCAACAGCCACAAGCAAATGGATCCATGTCAGAGTGGCAAAAGTCTTTGGGTAGAGTCCTACAGGAGTCTGTCCTGGGCCCAGGGCTGTTCAATGTGTGTATTAATGATTGTTAAAAAAGCAAATTTGAAGATGACATGAAACTGGCAAGGACTGCGAACACACTGGAGGATATGAGCACGATTCAGAAGGATCTGAACAGACTGGAAAGCTGGGCTGGAGGTAACAAAATGAAATTCAATGCTGACAAATGCACTATGGGAACAATAACAAAAATATAAATATGAAATAGGTGACAACTGGCTGGATGACAGCATAATGGAGAAGGATCTAGGAGTCTTGGTAAGTTAGATTCCATGAACCTCCAATGTAATGTAGCTGCACAAAAGGCAAATATGGTTTTGGGTCGCATCGTAAGTACTCATCTAGGAGTACTGCATGAAGTTTGGAGCTCCACATTTGGAAAAAAGACATGGAGAAGTTAAGCATGGTCCAGAGGCAGGCAACAAAAAAAAAAATGATAAATGGCTTGGAAGGCAAGTCATACAAGGAGAGGCTGAAGAAGCGAGGCATTTTCAGCTTGAAGAAAAGGTGCTTAAGAGGGGACATGATAACAACAGTCAAACATGTGAAGGGCTGCCCTAACAAAACCAAAAAGGAGAGAGAGAAAAAACACCTTTTCTCTCTTGCTGACGTGAGTTAAGACACCAAGCAATGTCTTGAAGTTGCAGCAAAGTAGACTTAGACTGGATATCAGGAAAAGACTTCTTCGCTGTTAGAACAGTGAGGCAGTAGATTAGACTGCCTAGGGAAGGTGTGGACTTTGCATCATTGGAGGTGTTCAAGAAGAGATGAGAGAAGTATTGTTTAGGGATGATCTAGAGGTAGCTATGTCTAATTGCTCTGAAAGGAGTAACTGTTGGGAACCTAAGAGCACCCCTTCCTTCTGACAGACTACCGGGAGATAGGAATGCACCGATAAAGATTTCTTGGCCGATACCAATACCCAATTATTAGCCATCCGTATTGGCCGATACTGATTCAATAGCCAATTTACAGGAATGCAGCCCAGCAGTTTGGAGAGAAGCATCCTGATGGTAAGTTTGGTGTGTGTGTGTGGAAGGGGGTGGGGAAACAGATTAAGGCCCCCATAGTGAAGGTAGGAGTGGGGCAGAAGCAGGGACTCACCCCCAGATTTGTGCGCATGGGGTGAGCTTGGGACCAGGGGCTACAGTGCCAGCCTCTTTCCTGTGAGGGGACTGGGTCAGGGCTGGGCTTGGGGTAGGTGGCAGCAGTTGGAGGGGTGACTACAGGCAATTTTGGGGTGGCTATAGCCTCCCAAGTTCCCCCTAGTGCCACCCCTGCACAGGGCACTCTGCTTTCCGCTCTGCAGCCTTTCCCTCAGGAGCCCTGCACGGGGCCAGCACAGGACTCCCAAGGAATAGGCAGCAGAGCAGAGTGCCCCGAGCAAACATCTTAGTCTTTTCCTCCAATGTTCATATGTATAAAACAGGTAAACTGCATCTGAAGGCAGTTGATCATGAACTGCAGAGAGAATTAGGCTCTTCATACTTTTTAATCTCCTGGAAGCTCTATTTGTAACTATTTTATAAATTGTAGTCTATGCTAGAAAGTTTTTAACAAATTACTGGTAGAGTTTAACCAGCAAAACCTTTCAAGTGCCAAGGTGATTATATAGCACTGAAACGACAATGTGTAGCAATATGGCTTATACCCATTGCGAAACCAGCACAAGCCATGCCAGCGAAATTCTAATATTATAAAAGTCTAAGTCTGTCTGTCTATAACACTTTATTTGCATTCCGATTGGCTGACGGAAACAGCCAATCAGAGTGCTCCAAGCGTGGGGGAGCGCAGCCATGATTCTGAAACCACGCTGAGGACCGGACAGAGGGCAGGGGAGCTGCTGGCTTTGGCTCCCCCACCCTGCTTCCTGCAAGCCGCGCCAAGGACCAGACGGGGTGGAGGAGCCCAGGCCAGCGCTGGGCTTGGGACCTGCTCCCTGCAAGCCACACCAAGGACCAGACAGGAGGTGGAGGAGATCAGGCCAGCGCTGCTGGCCTCGGCTCCCCAACCTCACTCCCTGCTAGAGACAGAACAGCGGCAGCATGGGGTGTTAGGTGGTGGCACTCCATACCAGCCCCCTCCCCACCATTCTTGATGGGCAATTGGCTAGTAGTCCTATATTGATATAGTGGAGACTGCACTTGGGTGAGTGTTCTTGGTTTTATTTTTTAAATTGGTTAGCTATGATTGGCTAAACATTTAGCATTAACCTGCCCTTAGGTAATGACAGCGAAAACATCTGTAGATATGTGAGCTTTACAAATTGCTCCATATCAATTAGTGCCTCATTCCAGACAAACACCCTCAACCAAGAATATTCTAATTCTAGTTCCAACATACCACAATTTGACTCTCAGGATGAATAGCTATATCTGACAGACTGCAAAACTAAAACATGAACAAAGGTTTTAGAAACTGTCCTCCTTTCTCTTCCATTTCCCTGAAGACAATGGCAACACTTTCTAAATTGAAATGTTTCCTTCATCTCATCCCATTCATGAACTGTCCATGGAATTCTCCAATTTGTAGTCGTTCCTTTTGGAAGTCGTATTCTCCTCTGTTCTAATCAGATGTGAAGTGGCCTATCATTAAACTCTAATTCTCAAAAAGATGCATTTGCTTGATGCAGTTCATGTAAACACACTGCAGTGTGTTGGGGGGGGGGGGGGGGGGGAATTAGAATATCCCAGATTTTCTCACTATTCTTGGTGCAGTTTTCAAATGGACGGTGATGGCTAATTTTGCAGTTTGTCTACTCACCAACTGCACTAGCCAAGTTAAAAACCAAAATGAACATATGCAAATAGTTAAACTAGATCTTTTATTAAACAAATGTAGTTAAGCTCTAATCTACAGGTGGAAGGTGTGGCACTTAAAGAAAACAAATTGGGACAGATGCAACAGCGAATATCCAGCTTCTCCAATGACTAACCTTGAACAGCAGAGGACAGGAAACAGGGCACAAGAAAAAGGACAAATTATACATAATTGGCTCTGCTGCCCATACAACCCAGCAATACTCTGAAGTACTAGGCACTATTCCTTACAGTAGAGCTAGAAAGTAATAGTATTAGTGTTAACACACAATAGAACAGCCTCTTTTAGGAGGGACAAGATAACAGATGTGCATTCTGCACTCCTTTGAAGTTTCAAAATACACAGGCTATGTCATTTCTACCCGAGTTATGAAGGAAGACCCTTACACTCCATGCCTTTGCTCCCTTAGCTCTATTTGTAACCACTGCTTTGAGCTGAAAGAGCCCACCTCTGTTAACTTTCAAAGCATAGTGTAAAACTCCTCATCTTCCCCAATTTAGAGGGGATTGTTTAGAGATGAGGGGCAACTGAGTTTACCTATTTTTTAGTTTTGTAATGTGTTTTAGCATACAGGTAAAGATAATCCAGGCTGGGTTTATATCTAGGGACCTAACTCAATTTGTGATTTTGCAGAAATCGCAAGGATCAGGCATTGCCCATGAAATCCACAAAAAAAATTACTAAAAATAAAATGCTGGCTCCCCAGTGGGAGCCAGCAGTCCCCACAGACACTGCAGCTTAGCCACGCAGCCTGCTGGGGAGGCGGGGGGGAGAGGACTACCAGTGCAAGACGACAGCTGTAGGGGACAAGAAATGGGGCACTTTTGGCTTGCAGGGGAAGGTGTTAGAAATGGCTCTGGCCCTCCCAGTGCTAGCCTGGTACTGCAGTACCTCCAGACCTGGTACCAATTCCCTGGAAAGAGAATGCCTGTTTTTTGGTTTTTTAAGAGTGATACACACAGGGTTCCTGCCAGTATTTTTGGCACTAGAGGACAGTGTTGGTGCTTGCTCTGACTTCTGAGTGCCAGCCTGGTATTACGGTACTTCCAGGCCCAGTGTTTGCTTGGGGAACAACAGCCCATTTTTGTTTGTTTGTTTAAGGGACACACACACACACACAAACACACTTCCCATCAGTGTTCGCCCAACACAGGTCATGTGTTTTAGAACCAGGCTCAGTGTTAGCTCCATTACTGAGAACATGCTCTTGGCAACAGTTTAAATAACCTCCCCCCCCAAAAAAAATATTTAGTGTATTTGAATAAATATGGTACTCTCTATTGGATGTCTTTGGTGGCTGCTACTTTTGCTCAATGCAAGCTGGTTCCCTTAAACTAGTGGCAAGGTACTATAGCAGTAACTACCTTCAAGGCAGTCAGCTTGGAAAAACCGATTATGTTGTGCCTGCTCCTTTCTACAAGGAAAATTCACTGAAGATTAAAATGTAAGATAAGCAACTCTGGAATAAGCATGTCTGCACCCTACATGCTCTCGTTCTTCTGACAGGATAATTACACCACTTCCTCAAATGACAAACAAAGCTAACAAAAGCACTCTTATTGGCATAGCTGTATTCACATGTGGGGTTTTGCCGGAGCAGCTATGTTAGGTAGGGGCATGATCTGTTGACATGCCTAGCCACACAGATAAACCAACAAAGCTTTGTAACAGACTAAACCTAGCTTTCCAGAAACCATTTAACTAAACCAAAAATCACTACTGTGCGTCTCTACCAGCCACTTCCTCAGCTGTGATCATGTTTACTCAGTGCACCAAAACTGGAGAGCAGAACCAAATTTTAAGGTGGCATGGACCTGCAGGCCCCTCTGTCTCTACAAACATGAAAACTGCACGCAGGAGAAGTTAGAAGCAGAAGTGGAAAATGCAGTGCAGCGGGAATGGAGATGGTAGCCCGGCGGCTAAAAACTTGCTTTCAATTCTGGTCTTCAAACACACTTCTGCTACCATTTCTTGTAACCAAGAAATATAATCACTGCACTCTTCATGGTTAAAAAAAAAAAAAAAAAAAAAAAACCTAACAAAAAACCCATCTTATAAGACGCGTCCTATAGCAATTGCCGCTGGAAGACTTCTTTGGTGGCAAGAACTTATTTAGAAGTATTTCTGTACATACCAAAGTGGCAGATAATACAGCTGCCATAATCCAAAACAGGTAACAGAAGGAAGTTAATAAAGTCTGGCTTCAGTGTTATAAAACACCCCATAAAGCCACAAGAATGACAAGTAAGATTATGGATTACTAAAACGTGTAGTTTGTGAAACCAGAGTTGTCTCCAACTTTTTCTTTGCATTTCATATGCAGAAAGTTACTAGAGAGCCCCAAAACCAAAAGTATTTGTAGCCTGCAATTAGTAGATATAAGTTGAAAAACATATACACGCTTGTCATTGATAAATACACCATTTCTTTACCCAAGAGCCAAACAATATAATAATCAACATCTGAATCAATAGTGAAAAGCTGTCCAGTCCCAGTCTGACTTCATTTTCCCACTAAAAAGAGTTAGACAGGCAAAGGAGTCCATAATTGACCCAAAAAACCCAAACAAACAACCAACCCCCACCCCCCCAACCCAAAAAAAAAGGTCAGCGTGCAAGGAAATACAAGTCACCTCCTGTACCCCAAGTCTTTGAAACAGTCTTTTGTAAAAGAACTGTTAACAGAGTTGTTGGATCAGACGCTTTTCGGTAGGATTTTGGATAATTTTATTTTCAAACCTACAGCCTAAAAAAGGGGCAAACGAACTCCTTTCAAAGGTCAATGTGGGAAAATAGATTCTACTAGCAACAACTACAAATATCTGCCATGAGTTTTGGCAATCTGTGTATCTTTATCCATCACTTCCTAAAAAAGTCTCATATCTTCCATTTTTGTACTACTTTTTCCTTGTGTTTGTCCCTACCTAGATCAATTCCCTCCTTACAAAAAAGTAGAGTTAAGGTTCTAAATAACCTAAAAACAGTTTAAATGTTCCAGTTAAAATACCTGAAAGATAAGGATTTGCATTACACGATTCAGAAAATGTATGTAGGTAGAAAATTCTTCAAATTTATTATATTGCTACTACTAATCTTAACTTTATCCATCTTCCTACCTTTACTTATCCTTTCTTTACTTCTGGGAGCATCTCATGAGTCCCAAATGACAAACATGTAAGTCTTCCGTGCTGCATATGTTACACAAGCTAACTTCACATACATACTACGTATGAGACAAAGATTTCAAGCTCACATTGTACATGATAGTTTTCAGAGGCTGACCGAAATCTTTGGTTATTCGTTATTTGCATCACAGTAGTAATCAAGGTTGTGGTGGTGTGTAAGAGACTAGCACTGTCCCGAGTGACCTGACCAGTTTAAAGTTTGAAAAAAATTTAAATCAAACCATCTAAAAAAAATAAAAAAAATAATCAATCATTACCAACATACCAAACTTAATTATCCTGAACCAATTCATCTGAGGTATCCCACTTAAAAAAATTATAAAATATTTTCAGAACTGTCAAAATACAGGTGTGCTAGGTATGCCCCCCCACTCCTCCAAATTTGTCTCTGCCAAGACCTCTCACTCTAACAGAAGTCATGAGGCACCAGCAGTTGCGTTAGAACTTTTCCAAATGAGGCCAAGACAGACTCAACTGATTTGACAAGGCCAAAGGGACACCATGCTAGGAATTGTGCTTAGAAAACACAAGCTTCTGGCACCTACCAACCCTGTCCCAAGTATGCAGAGCTCCCCAGAATTGCTAGTCTACTCATCACATACTGTCTAAAGTAACTTAATTCTGGGGGCATCTACATGAGACGTTTACCATGCAGTAGACTAATTAGCTGCTCAGTAAACATCTTGGCGTCTACACATATACCACTATTTGCCCGGAGTAAACTAATTTACTCTGTAGCAGTGCCTGTGTAGACATTACTCTGGCTCGCTGAGGTACAAGGGTGCTTCAGTGTGGGTGCTGCCTGCCATCTAGCCCTGCACTGAAGCACCCTCACGCCCCAGCCAGCCCCTCCACAGCACACTGAGGTTGGGGGAAGCAGCTAGCAGGCTAACTCCCAGGACCGCTTGCCAGCCAGGGCTGCTCCAACCCAATTCAATGTGCTCCTCTCCCAAGTGCATGTGTAAATGGCAATGAACTCTGGAGTTCTTTGCTCCGGAGTTTATTGCTCCTAGGTGTACGTTCAAATGGTGCACCCAGGAAAAATAAACTCTGGAGTTTACTGTTTTGCATTAATAGCAAGTATAGAGGCACCCTCTGACTTAAGGAGGAAAATAAGTGAAATGATCACTAGGGCTCAGATTGTTAAGGATAACTAAAATTATCAGTAAACTCCATTGATTCCCTTAATATATTCAAAGAGTGAAAATATTAAGTCACACACTTCAAGGCATGTACAAAATTCATTAAAGTAGAACCAAAATAAAATGCACCACAGTCTACTCAGTAATTGAGACAACAAAACAAATTTTCAGACCAGGAAAAAAAAAGCTCCTTTAGGAATGTGGCAGTTGGGGGTGGGAATAGAGCAGTACTTGCAGTTGACCTGTTAGTTAGCACCACAATGCTGTGTGCTGCAGCTCAAAAAAACCTATACAGCCTTTAAAAAAAAATCAAGTTCAAATACTTGTCTTCTATAGTTTCAACCTTCATAAAAATAGATTCATTAAAATGAAAATGATACTCCAAGTGATGCTAAAGATCAGCAGGTTAAGAAACAGACTTGTGACAAAAATACACTCTGCAAGGCATCTTTGCAATAGGATTCCTGGAAGAAGCTTAAGTCATTCAACAGACCATTAACTAATAATACAGAAGTGACTAATTTATTAAATGGCTGAGCCATTTCTATATTTATGTATTATATGATCTTCCTTTTGACTAAATCCAAGTAATATAAACCTGCTACTTCACACTAGTATGGTCAGGCACAAATTAGTAAGTCACATGGTACTTTCAAATAAAACTGAATCATCAGAGGAACAATGAGAACAAATGGTGAGGCAGTTTGCTGCAAAAGGGACAGTGCCTCTTAACAGCCTTTCAGTCCAAGAAAGACAAGTAAAATCAGGTTATGTCTCCAACCTCCATGCACAGGATTTCATACATTTTTTTTTAACTCTAACATTACAGTGCTTGCCATTTTAATATCTTAGCTGTTCATACTCTTCTTTTCCAAAGCAAGAAACCAAAGCCTGTGCTGTAAATGAGCAATTACAAATATATATCTGTATCTTCCAGTTACCTCAGGAACAGGATTACTAGGTAAATTCAGATCCTAGCCAAAACAAAAAATGCATGGGAAGTATGAAAGCTTTAAGGGTGATGAATGATCTATACACCAGATTAACATGGACACTCCATGAAATAGGTTAAATTCAGCAAGCTAGTTGGCAGCTCTGTTCATCATAACCATTAAAACAGCCCTCCTTGAAGGGATACTGTCAATTTGAAAGGAACAGCTACTTAGCACCACCCAAATCTCCCTGCTCATCGATGTTCCCCCACACCTCCTTCCATTTTTTTTTTTTTTTAATGTGGAAAATCTATACCAGTGATTCTCAATCAGGGTGCCACAGCCCTTAGAGCTTTTGAAGGGTGTCTTGAGGTGTGAAATAAGGGAGGTGTGAGAAGATAAGCAGATAAAGCCAGGTTCAAGCTTGTCCCTGCCTGGCTAATCCGCCACCCCTGCTACCTGGCTCCTGTGCAAGGTGGTAAGCACTATAAAATTAGATTTTGAAAGTAGGTGCCACTCAATTCACCAGTTATGCAGGAAT
>NW_005841916.1:2368187-2372969 GCF_000455745.1 Alligator sinensis | reverse complement strand
TGCCTCAAGTCCAAAAAGGTTGAGAACCACTAATGTATGCCAAAAGGGAAGCCAGTTAAAGCTATCTACATCCGGACTTTCTTCATAAAAATTCCTGCCCACGCTAAGATTGGTGCAGTTATACCTATGGCAGCACTGGTATAAACACCATTTCAGAAAACACTGCATACATTCACTCTCTCTCTCCCTGTTTTGACACTGTACAAAACAGGTCTACAGCATACTGTAGTTAAAACATTATGATGCTAGTAGCCGTCAGCCACAGTAGCCTCTCACTATTGCTATCATTGGGGAAGGTGAACAGGTAGCATTACTAGCAAGACATTTTTAGAAAAGTCTAGTGAAGGCATAGCTTTTTTAAAAGCTACAAACTATATTCAGGGGGGAAAAAAAGTGAAACAGATTACATAGAAAATGTAGTCAGATGTACAACAAATGACTGAAGACATGTAAGATTCTTCGTACGATCTTAGTTGGTGACTTACGTTAAAAGGTCAAAAATACAATGTTTAAGCTGATAGTGTCCTTTCAGGCAGAAACTCTGCTACAAGGATCTAGTAATAAAACTTGGCACTTAACGTAGTGTTGTAATCTTCAAAACACTGTACAAACATTAGCTAATTATCCCCCTTCTCCCCAAAACACCACTTTCAGGCTGATATTTATTATCCCCATTTCACAGATGTAGCTCAAGGTCACACAGAGCAAGCCAGTGAGAGCCAGGACTGGACCTCAGGAATTGTTCCCTAGTTGCTTCTAGTTCATTAATATGAGCAGCCATCAGAAATTTATTCACCTGTCTTTCCACACAGAATATAAAAGCGTGCTACCTTAGGTTTACATTAAAAAATAAATAAAAAAATTAACTGACAAATTTGGACACTGGCTGATTCCAATTGTAAAGTCAGCAGAATCAATAGAGAGGATGGGAATTAATATTTAGATTGTAAATATTTTTATCCCCAGATTACTATTATCACTATTATGAAGTGTGGATGACACCAAATCTGAGACTGCTTCAGAGATCAAAAAAAAACTTAATGAAGGCAACTGCAAAAGGCTAAAAAGTCAGATTTACAGGATCTCCTTCAATTAGCAGCTGTGAAATCTTGGTTTGTTTCACTTCACTTGCACATAAACTGAACACATAGTAAAATGTTACAGAAGCAAGGTTCTGCCTTCAATTTACAGCATTCCATCACTATAACCAGTGCTGTGCTGAACATAAGGAGAGCCTATGCTTCAACTGCCCTGAATTGCAATGTATCACAATAGAAAACGAGGGAGAAAAATAGTCAATGCAGAAGACACTCTGCAGTTTTCAGTGACAGAGCCCCTCATTTACAAGTATATAAATTAAGCAGATCTATTCTGGGTCAGTCAATTTATGCTTAATTTTGCTCAACCTTTCCCTCTATTAGGGCTCATTTCTATTATACTGATTAGAAATATGCATCTCATACAAGCCTATGTTACCTCCTAGGACCAAGACTATGACTGCTTCTCTCAAGACACACTGTAAAGTTTATTTTTATGCAACTGAGCTTGCTTAGTAGCTGGCTGTCCAGGAAAAATTTCAAAAAGTCCTGGTACAACAATATCATTTTTGGAGAGCAGGACGCTACCCCAGAACGTGATTTTTTTGTTGGTGTTAAATTCTGTAAATAAATAAGTTCAGAAGAATAGGAACTTAGTGACAGTAAGTGAAAATTACTGCTTCCCACAAATGACAACTCACACCACATATTCCACTGGGCATGCCAAATTTTGTTACAGCTACATCTGTTAGCCCTTAGAAGAGGGCAAATAACTACCACAAAATCCTCTTAGAACAAGCAAGAGAAAAAAATCGAAAAGACGAGGACACCTTCATAGAGAATAAGAGTATTCCACTTCTTTAACAGAAAAATGATACAAGGACAGAGAGCCAAAAGAAAAATTAAAATTCAGATACCCTATTCCAGGGAGCTGCTTTGCACATTTAAGTCTAGATAAAACCCTCCCTGCAAAAAAAATCCCTGCAACCCTACTTGCTTTAAAAGCAACAGCAGCAATTTTGATGGACTATGGTGCTTTAATGCTTCAAAACCTCATTTTCTAAACAAAATAGGTCAGAATCATTAAGACCTCCATTATAAGCAGGAAGTACACAACTCTTTTTATGCAATATTCTTAGATTCCCACACAGCTAGCACAGAATATGTGCATAATACCAGACTTTAGACAGAGATCAGATTTGAAAGTTTCATCAATTGTCCTGTATGGTCTCCCAAGTTAAGGAGTACTAGACATCAACACCACTATTTAAAAAGGAGTGTCTAGTATTTAACCACTCTCTCATATAAAATGCCATACGATTTTAAGATCTGCTTCAATGACTACAATGACTACAAGCAGGGTTTAAGGACATCCTGCCACTTATGGCAAAGCCTTCTCTAGAAATGACAGTGGAGAGGAGAGGAGAGAGGGACTCAGATTTTCCTCCTTTTCATTTAAAAATTAAACAAGCTTCCAGCAGGTGTTGTTGCAAAGGTAACCTTCCAAATATGAAGCAATATTGTGTTATCTTCCTGAATCGGCACATAGCCACAAGAGATACTACCACCCTTAAACAGCTTTTCCAATCACCAAAGTAAAATTAACAGTCTTTGATCAGTTCCACTGCTTTATGAAATAATGAATGAAATGAATGACTCGCAGGGTGTCAGTAGCAGTAAAACTGAGCAGAAGCAGCATCAGGCAATAGAGTTATTTCATGGGAAGAATGACACCCCCACTTTCCGCAACCCTTCCCAGAAAAAAAGGCCAGGAGCAAAATATCGTCTTTGAAATTGCAAGGAATCCTTGGAAAGAGGGACAGAATTGTACAGACCTCCCTCATCTAGCAGCAACCAGAAAGCTCTGGAGGAAGAGAAAAAAAATCCTTTTCTCTTCCACCATCAGATGGAAAGAGCAGCGCAGAGCTTCAAATGTATCATATATCTACTAGCCACAGACTAGTATGAAAAATGGAGTCTTACTAAGGATTCAGCAAAACTACCCTGGTAGAAATCCCAGCACCTTCCCAGATGATAAAGACAGAGGGAAAATGGACTCCTCACTCATGTGTTGCCCCCTAGGCTTCAATCTGTATCAAGTGGGATGGTTCCAGTCAAATGTTAACCCATGACGTAGGTATACAATACCTTAAATTGACGGGATACAGTTTTGGTTTAGCATGTAAATGTCAGCATGTGGGGTTCATAACCCCATTTCAGCCATTTGATAACACGAGACTGCAGTCCAGAAACGCATCCTTTAAAAAATTACTAAACTGTCAGTTAGAATGAAATTTTGCTTGCAAGATGCAATGTACATTTTTATCATCCCGGATAAAATATCTATAGTCTCAGCAGTGGTTAAATTGCTGCTATAAAGGAAATTGTCCTCAGATAAATGGTTTCCCTATGAGAAGGTTTCACTGCTACACCTCACCCCAGGTCAATAAATCAAATTAACTGCACCTTGTCCTCTGGCCAATGACATCATCAGCTTGACCACATCTTGCGAAGCGGGTGCAAAAACATATGCTATTTAAGGCATGAAATCATATTACTGCTTTTTGTCCAGCCAACCTCATGCTGCTGGTCTGTGAAGCAGTCAGTCACCTGAACAGTCTCATTACAGCTTCTACCGATCTTTTCTTGCAGTATTCCAGGCCTGTTTTTACCAAGCGAGATGAAAAAAGGATAAAGAGTGAGACCAGTTATTTTAAAATTAAAAAGCTTTTCTTTAAGAGAAGTCTAGTATTTTGTGGCAAATTAAACTTAAAAGCCAACTCTACAAAATCTGCTGACTGCACTCATACATGAACTCTCCTCTTAGCCATGCTTCAAAGATGTTTACATGCTAATCTGACATGGCCACTGTAAGATATCCCGCTGTCAGGTCCTTCTTCTCCACAGGGTGAAAACAACGGTCACTAATGAGAAGCCACACGGTTTTACCACAATGCTACTCCTACATTTAAAAAAAAAAAAAAAAATGACCCCATTACCTCCTTTTAGAAAAAGCAGTCCATTTGGCTGGTTGCTAAGTAGCCGGGTGCCTAGCTAAAACATAACTAGTCATGACAATTTAAGAGGAAAAATAAATTTTCAGTCAGCTCTGAAATGCGCACACACTGATCTCGTTTTGGCTTTCTACACCTTTTTACTACACTACCTTATGAGCAGCATCTGCAGCCTTGGAAGCCAAATTTTAATTAGAAATAGGGTTAGGACCAGTGACGCAAACAGCCGCAAAAGCCTCACACACCCAGGGCTGCTATAGATCATCTACCTTTTAAACATTAAGCAAAGAGGGATTTATTTGGCTGGGCAAGATCAGCTTTGCTATATGAAACGATCTGTATGTGGGGATGCAAAGGGAGACAGCTTAAATTTTTATAGTGTTGCGCAGTCCAGTGAAGTGACATTAGCAGCAGCTCTCCTTCAAAAAAAAAAAAAAAAAGAAAAAAAGAAAAGAAAAGAAAAGAAAGAAAAAAAAAAAAAAAAAAAAGGGGGGGGGGGGGAAAGGGGGGGTAGAGGAGGAGAAGAAGAAGAAAAAAAGCCTAGCTTCAAGCCAGGGACAAAGGGACCAAAAAGGCCCAACATCTCTGAAAAAGCAGATATGAAAGGGGCAGCTTTACTGCCTCGTGTTGCTATAAATTAAAAATAAGCCCCTTATTTAAAAGACGTGAGCATGCTAGGAGCTGAGCGCGGCTCTGGGGCTGCTCAGGCCCCAAGAGAGTTTTGTTTTTTG
>NW_005841916.1:2367745-2368156 GCF_000455745.1 Alligator sinensis | reverse complement strand
GGTCATTTTGATTATTAGTAAATAAATCAAGCAGCAGAGAGTGAGGCCTAGGCGCCTGCCAGAGCAGCCAAGGCCTAGCTCTCCCCCCCTCCTCTTCTCTCCCCACCCAGCCTGGGCTGGAGAGCCCTGTGGGCTGCCAAGAAAAAAATGTTAAAAAAAGAAAAGGGAAAAAAACCTAGGGAAAAGAAAAGCCGGGGCAGCCAGAAAGAAGAATCATATTGAACCACAAAAGCACATGGGGCGAATGTAAAATATAAACACGGCGTTGGGCTCTGAGTGGCTGTTATTAAAGGTCTGAATTACTAAACATGAGAGGCGGGGAAAGCCGGGCGGCCATTTCAATAATATAAACCTCCCCGAATTAGACATTATTCAAATGAGACAGAGCGGGAGCGGGAGCAGCGGGGCCGG
>NW_005841916.1:2351946-2367224 GCF_000455745.1 Alligator sinensis | reverse complement strand
CCCCTTTTTCCTTCCTATATAGCAGGCCTGTCTGCCTCCCTTGGTTGGCACACATGCGTAGTGAGGGGGTGAGACTGCGGCGTGCTGCCTGTGTGTTTGTCAGTGTGCGCGGGGGGCGGTCATGGCAGTTGGGAGCGCTGCAGCCCTGGCGCTGCTAGAGCCCGCCCTGCCCCCGTGGCCAGCGGGTCGCTGCCCGGGAGAGAGGCGCCAGCGTGAACACGGGGCCTTAGAGAAGCCCCCGGTACAGCGAAGGTGGGGGGAGCTGGCGGCCCCAGAGCCTCCGTGACAAACGAGGCACCGTGGCACGGGTGAGCTGGCAGGGGTCTCGGGCCAGCTAGTCCTAGCCCTTGCTCGGAGCAGGGCCAGCGCCAAAGATCTCATCCCACCCAAGGCTTAAAAGCCTCCAAGGAGGGGGCTTCCACAACCTCTCTGGGGCTGTTGGTCTAGGGACCAGAGGCAGGCAAGGCTCTTTGGGTAGATGTGATATCATTATTAAGTCAGTTAAATTTCTTAGACCAACTAGCTGGTCTAATAAAAGATACCACATCTACCCAAGCAGCCTTTCCTGCCTACCTCCTCTCTGGGTAACCTGTTCCAGTGCTTCACTACCCTCCTCATAAGAGGTTTTCCTCATATACAACCTAAATCTCCCTTGCTGCAACTTAAGACTATTCCTCCTTGTTCTGCCACCACTGACAACAGTAGCTCCTTCCTCTTTGCAGTTCCCCTTCAGGTAGTTAAAGGCTGCTATTAAATCCCCTCTCAAGTCTTCATTTCTGCAGACTAAATAAACCCAGTTCCCTGGGCCTCTCCTTAGAAGTCATAAGTAATGCCACTCAAGACACCTCTCCTCAAGCAGCCTCCATTCTGGATAGTGCCCAGCGCCAGAAATGGTGTGCTCAACTACTTCAGTCTCTCCCACGCTTCACATCAGCTTGGACCAAGCTCCAACCCTTCCTGCTTTACTCAAAAAAGAGTAGAGGAAGTCAGCTGGGGTTCACTACTAATATTCACTTTATATTAAAAATTTCCCTAGGCTTGCAAGGAGGGCCAAAAAACAAAGACGCAGGTGATAAGTCATTGAGGTGATAAGACACTGAACTGATAAGACATACACCTTGGCCACATTTACACAAGATGTAAATGTGTGTTGGGTCACAAGATGCAACACAAATGACATGACATGATGCTACTGTGCAGTAGTCACAAGCTACTGTACAGGCAGCATCACAAAAAAAGCCATTCGGTGACACTACTGCACAGTAACTCTGGTTACTGTGCAGTCATTTAGTATCTGTTTGTACACATACTAAATGACTTTGCAGTCAGCATCTTGTGTAGACACAGCCCTTGTTTAGCAACTCAGCAGAGTTGAGTTAAAATGATTAATTGACCTTATTATTTCTTACAATGCTTTCTAATAATAATGTAATAACTTCATGGAAAAGAAAAAAAAATCATCCAAAGAATCCAATGCAATTTTGGAAGACCGGCAGGCACCTTCCCATTGTCTTCAATGGACTTTGCATTGTACCCCCAAGGCGTGATGTAAAACGCTGCTCAGTTTTTCAGCCAATCTAGAGGAACAGCGACACTGCTATGATCATATCTTGCAATACTATCTTGCATACTGCTGCTGAAGAAAATTAGAGTAGTTTGTCCCTGGATTTATTCCCTGGTAGGGAGGATCCAAAAGGGAAAGGCTAAGGGAAGAAGAGGACAAAAGTTCCTTCAGGCAGCAGAAAGATGTTTTTTCACACAGCACTGTGGGGGGAAAATGTTTAGAAGTGGTCCTGGAATATTGAAAACTGTTATCCAGACCTATAAGAAAAGTCTCTTGTTCTCCCAGCTTATGCTCCAAATCAGTGGTTTTCAACTATGTTTAAGGGGTCCATGAAAGGGATGACTATAATCAATCAAAAGTATGTGAATACCCACACAATTCAAAGGGGTTCACACCTCCATTCAAATTTTCCAAAGGGGTCTGCACTTGTATTCAAATTTTTTAGGGGCCCGCAAATTAAAAAAGGCTGAAAACTACTGCTCTAAACAAGCTGTATTACAGAAAGGTTGAGAACTGCCCCCTAATTGAATTGGTTCCTGATCTGTACATGGTTGTGGTAATATTCTGCACTATTTATCAGACACTGCCATTCAGAAGACCAAGATTAGAATGAAAATGCAAACAAGAGTTTACTACAATGCTACTCTGTAGTGATGCCTCTCTAAAAGGTCTTCTGTTGGCCCATTAACCCAGCGTAATGGGACCTCACAAAGCAGCTACATGCATTGCACTAGAGATCCTGGCTTCCTCAGCACCTTTGGACCACTCCACTCTAATCTTGTCTGCCGTTAATCTCATCTTTCTTCACTAAGAGAACCTACAGCTCTTATCACACTCAGTTTAATCATCATTCTTGCTCAGCATTTGCCTGATGCAAGTTGCCAACCACATCTGTGATTCCAAGCTGCCACAGTACCTTCCACAACCCTAAAATACCACTATTTTTCCTGTTAAAGGATTATCACTCAAAATATATTTTCTATTTGACTAGCTATACACAGGAAAAAGGATTGCACTCCATTTATACTCCATTATATCTAGCTACATAACCTCTGTGGCTCACTCTTTGAAGACTTTTCTATGAATCAGGATCTGCATTCTCCCCTCTAGTTTATTTTGAATACATTCTTTCTTGCTCTCTCTGTTAAGGTGTCATGCAAGTCCCTGAGGCTATATATCTGGCAAAGCTTGGCAAATCATTTGTCATGAATAATTTACTGGACAAATTTTACTTCTATTTCTGTTGTGAATTGTCTGCAAGCAGATCACAGATTTCTTGAGTTTAATTCTTATTTGAAATTGTTTGTCAGGTAATCCTTAATCTTTGCACTCTTGAAGCAAGGGTATACCTTGCAAGTGCATGAGTCCTCCCATTAAAGTTGATGCATAACGTCCAAAAATGTGCTTAATTTTCTGAATGCTGAGCATCTTTCAGCATGGAGAAACAAGGTTCCTGTTCCCATCTCTAAGTCTCAGTTCCTGCACATGGCTCTTTCCCCCATTCTCACATAACTCTTTGGTTGGCCTCCGAATGCCCTACAATCACTTGTCCTGCTAATTGAGTCTATGATTCCAGATCCTCAGCACTAGTCATATGATACTGAGAACCCTTTACCTCTCACCTGATATAACTGATTATTAATGGGAAGCAAATAAAATACGGATCTCTGTAATGAAGTAAAAGGCTGATCAGGAAGGGGATTGGGCCCACTCTTCTAGTGCTGGGAGAAATTAAGAACATACTTATCTTTGTAGAAGGTTTTCTTAGTCTACATTAATGTCTCTGGCAGCTTCTATGCTCTGTGTTGGCCCTGCTTTATTTCCTTGCTGCTGCTCACGTTCACACTTCTGATGCTATTCTTTTCCCACACTTTCTTTCCTCCTTATTAACTTTTCTTCATGGCCTGTTTCTGTCCTCCTCAAGGAGGTCTAGCTCACGTCTCTGCTTTCCTCAGC
This sequence comes from Alligator sinensis, assembly GCF_000455745.1. Classification (NCBI taxonomy): domain Eukaryota; kingdom Metazoa; phylum Chordata; order Crocodylia; family Alligatoridae; genus Alligator; species Alligator sinensis. The sequence goes on along the minus strand of NW_005841916.1, from coordinate 2,363,704 downwards.
CTTCTTCACTGCCTGACTCAAACAGTTGTAGAATCTCACGTTCCAGCCTTCTGCCCTTTCCACTCTTCACGGGGCACCGGCACAGTGACAGAGAGGAAAGGAGTATGTGACTTCAAATACCTCTCTGCTCTGGACCATTCACCTTTTTTAATTTCTCACCACTCAGGCTCAGTTTGAACATGTCTCTCTTTGGCTTCCAACCTCATACAGGATACACTGTTGTCATAGAGATCCTAATGGAGAACTCATTGGCCCTGTTGTGCTAGATTCTGTGGGTGTGTGTAGTGCCTGCTCCAAAAAACTTGCAATTAAAAAGGATGACAGGCTAAGCGAGGAAGTGAGAACAGAGGTGTAAAAATGTAATCCAAATTAAACCCACATGTCATTTGTCTATGGTCATTGACACCCCCTCTGCTGCTGGTCATCACTTGAAACATCTGGATTACTCTGTGTGCAGAGCAGTAGAAAGGAAAGCATATCCATTTCATATATACTCCATTATATTCCGCTTTACACCCCTCTGGCTTTCTCAAGATATGTTGTTTGGGCTTCTTGCAACTAGTTAGCTTTCTGGCCCTCTGCCTCCACCCCTGTCTTGTTGTCTTTGTATTTGAGGAAGAAAAACCCAGAATCCTTTATTCTGATGGTTCCAAACTAATGAAAAAAGGGTAGCCTAGTAGTATTTCCCTCAAACACGTTACCCCTCCCTGTTATAATGGAGATAAGAGATGGAACACGGAGGAAAAGAACCTGGGGTTTATTTTTATATTTAATAAAATTGGTAATTCAGGACCTTAACTCAGAGAAACAATGGCCAGGAGCCCACTGACCCTTTTCAAGTGGGCTTTACCATCTATTTTTCATCCTCCGTTGCTTTCTCCTCACTCACTTTGTCTTGATCTCTATTTCTTTTCAAGCACTGCACCGCTTATTATCAAGTAAGCCTTTTGAGCCACCCCCCCCGCCATGGGAAAGGAAAATATCTTCCTAGTTTTATAGCTGGGGAAACTGAGGCAAACAAAGATGAAATGATTTGTCCACATTCACACTGTCGGCCTCTGGCACAGAGAGGACGGGAACGCCTGACTTCCCTCTTCTCTGCTTGAACCACAAGACCATCTTTCCTCCTATCGATTATTTCAGCTCATTACCAAAGTCCACACTCCCTGTTCAGCATTTCCTAGTCTCTCTGGTCAGGGGAGGGACCTGAAAGCTGTCACTACATTTTAGTCAGTTTTCTCTCCAGTTGCCTGATTCAAAATGCCACCCACAACTGTCATTTCCAACTGCCACGGAGCCTTCTGCTTCCATGTTTCTCCCCTCCTCCTGGCAAAGAGACCACCACCCAAAAGACTGCCAAGAGGGTGAACTCACTGCTTGTGAGCTGATCAGTGACACAAACAGATAGATACTGCAGAAAGGGCCAAACTGTGTTTTACACCCATCACAAAAAGAGCACTGAATCCCTCATTCCAGAAGAGGTCCGGCATGTGTTTTGTTAAAGACCCTAGAAAGGCTTTTCTACCTTAGTAACTAAATTGTTTTTGACCTTAGTAAAGGTGGGGGGGGCGTGTAGGAAAGACATATTTGGCACCTTTTATCAACCACAAGTCATTTTCTTAGCACAGGCAGAGCCTATGAAACAAACACGCAGCTGGAGTTTGGGCGCTTTTGAAAACATTGTCTTTATTCTCTCCCTCTCCTTTATTCCAGGACAAGCTCTTTGCTTATTCCTTCTTCAGAGAGGGACTTTTCTGGCACACAGCCTAGCCTGGGTAGAGATTAAGGATTCTCTTTGCCCCTTCATCCTTGAATATTTCCTTTTAATTTCACAGTTTAAATTCCAATTGGGTAATTACATTCTGCCTACCACAAATTCCTCTGTAATTTCAATTAGATATGGTATCCTTCACTCTCTGAACCCTTGCCGTGCTGTGGGCTGCTGTTCAAAGGCTGCCACGCTCTATTCCAGCCTCATTTCATATCTCTGAGAATGGGCATACGGCTCCTTTAAACAAAAACTGCTGCTCCACATGTACTAGACAGAGGTAGCTGTAGAGTAACAAGGCCATCTTACCCCTCAGTCTCACAACAGACATTTTTACAATGCCCCAGCCTATACAGGTTTTTGGAGTAAAAGCCCAAATCTGGTTCCAAGCCTTTTTACCACTCAGCACCACACACTTTCCTGTCTGACAAAGCGATGCAGGAAACCCCCAGCTACTGCTTTGCTGAATTTATGTTGCCTGAGTGTACCTGCTTATATCATTTTAAAGTGGCAGTAACGCCGCAATGATTTGATTTAGGTTCCAGAAGCTTGCAGCAACATGAGTCTGGCCAGCACAAGAAACCTGGTTTCAATAAAACTACTACCAAAAATAAGAAAACTCCCTGACTTTTATAACATAAGCAATATTTTTTTGCAAATGTTATATCCCTATGGCATTTCCCATCAGGACCTGCCCATTGCAAATCACGTGGGTCCCAATTTTTTCGGACAGTGATGATTTTTTAAAGAGCAAAAACAAACATTCTTGTTATTTGTTTTACATTCATACAAAAAAATATGCTGCCACTGAAACTAGCCAGCTCATCCTCCTCCTCCTATTCCTTCTTGCATGCTATTCACTTTCTTGTCAGCCACTTCCTCGGCAGGGCACAGCTGCTTACTTCTTTTATGCACGTGTATGCTGCCCTGCAGGTACTGGCAATGTTTTGCTTTCACATTTATGCTACCTTTCCTGTGGACCCTGTAAGATGCTTAGCTTTAACCTGGTTTGATAGGAGGAGTATCTATGACTGCAGGGGAAGAGAGAGAATGCTCCCTCCTTCCATTTCCTTCTGTTAGACCAACCTTTCTTTCTCTGGAAAGCTCCACAGTAGGCTTCAAAGAGTTTGCTCACCTGGTTTAAAATTCTGTTTCAACATAGTTCCAGCCAAAATGATGGGACCAAATTATGGATACATTGTTTTGTATAGAGCCTTGTTTAAATTCAGTCTCATTTTGTTTTAAGTCCACTGTTGACCTTTACAAATCCTTACCTCTCTCTCTGCAGGTTTGATTCTGTTCTCCTGTCCTGTCCTGCGGACTTCCTTGGGAGCAGAACTAGGGCCACTATCTGTCTGGCATGAAGCCCTGATTTTAGTTGAAATCAAACAGAATATAGCAGCTTCACCCCTCCCATTGTCAGCTTATACTGTCTGAAATGTGGCATGTTCTTGAACAGGGCAGGCAGCAAATAGTGGCAGGACTACTGTAGGGTTTGGCTTGTTTTTTAGTCATAAATCTTTAAGGGAAGGGAGAGGAAAGGAGCCATCATGTTCATCTTCAAGTTTGTCATACAATCAGCAAGGGGCGAGGCACTAGTATCAGCAAGAAAATGAAACGTGTGAAGGTACAAGCGCCAGCGGGGGGAAGTCACTGTTGCTTATTGTCAGTTTTGGTGTGACACAGAAAGTTCAGCTAATCCTCTTAGTTACAGAGACACACGGGTGGGGGGAGATTGTTATCTCAAGCAATTTGCTGGCTCTACTCCTTTTTTCCTTCGAGTTTCTTCTCGCCTAATTGAGCAGCAGTTCTTCCTGGGACTGGTTTGCAATAATCCTGGGGCCTCATCAGGGAAAACGTGCTGAAAAATATAGAAGGAAAAGCTGCCCAAGTGAATCAGCTTTTGCTATAAGACTCCCTCTTCAGACAGGCATTGGACATGGGTCCAAATTATGAGGATTTAGAAATGTATTTATTCAAGGTAATATAAAACATTCTGATCACAAACAGTAAAGCACTTAGAAAAGGGGTGTCCTAAACATGATTTTAAAAGAATACATAATTAGCAGCCAATCAAAAGACTGCCAGCTTGACAGTCTCATATTGTGGAGTATGAGTGAGGAGTGCAGATTCCACCAGAATCCATTAGGAATGTGTTGATCCCATTTTCATTGCTAACCTGATGTGTCTAAGATACAACTAATTAGGAATCAAAAAGTGAATTAGAAGAACAACAGCTGATGGATTTTTGTTTGTGTTTTATTTAAGAGAGGAGGATTCAACTACAAGCACAGAAGACAATCCTACTTCTTCCTGAACCTATAAAGATTTCACCCACACTATCGCTTTCCATCAGGGTATGAAGTTACAAACACCGCATTGTTAAGACAAGGTCTTTGTCTACACTGTTAAAAAATGCCTTCTGTGGCTATTGCTAGCTTAGCTCCAGAAGTGTTGGGGACCCTAGTGTGGATGCTTTGCCAGCTGTCACAAGTGTTTTTACATTATATTAATTAGACCTTAAAGGTTGACAGTGTGGTCTTAAGGATGGCAGGAGCCAAGGACCCATCTTTATCAAGGATCCCAACATTATTAGCATGGGTGGAGGAGGTTGGGAAAACTTTTCTAGAGTGCACAAAGCATTGGGGCTTGTTTATACCACCTCCATGCTATGCCTGGGATTTCCACTAAGAAGGACACTCCATCCACTTGCTGCAGCCCAGCCAAATTCTACAAAAGAGGCATTGCTCACATCTTAGAGTAGCCCTGAGCAGTGAGCACGTACCAAGTGGCGTACCTGAAACAGGGTCTGAGAGCAGTTCTCAACACATACACAAAGCTGTGGTAAGACAGCTAAGTTACCTTAGTTCTGGAATTTGGCACATGCTAGGCAGAAACGAGTGGACATGGCACAGAGACAATGCAGACATACCCTCAATGACTGATCACACCCTAAAAGTATGATAGTTTCCAGGATCTTATTTTTTCCCTGCATATAAGATCATGAGAGGAAGTGCTACAGCAGCAGGAAACAGGCACTCTTGATTCTAGTTCTGGCTCTGCTATCTGCTTGCTGTGCCATCTTAGCCATGTCTCTCCATCTTCCTATGCTTCAAATGTCTCACTTGTAAAATGCAGTAGTTAGTAAAATCCACCTCAAAAGACCAGTAGTTTAAACACAATGTAGAATTCACTTTACAGAATGGTATTGTTTTATTGTTATTTAATGTGAACTAAATCGTGCTTAGCCCTTTAATGGGTGTGCAGTGGAACAGGAGGGAAAGGAATAAGGAGATTGTACCTATACTCATGTGGCTAGTATAAGGGTCAGACAGAAATGCAGCCCCTGCATTAAGAGATACACACAGAATGCTCCCTAATGATCATACAGTACCTCGAACAGAGGCAGAACAGGGTTGAACTAGCCAGAATCATGGCTCTGTCTCCTTTCCATGCTGGCCAAGAGAACTAGCTGGCTGTACAGAGGAGAATGCCATGCTCCTTAACCCTTTCAGTAGTCATGTAAAGTACCTAAACAATAAAAAGACTTTGGAAGTCATCTGCTTTGCAAACCACTTAGATGTTTCCCTGCCTGATACTATGTAGCACAGAACTCTAACAGTAAGATACAGTGAGGCAATGACAGGAGCCTGGGGTTGGGGGGAAAGAATTTTTAGAAATACAAATATCAATGCTTAAATAACTACCTATGGTATTTCAACAAATTATTTTAGATTCCTTTTAATCAGAAGATGCCAGGCTTAAATTAACAAAAGAAAGATATGGAATAGCAGGCTAAAATAATAAATGAAAACACAAATTCACATTTATGAGTAGGATCATCTTCCCCCATGTCAATTCCCTGTCTTCCCCTATTTCCCATCTCCCACCCCTCAACCACAGAGATATGCACACACACACGCATGCGCATACACACTGTGGGACGAATGACAGCTGTTCTTCATGGAATGACAGCCTAGGGATATTGCATCCTTCCTAAAAAAAAATCACGTAAGGTACAGAATAAGGTCAGCGAAAGGAGACAAAAGGGTCTCCCAGAGATGGCAAAGGGTAATTTATTGACAGATGAGATAGACATTGCTACAGAAAAATATTAAACGGATCCCTTTCCTTGGTCTTTGGGAAAAAAAGGGCGTGAAGGGTGGTGGTGGGGGGGGGAGGTTAGGAGGCACAAATGCCAGAAATGGAGACAAATTTCCCAGGAGAGGAAGAAGAAATCCTGAAGGAAATTAGGATCACAACAGAGCAAGAAATGAGACCATATGAAAAGCTAAGACATTCTATCCTAGAATTTTGTAAGGAAACAGCAAAAAGGGACAGTAAGGAAGAAACATCAGCATCAAGAGCCAAATCACTTCAAAGGGTCTCTGAGAACAGAAGGAGTGCCAGTAAAACAGGGGAAAAAGCTAATTAAAAGCCAGCATTTGTGCAGGGCTGCTGGGAAATTACAGAGCTGTGCACTTGACGTCAGCGGTGAGGAAGACTTTAGGACTGCTAATCAAGGACAGGCTAAGGGAACACACGGGGCAGGGAAGATTTTATTAAAGATAGTAGTCAGACTGGCTTCACATAATGGAGGCAGCCAAGCTCAACAAATGGAAGACAAGTTTTGAGGAAACAAAGGACTGGATCCCCAGCTGATATAAACTGGTATAGTGTTATCAGTTTCAGTGGTGCGCTGGTTTACAGGAGGCAAGGGGAGGATCTGCCACAAAGTCTTTAATGAATGGGGAATCCAGGGTATAATTTCTTTGGCTCACATTTCAGCCGGTTCCTGCATGCTTATGCAAAGGAAAGCTGGGAGGATAGTGAGCATTCCCCTCATCCATGGGCCCACAAAAGCATAATGTCTCTTACTACTTGTCCTTGTGGTACTGCAGCGCCACACTGCCAGCACCATGGGACAGTACCTAGAAGATACAATCAGATCCAGGAAGGATAGAAGGGTTTCCGATATACATACACATCAAGGTCAGATGAATGAATATCTGTCTGAGAGAAAGGTCACCAAAATCAGCTACCCGAAGGGTAAAAGTAACAGAAGCCAAGACACACAATAAGGAAGAGATTTTATTTTTAATTTTCCCTCAAGTAAATTCACAAGAAGGTTGCTTTTAAACTAAACAGGGCCTTATTCCACTTCTGCTTGCGAGAAGCATGGTTTCTTATAATGTGTAAATCAGCCAGTTCAGTCTGTAGCTAGGGAGCTGTAAGGCTTTCCACAGTTCCATTTCACTATTTAATCATGATCCTGTGATTCTGGCCTGAATCAAACCTTACACAACCCTCATTTGGAGTGGATTCGCCTGGCACTTGGCTGACTTCACAGCAAATCGGCAGGGTAGATTTGAACCTTATGGACTAACTCAATCATAGATGTATTTCATGAGATTTCGTAAGCAGAGGGCTTACTTCATCAGGGGCTGTGAAGGGACAATTGCCAAGGGGCCTCCTATTCCAGCTAGCATTATGGCAATATCACACTGTGATCTTGAATCGTGAGGCAACACAATTAGTGGCAGGGCTTAATGTTACATAATGATAATGCCTTACACTGCTTGTGTTCAGTAAAACACTTCAGTTTCTCATTCTGCCCATCTAGCACCTTTGCATCTACTAAAATCCACACAAAAATGCTCAGATTTAAAGTGAAGTCATAGCTATATGTGAAAGAGACCTGGAAAATTATTCCGATGTCTGCAATGCTGTGTTTACAGCTGAGGGAAACGTAAAACACCTTCAAGCAATATGGATGAGCTTGAGATTCAGAAGGGAATGAAGGATCCCTGGGTCTTGGAAGAACAGGAAAGAGGAGGGAAAATTTGGAGCTGAAGCCATGGTGACATTGAGTGTTTAAATGTTAAGAAATGCCTGTGCTTTTGGAGGACAAGTTAGTCCTGCTGTCAGCTAGAAGCTGCCACATGCTCCACTGCAGTCTGCCACGCAGGGCCAGAACCAATCTGATTGTTTATGAATCACTTCTCAAACAGAAAAACATACTTACAGCTGCCAGAATAGCTCAGAAAGTAGGCCCTCCCCACACAAGGCCTTGTAACTATGTTTGAAACCATTTCCCTGGACTATCAGAATTTGAACCCATAAAGCCCCAAAAGGATATAGGCACTACAACATTTGTTGTTTCAGCATATCATGTCTTAGGGACCTGACTGCCTTCAGGAATCCACAGCCCTGAATTAGATACCAAAGGTCCCCAGCCAGTGTGTGGAGAACCTTTGGCACCTCAGACTCTCAAAATCTAGGATGCTGGGGGGTTGGGGAGATCCTTAACTAAATAGGACATGCAAAGGATAGAGGTATGCCTCAAGCCCCACTATTCTCTGCACCTTAGGAAGCTTGCTTTGGGCTTCAGGGAGGCATTTATCTCCAGCTGGAATTCCCAAGTCTGAGCTCTCTCCCAGAGGAAGTCACTATGTCAAGTCCATTTGCACAAAATATGGTGGTAGGGTTATGATTCCAATCCTTTTTTTAATCCAATAACTTAGCGTTTAGGACACTTGCCCAGGGTATAGAGATCTGGGTTTAATTTCTCCTCTGCCTAAGGGGATTTGAACCCACATCTTGCACCTCCAAGGTAAATGCTGTAATCAAGAAGTTAGAGCATATTCTGGGGGCAATGGCATGCTCTCAATTCCCCCTGCAGAATTTGTTCCATTTTGCACAGAACAATTCAGTATTTATAGGGCCAGAGACAGCGAGAATGACTACAGCCCAGTAGTCAAGGCATGGACTTGATGTGTGGGGGGGGAAACCTTGGGTTTCAGTCCCTGCTCTGAACACTTAAGTATTTCATGGGCACGTCTACACGTGTCGCTATGGCGATGTTGCACTATGCCATATGCACAGTGCATGGCTGTTTTTAGCAACTATGTTGCTGTAGCAGTGCGCTATATATGGGAAGTGTGTCACTACAGTGATATAGCTGCCTGTCATGTGTAGATGCCTGTGGCTGCTACGTCATGTGTAGCAATGTAGCATCATGTGTAGATGCATCCCATATGAAATATTCACTGGAGACCGACTAGAATTCAGGTTTCCCTCCTCCTAGGTGAACACCCTAACCACTAGTTTAGACAGAGGTAGTGTGCCATGTTAATCTGAAGCTAGGCAGAAGGCTGGGCAATGTGGCACCTTCTAGACTAACTTGTCCAGAGAAACATGAGCTTTTGCAGGCTACATCCTACTTTGTCAGATGCTATGAATGGACTTGCAGGGAACAGGGGTATTAAAACAGAAAAGAATAACAAAGGGCAGGGAAAAGAGGATGGAAGGAGGGGGCACTGCTGAGAGTGGCAAAGGTCAGCTGAAGAGATCAAAGAGAATAAACAAAGCAGTTAACTCGTTAGGGACATGGGATTATAAACACTAGTCCAAATAATAGAATAAGAATCCAAGGTCTCTATTGAGGACCCTACACACTTAACGCAGTCCATGAGCATCTGATGAAGTAGGCTGTAGCTATAAAATCTCATGCTCTGAATGGGTTAGTCAATAACAGTGGTTCTCAACTTTTTTAGATTGGTCCATAACTTCTGTGAACTGAGCCACACCCCACTTTGAAACCAAATTCATTTACAATCGGGCTTACCTGCCTGAAGAGGGGCTGGGAAGGAAGAGGAGCAGCTGGCAGGGAAGAGCCTGTGATTATCTCCTCACTGCCCTTATCTCCTCTCTCCTGGTCATGGGCGACTAGTGCCGCCTTAGTCAAGGGGGCACATGCCCTCTCAGAGACCAGGAGGGGGGTCCCTCCGCAGCTGATCTTGCTGACGAGGGGGGCTGATCATGAGACAGCTGATCGCTGCGGCTGCTTCCAGAAGTGACTGAGGCTGTGGTGCTCCACTCCCTGGCCGGCACTTGCAGGGGGGGCACCAGCACTCCCACCTGCCCTGCCCATTGCTTAAGCAGCGAGTATGACCGGTCAGAGGGTGCACCGGCACTCTCAGGGGGTGCAAGTGCACCCCTGTCCACTCCCTACGCATCGCCACTGCTCCTGGTGGCACCTGTCAAAGGTTGGGCACTCCAAGGTGTCATAACACTCAGGTTGAGAACAATCATTACTTGAGAATCAGTGGGAGGATGGGTGTAATACTGCCCTGCCTTCAGTTTGGATTAGACAGCCATGTTTACTTTTTCTTAGACCAAGTTACTATTTGGTTCTCCTGTGCAAAGTGGCCTGGGGATGGTTCCCTTGGCATTGGGCTGAGTTTGGCCCAGTATTCTAAAATTTCTTACCACCAAATTTGTCTGCTATAGACTTCCTGGATTACACTGGGCAAGTTTCACTGGGCCTCAATTCATTATCTGTAAAATGAGGTCAAGAGTAATTTCTTCCTCTACCTAGTAAATACTTATATTCAAGTAAATACAGTAGATACAACTAAAGGCCCCAAAGCAAGGAGGGGGTGATTTTGGACTCTACACAGTATGTGGGCTGTGCTTGAGAGCAAGCTGAGACAGACTCCAGCTCACAGGTATAAATTACTGTATTTACTTGAATAGATGACCCCAATTATAAGACAATCCCCCAATAATTAGATTCTATATATGGAAATTTAAAAAAATGTGATATAACTTTTCAGGTATAGAATCTAATTATTGGAGGTTTGCTTTGAATCTGTCTCCCTCCTGTTGCTATAGTACAGAAAATAAATCGGGGGTGGGGGGAGGGGGTTTGTCATGTAGCCCCTTTACCTTCTGTCCTCCCCAAACTTTTTCTCCCTGCAGCTCCTTCCCACCGTCAGACCCTGCTCTCCCTGAGCACATGAAAGAACAAATTTGAAAAAAAATGACTGAAATAAACATATCTTTAGTAATTTGCTCATAGTATCCATACATTTAGTTAATACAGAATTGATGCATTTTATCCGTTTGAAACAGCTGTAAGCTTTAGCACAGGTACTCCATAAACATACTTTGAAGCAGCACTTTGACACATACTTATATATAGTAATTTTTTTTCAAAACTATGTTATTTCTCTCTCTCTCTCTCTCTTTCTCTATTTATTTATATATACACACCTATGCCTTTACAGTTCTGTCTCGCGACCGATCTGGTTCACTTCAGAGTTCATAACACATGTATACAGTTCATCACCATGATTACCATTATACCTATACAGGTGTGCCCATCACCTTCTCCTTTATTATCCCTGTCATCTTCTCTTGCCTTCCAGCGGCGCAATCCTCGACTGGGATGTTTGTGTGTCTATAGGTGAGCAGGTTCCTGGTCTTCCACAGGGCATCCCTGAAGCAGGAGATGAACTGGTCAAAGCAGGCTGTTAGGGGGTCCTTTGCTGCTTGGTCAGGTGGCCAAACTGGTCTTGACCCCTGTCACCATCCTGAGTGGAGGATTACTCTCCTCCACACCTCCTTGGTGCATGGCCAGTTCCAGTCCTTGGATGCAGGTGTCGCAGTGGATATAGTCTTTCTGGACTTCAGGAAGGCCTTTGACACGGTCTCTCACCCCATTCTCAGTAAGAAACTAGGAGACAGTGGTGTTGATGCCTACACGGTCAGATGGGTCACTAACTGGCTGGTGGGCTGCACCCAGAGGGTGGTGGTGGACGGGTCTTATTCGACCTGGAGGGATGTGGGCAGTGGGGTTCCCCAGGGCTCGGTCTTTGGGCCCGCACTGTTCCACATCTTCATCAGTGACTTGGGCGAGGGGGTAGAAAGCACCCTGTTCAAATTCGCAGATGACACTAAAATGTGGGGTGAAGTGGGTATGCTAGCAGGAAGGAACAGGCTGCAAGCAGATCTAGACAGGTTACAGGGGTGGGCCGATGAGAACAGGATGGGGTTCAACACTGACAAGTGCAGGGTAATGCACCTGGGGAGGAAGAACCAGCAGCACACCTACAGGCTGGGGAACTCCCTTCTTGTCCGTGTGGAGACAGAAAAGGATCTTGGAGTCATCATTGATGCCGCGATGAACATGGTCCGACAAAGTGG
>NW_005841916.1:2345540-2351523 GCF_000455745.1 Alligator sinensis | reverse complement strand
GGCAGGGGGTCGGACTAGATGATCTCCTCAGGTCCCTTCCGACCCTACCAACTATGAAACTATGGTTGATTTTTTTCTCCTTCCACCAGCAGGTTTGCCTGAGGCAGTTCAGTGGGCCTCTTTGCCCCTCTCTGAGTTTCAGCGCCTGTGCAGAGAGTGTCCAGTGGGCTACCTGCTAGTTCAAGTCCCCATGTTCCTTCTGCAAGTCCTTTTGGAAGATTTGCTCCCCAGGTGGCCCAGGATCTTCACCCCACATGACCTTCCTCATATCCCAACCCCAAGATGCCTGCTGGTACAGGCTCTGCAACTTGTGGTTTAGGTGTTTGTGGTGCCTCCTTTGGCTCTAGGTTGACCTTCTGCTAGCCTGTTGGAAGAAGGCTCTTGCTCTCTCTTTAATGCTGGCCCACTACTCCATGTAGTTCCAGTACCTGGCTCTGAGGCCCTTTCACCCTATATAGTTCTGTCTGAACTGTTTCTGGGTCTTTCCATCATCCAAGAGACTCACATTCAGCTTTCACACCCCTCTGCCCCTCTCGGGTTGCCCCACCATTTCTGCCTTAATTGTTGAGAGGCAGTGGTCTGAGAAGCAGACTGTCATGGATTTGGCCTTCACTATTGCCCATCCCTTGGGGAGGAAGACGAAGTCTATGTATGATTGTGTCTGCCCCACAGGGTCCACCCAGTTGAAGTTTCCTCCAGGTCTGTGGGCTCCTTTGCCTGCACCCACCAGGCTGTGGTCCCAGACAAATTGTTTCAGTAGCCTGGAAGATCTGTTCAGGCCCTCCTTTTGGTCTCCAGTTATAATATCTCCCTCATCAATGATTCAGTTTAAGTCTCCTTCCCTCCCTCCGATTCAAAGATGGCTTGTAGTAGCCTGCCTGCAATAATCTCTCTGTGCTGTTGCGGGTCTCACTTTGTCTCCTTTCAACAGGATGGCCACCCTTGCTGACCTACTATCATTTGATTCCAACCAAATGGAGTGGTCATGTGCCCAGCGTTTTTCAAACAAAGCAATAGCTTTTGGTGCTGGACAAGCCACATCCCTGGAGGCAGATAATAGCTGCTTGCAACTGGTCGCGGCATTGCAATATGGTATCCCATTTCTCTTTCTTTAGCAGGCTCCTCACATTTACTGAGGCTATTAGTATCCCCATGATAAAGGCAGTTGGCAGGGGGAGCAGCACAGATGCAGCCTTTACTTTTTCATTTCTTTGCCTTTTAGGGATTTTGCTCAGGCTTAGGATCAGATTTTTCCCTGACCTGCCAGGTCCCCCTGGGATTTGGGTTCCTTTTTCTGGGGAGCGTGAGGTGATGCCAGGGTCTGCTTGAACACTACCAGTACACAGTTGCCCTGGTCCATTCCTTCAGTTTTCAGGGGTTGCCTCTTTTTTGCCTCTACCTCCATTTTTGATCTGTGGTTTGTCTACTTTCACTTTTCCTATTTTCCTGCAGTGTCTTTTCAGTCAAAAACTCACATCCTCTTCTTTTATCCGACCAGTGTTTGGTGGTTTTTTTTATTGATGTATTTCATGTTCCAGGTCAAATCAACCAAATCAGTTCCAAATCATATCAAATGAGCAGAGCTCAATTGTTCCAAAAATGATATCAATTGAGCAGGCAAAACTCAATCACTATACATACCATGTATGGTGCTACAACTGCCGAGCATCCTCCATCTCAGGTTCTCACCCTGGGACTTGATATACTCCACTCCCACATGTGAGACATTCCTTTAAAACAGGGGAAATGCAAGCTCAGATTCACCTCTTATTATCTTTGTTGAGAGGAGCCCCACATCTCAAACTATTTCTAGGTTATATCTGCAGCCGGTGTAAATAGAGAGCTGCACCTCTTTATTCTAGTTGAGGATCTGGCCCAGAAAATCCCATGCCCTGAGAATTATCCTGCAGGGTGCTGTCCCTTGTTTTTTTGACTCATTGGCAGGTGTCCTACATGCAGATCTAAGCCCAGAGGTCTTGGGATTTGGATGCCCCAAGTTCATGCCCAATCTGAGCTAAAAAGCCAGCGTACATTTGGATTGTAGTCCAAACCAAAAGGCTCATGATTTACCATGTAGTTCATTGGGCTGGGCCCCAGCAGAATCAAAAGCCAAGCCATGCACAGCTCAGCACTGTTCAGTATGTGTGTGTACTCCAGATATCCCCACAAAGGATCCATGTGCTAATTAGCCCCCTACTCATGACTGGAACCAGAAGTTCTTGTCATGAGTCCTAGGATCCAAAAATGTATATGCAGATGAGGCATAGGGCAACATGGTCCATCTGGCTTCACTTTGTCGGGGCCAAGGGGCTGTAGCCAGCAGCCCGGGCACGTGGGCCGGGGAAAAGGGTTGGCACGGCGAACTAGAATTAGGCACGGACGCGTAGAGGTTGATTAAAGATGATTTTTACTTACACCGTAGATGGTTGCGGTGCAGGCAGGAAAACTTGCTTGCGTTGCAGTTACAGAACGAAAACAAAACTCGAACAAGACCCGCAGAAAACTCGAGCCTCTTAGACACGAACAAGACCTGGAGAAAACTCGAGCCTCTTGAAACAACCCGGATAGAGCTCTGGATACACACACACGAAGTTTGCTAGGCTCCGGGGACCGACCGAAAGCGCGCAGGGAAGGGTACGTTGAGGGATCAGGCGGTGACGGGAAGAGGCTAGAGGTTGATCAGGCCCCTGTATCCTCCTTTAAGGCACACGCGGAGTTTGTTAGGCTCCACAGCACGCTTAGGATTCTTCACGAGATGGATGTGAAGTTCTCCTCCTCCTCCAACTTGGGCGGAAACTGCTCAAGCCTCTTATACAGCTAGCAAGCCAATCACTAGCCGCCACGTGGGAATAATTTAGAAACAGCCAATAGTCGGGTACGAATTTACATATGGGTGGCGGGAACTCCTTTGCACCGGGGTTTTCTCTATGCAACTGAGAATTGCACCGTGCAAAGAAAGCTCCTTGTGGCGGGAAATAATTCTGCAGTGCCGAAGCGCACACAAAATCATACCCTTTGGGTCATGACACACTTCACAGAGGGCTTCACTTGCACACTAATTATAGGCAACAGGCTGAGAGAGGAGGTGACAGAGAGATACTGGGTGAACTGTTTGGGGCCCCACTTTCAGTGATCTTTAAATCTGATGAAGAAATAGGAATTAATGGAAATGGTAAAGAAAGGTGCAGCTCAACTGTGGGGGTGAAAAGGAAGTCAAAATGTGTTCAATTTAGTGGCTCACCATGACTTAAAAACAAGTCTATGCTGAGGGGGACTGCACACAATAGGCATTACCATGTATTTAATTTAGATAGGTTATACTAATTTACCTTTGTGGTATTTTGGCTATTTTGCAGGATATCTCCTGAGACCATGGGGGTTGGTATGTACTAACCAACAGGAGACTGTAGACTACAGAGCACCTGTGGTTCTACAAGGTCTTGAATGAGTTTTGGAGTAAATATGGGCTGCAGAATGAAGGGCCAGTGACCATATCTAACCACAGGAAGATACTGGAGGTGGTCAGAGCCAGAGACATCCTGTTGATTGTTGAGCTGCTCCCTGGTGATGGCTGCCTGGCCATGTGGGAGCAGATCTTCCATAAGGACCTGCAAAAGGAGCACAGAGACCTGAGCTGGCTAATAACTCACTGCACACTCCCAGTGAGGGGTCAGAGACACAGAGAAGGGCAGAAAGGTCAACCCAGCTGTCCCAGGGGAATCTGCTAAGGCGCAACAGAGACCATCGATCACCTCCTATGGCTCTGCCCATATGCCAGGGGTGCATGGAAACTGGTAAACCGTCTTCGCAAAGAGGTGAGGGGGTCAGACTGATGATGAGAGAGGCAGCGCTGTACGGGCACCTGACTAAACAATAGGGGATCCTGACAGCCCGCTTTGATGAGTGTGTGTCCTGCATCAGGAGCGCCCTGTGGAAGTCCAGGAACCTCCTGATGTAGAGGCACACGGAAATCAAGATAGCAGACTGCATTAAAATGGTACTGAGTGAGCTCCAGTTCTACTACTGGAAAATGGTAGGAGAGGATAGAGAGGAGGTAGCCAACACCGCCTGGTAGAGGGACAGCTGGCACAGGCTTCTCAAAGATCCCCCTCAAGGGAAAGTGGACAGTGACAGCAAAGGAGACAACGAGTCAACTGCATCAAGCAACAACGATGAGGATAGCAGCAGTAACAGCAGCAGTGGAACCACTAGTGACAGCAACAGTGACAGTGATATGAACTAAGGGCTTAAAGCTCATAATCAGAGCTAGAACCCAAGGGACAATGTAAATGTAACAAGGAAATGAATGTGGGCGGGTATGCAGGTGCATAACGGCAATCACTGTAACGGGTATGTGGATGTGAGATTTTTGGTATGGGTGTAAGGTGAAGAAAATGAGTTAAGGTTTGGGAAGAATGGTATGCTAGATGGTGTATATATATAACTCTCTATTTATATATATATATTTCCAAAAAAATGTGGCTAAAGTCAAGTGTGTAGTGGTGGTAGTTTCCCATCAGCATGTTTGCCCTATATTAACCATGTGTTTTATATTCATATTCAGTGATGGCCATTTAATCAAATACATAGTTTGTTTCCATTTCTAAACACACTGCTTTTTGTAGCAGTTCAAAGGTAGATAATGTTTTTAATTTCTAAATACAAGGGTTTCCTTGTATGTAAATGTCAAATACACAAGTTCTTCAAGGTAATGGCTGTTTCTTGTTATACTTGTAGACAGTGTCCAGCACAATGGGGCTCTGGATTTTAGCTGGTCCTTTAAGCGCTAATATGATAAAAATAAATATCTTATTAAGTATCATTAATGTAATAAAATTATGAGATTCTGAAGGGGAGTTGAGAGAAGAAAAGGAGTAATGAAAGGGAAATATTTAGGAGCCTGAAGCATGGATCTCAGGAAAAAAGCCCTCTCGACAAAGGAGAGAAAAACTGCAATATCTGTTTTAGCCACAACTGTGTTAGAGAGTGTTTGTCAGGCACAGTTTACATATAGCCAGGCTTAACAGCTGTCACTGCATATACCTGCAGCTAGCACAAACCCAGTTCTGTGAAGAATAGCATCCATGGTTTCAAAAGCAAAGAAATGAGTTCTCTGAGCAATATGAAATTTCTGTAGAAAGTGAGGAAATACTGAGCATAAAAAGTCTAATTGAATGCTCTATAAACTAGGGATCGTACTGTCTTACTGGCTGTGAAACTTTAGCAATGAAGGTTGTAAAATATTTTTAGATCCTCTGATAGAAGTGCTATAGACATTAGTTATTCAATGGGCACATCTACATGAGACACTAAATGTGCAGTAGATTAATTTTGCTGATCACAATGCACATCACAGCAAAAGCTATGCTTATACGCCAATACACAGTAATATTAGTCTACTGCGCATTAGCACCACTAAAAAAGGCAATTACTGGTACTACTGTACAGTAGCACTGATTACTGTACACTGGTTTAGTACCTGGTAATACAGGGTGCCTGTACATGCGTTCAGAGGCTGCTCCAATGCACTGTGATTACAGTATGTGATGGGGGGCAGCTTTCAGAGACGGGTCTCATGCCGGCCCGCCCACCTGTCTTTATGGGGCAGTCTGCCCAGTCTTTCCTGCCACGACTTTGCTGTTCCATAAACTGTTGGTATAATGCGGGAGACTGCCCATTATATGCTCCAATGCCAGGGGGTACTATCTGCCACCCCTACACTGCAGCCCATGCCTGGCAGAGGGCATCCACATGTTGTAATCATACCCTGCACCATGACTGGTGCTTCCAGGTCTCATAGAGACTCTCACTCCCTCCCGGGAACAGCAGGTCATTGTGCTCAAACTACTGGTCTTATTTTCACCCCACACTTAGCCTCCTTACCATTGAGGACTTACCAGGGTCAGGACTCAGCCCTAACTCTCTGTCTGATCCCCCTACTCGGCCTCTGGCCCAAACTACAGCCTCAGGGATCCACAACCAT
>NW_005841916.1:2341823-2345530 GCF_000455745.1 Alligator sinensis | reverse complement strand
TCCCTACACATGCAGTTCCTGCTATGCCCCCTCTAGGGTCTCTACACCATGCCCCACCCTGGGGTCTTCTCATCTTCATGATCGACTATTCACAGGGATGACCCTTGTACTCCCCTTCAGGCTTACTCCTGGTTTGGCCCTACTCAATGCGCCCCTGGGACTGCCCTTCAGGCCTACTCCTTATTTAGCCCTACTCAGCGCCCCCTCATGCACAGTCCTTCAGGCCTACTCCCATTCAGTCCTACTGTGTGCGGGGTCACACAACTACATTCCCCACCCTACCCACTCTGGGGTCTCTGGGATCTCACATCCCTGCTGGGCTCAGGTGGCCCAGCAGGGATGTGACAACTACTTGCCATGCCTGGCCCCACTACTCCCACAGCCCATCTGAAGATTGGGGCTGGGGTTAAGGTGCCCCTCCTTGCCTTTCACCGGGGAGGTAACTGGCCTGGCATTTCCTGGAGGCCACTAGGAGTCCCACCAGGCCACCCTTCCCAGTAGGATGCAGTTTTAGGTCATGCCCAGGACCACAACCTTCTTACTCTTACCTTTCAGATGTTCCTGATGCACTGGGCCAGCAGTCGCAAACTGCAGCCCTTAAATCCCACGCTCTCAAAATGGCTGCCGTCAACAGGCACCTGGTAGCTGCCTGACTCTGCCCTTAAAGTGGCAGGCACCCAGAGATGCCCTGCCACACAGTGTATTGGAGCAGACTTGATGAATTGAGTCTGCTGGAGCGTGGCAATTACTGTGCTCCAGCAGCTTCCTGCATCTCATGTTTCAGCATCCCCACACTTCAAAATGGTGGCAGGGGTGCCTGAACTAAAGCTTGTTCAATGAGCTTTTGTTCAAGTGCCCCCGCTGCCATTTTGCAGCGCAAGGACACTGAAACTCAAGATGCTGTGGTTCTTAAGGGACGCTCTAATTAAAAAGCTGCTCCCCCTGCCCCCGGAGCACATGTAAAAGTGCCCACAGGTATTAAACGTAATGTGCAGTAACTACAGCATACTAATGAATGTGTAGATGTGCCCAATGTGTTAAAATCCATGTTAGGGGTTTTTTTTCTCCCTTAATTGGACAACATTTTGGGTAACATCTGTTTGGTTTGTCTGAAATATTGTCTGAAATAGGAGGTGATGTCATGCTCTAACACTTGCAGTAAAATTTTACAAAATGGATGCTGCTGATTAACTATTTCTCTGCGGAAACATTTGCTCTTAGTGACAACATTAAGGCCTTTGAGTTGGACCATGTTTTGCTGCCAGTACTGTTTCCTGAATATTTGTAAAATATTTCAAACAGCAGGAAAAAGAAGTGATTGCCAATGTGCTATCTTCAAAATGACGTGACTACTAGGTTATTTTCTCTTTGACTGTTTAGGGCGTATACACTATAATCACACCAAATCAGTTTACAACATAGCTCTGTTCTGTAGTGCAAACAGAACCTAACATCATATATTATTTACAGTAGCACCCGGTGTGTGCTAGGGGATTTCCAAACACAGAAGAAAGATGGTCCCTTTTCTAAGGGAATCATAATACAAGGAGAGAGAAGGAGACATGCTAATTAGAGACCCAAGGAGAAAGGGGATTTGGAACAATAATAGGTAAATTCTACACAACTTCTGTACAAGTCAACCAGGTTTATTCTTGGCATCAAGAGAGAAGTGGGTTCTTAAGAAGGTCTTAAATGTAGACAGGGTAGAGTCTTGTTATTGAACGATGCTAACATTGTGAACAGGTACTTGGTTTCAGCCCCATGAAAGAATACTCCTAAGGCTCTATCTCCACAACAGAATGGCACCTTCTTGTGGACACAGGAATTATGTATTTGTTTGGCTTTGTAGATGTCCATTAAAAAGTGTAACTGCTCTGTCATGATACAGTTTGATCAGCAGACTGTTCAAGCAGAAACCCAATCAAGCATCCACTCACTACAGAGATTCTGGCATAAGAGTTAACAAGCACTCAAAACCTGCGTTTTCAGCTCCCCCAGATGGAAGAAACCTGTTACTTAGCACTGTAGTAGCCCACAAGTCAATCATTTCTGAAGGCGGTAAAGGAAAGGTAAAAAGTTCAACGGTCTGCTGCGAAAAGGGGAAGTCCCAGCTTCCTACCTGCTAGAGAACTTACAGAAAAAATATGCATCTACATGTCGACTTATTAGCTCTGCAATAAATGTCTCCGTGGCAACAGGTGCAGGACTTTTAATCTAGTGTAAACTAATAAACTCCACAGCAGAGCAGGACTTGTAAATACAAGTTTTTTTACTTTGCAGCAGTGCATGTGTAGACACTCATGTAGCTGGCTGGGGCACAAGGGTGCTTCAGTGCTGGGGCTGCCTGCTGGCTAGCTGCACACTGGAGACCCTTGTGACCCAGCCTGCCCCTGGGCAGTACGTTGATCTGGGCTGGAGCAGCCCTGGGCTGGCAGCCTGACCCCCTGGATTCCAATAGCCAGGGCTGCTCTGACCTGGCTTAACATGCTGTGGTCCCAGGTGCATGTCCAAATGGTGCGTCCGGGAGCAATAAAGTCCAGCATGATGTGCACCTGAGTTTATTGCTGCATGCTAATAGCACTTGTACACCCACCCAAGTTCTCTAGTCTTAAGGAGGCTTGGTCAATGGAAGCTAGAAAAGGCATGGGTTAGAACTACCTTTCTAATTAGTGAAAACACAGTCTAAGAACAAATTAAATATCATCATTGGTGACACAGCTGTGGCATCTGTTTACAGTATTGTCTGACACTGCCTTGGAGTCAGGCTTACTTTTTCTTGCTGAAACAGAAATTAGCTTGAGCCAAAGATAAAAAAATAATTTGTTTCTTTGATTTTTACTACTATTACTAAATTTCCTTTTGTGTATTTATTTTAACATTTTGGTAAACTAGGCATGATTCAGATTTGTGAGCTGTCATCACATGGAGATGGGGGCCCAGATCTTTACAACCAGGTGTCTAAAGTTCGGTCCCTATATAATGTTCAAATAAATGAACAGCCTTGTTTTTCATCAGTAGAGCTTAACATCCTGCAGCTCCACTACCATTTCAGAAAGTGGGACTGAATCTTAGCAGAAGAAAATCTCAGAAACTCCTGCTCAAAATGAACTGAAAATAGTTTTGTTATGGCTAGCTCTTATCGTTTCTCATTGTTAGCTCTTATATCATTGCCAATGATGTTCAGGGAAACAGCAGTTTCAACAAAGAGCTCCGTTTCCTGGTACATTCGCAAATGAAACATCTGAAAAACAAAAGTGCTCTCCTGCAAGCCATCTCTTCATCCAAGGTGAGCTGATACTTGCACACCAGACTGTGACATGTGACTCACTCACTTATTGCTCTTTTAGTTCCTCCTAGCAGAAATTTTACTATGTTTAACTTAACCCTGGTTTTCTACTTCCTGGTGTCACCTGGTCAGACTGGTATGGGTGATGGGGGGTTTTACCTTCCTCTCTAGCAGGGGGCCTCTTGAACATATATTGACAACATTTTATAGAAGCAGGACATTGGCTGCTGTGGTTCCCCTGTTTTACATGTGGCAGGTTAGGGTGTTAGGTCTATGTTGTGTCAAGGTTGAGGGTAGTCTTATGCAGACTTTAGATTATGGTTGTACGGTATGGTTTGGATAGAGATGATCCTGCCTCAGGTAGGGGTTTGGAGTAGATCACCTCTGGAGGTCCCTTTTAGCCTTACTTCTCTATGACCTC
>NW_005841916.1:2326585-2341792 GCF_000455745.1 Alligator sinensis | reverse complement strand
ACTCTTTCCTGTGAGGACTAAGATCTGTCACAGATTATTTGTAGGCAAGAGCTATGCATCCCATCATACTGCAGAACTGGACATTTATACAGTTAATGCTAGGAATATTGTTAGTTATTTTATACAGGGCAGCATAGAAGGAAGTTTGGAAGAGACTTGAAACCTCATGTGTCAGGACATAAATCAAACTTGTAACAATGAGACAATGAAAATTGCTTGCGGGGCAGATTATTCCATAACTGACCACTTACTAGTTTCTTGCACCTTCCTCTAAAGCCTCTGGTTCTGACCACTGTCACGAAACTGAACTAAATGGACCTTGGGCACGACCAGTACTCATCCGGTGTGGCAGGTCCATTGTCCCTATTTTCACTGATGGGCTAGAAGAAGGATAACCCGAAGTACAACCATCTTTTGATTTGACCTCCTGCCCTCGCAGTGATAGCCAAAATCCTTACCCTAGCCACCCCCAACGCTCATCCTTCATACTTCCTCAAGCAATATAGCGAGAAGCCAGTACAAAGACAGGTCAAGATGATGACAAGAACAAAGCCTAGAAGACTCTTCTTAGAGAGCAGCTTTACTTCAACAGAGGAGGAAATCTTCAAAGAAGTGAACTCTTTCTGTCTTTTTCTGGCAGGAGTCTCATGGGAGGAGAAGAAAACAGCTTTCATTTTAGCGAGTCATGATATTTATGGTCCTTTTATGAATTTTGTTTGAAAATATAAAAGTAGATGGACTCAAATCTGTTTCAAAAGAGAGAAGGAGAGGGAGAGGGAGGGAGAAAGAGTGAGCATGTGAAGGGCAGATGGATCTGACTCATCTTTGTCCACGTTAAAAAAATCAAAATCTTTCTCTGTCTAAGCATATATCCCTTCTGCCAGTCATGAGGATAATAGTTGACCTTTATTACCCAGCCCCTTTCATCCCAAAGCAACATACAAACTATAAATACAACTATCACCAAGAACAGCCACCTCGTGATACAACATGACAGCTGTTTAACAGTGCAATGCAGCACCGTGCAACAGTTCAAGAACTAGACTTTCAGATCACGTCTCTGGTGAAAGTGAAGTCTTTCCACTGAAATCCTGAGGGGCAATTGTCAGCTAGCACTTGCTCACATACCAAAGTCTCAGGTGGGCTTTTATCCATCATGTCTGTAGTGTCTGTTCAGCAATTGGGGTTGCATCCTCTAGAGGGCCTCCTACTTCTCATATGTGGAATCTCCTCTGACCCTTTGCCTCTAGGCAATACTTTTGATCCATTTCAGAGAGTAAGGTGCACATAATTTGTGCAATCATCATCATTTCAAATCTATCTATCTATCTATCCCATTCTATTCGAGCTAAAATTAGAAGAGTATAATGGAAGAGTATAATGCGTGAAAAAATTATTGGGGAAAATATAAATCAAAGAACTGCGTTTTGACTTTAGTCCTGATTGTGGTGAGGCCTCTAGTCATTTTTATCTCCTCTGCACATGAACTCCACAGACTAGGACAGCTTCTGTGAAATTTCTGTCACCCAAACTCACAAGCCCCTCTCAGTACTTGGCAGTTTTGTAGTATCTGTTCTGAGAGTTTGTGGTCAAGAAGGGAGAGAGATCTATGGCCTTGCATATCAGGACAGAGTCTTTGAACTGGACTCTGGATAATGTAGTGGGTTAATGCAGGGATCAGAATGCTAGAGAAATGCGAACACAAGTGATTGGTGATGCTATGAAGATGGACTACTGCATTTTATGTCAGGGCATGTAGCTTCAATCTTTGATTTAACATAAAAAACTAAGCCTAGAGTTCATGTATGTGTTGATTATTATGATCAGGTGAAATCTGGACAATATGAAATGCAGTCTTTTGCCTAGTCATAGGCAGAGGTAGGTATTTTTTGCTGTAACTATGATTTGGGCATTTAATAGTACAGAGGAGTCACAAAGGATCCCTAGGCTATGAACAAAGGATAGCTGATGTAGCTAGTTAGGCAATATGGGATGGTCAGATCTTTTAAATGTTTCACTCTCTTACTAGCCTAACTAGCCTTGCTTTGGTTCAGTTTTACCCTTTTGAATAGAAGAATTTACTCTCTCCTGGTTACTCAGTTCAGCATAGGACAAAGTCTTAATCAGGTTTTAAGATTTATTAATCTAGCCTTATTTTGTTTGACTTAATTTAATGGCTGGAAAGCACTTAGACAGATTAACTGAATATGTAGAGACATTGCTCTCTATATAATTAACAATGATATTAGTTTTACATTATAAACCTATTTATGCCTCATGTACTTCCTTTTCAAACACTTTGTTGGGACATACCCTTCTGCTTTTATGCCTTCCAAAGTACATGAGAAACATACAGGATTGCTAAGATTCTCTCCAAAGCTAGTGTTTCTTAAATGGAAAAAATTGCTGAATATGGCTGTAAAAATGTGACACCAATCACTCAGGGTGTGGGTGACAACATTTTGAAGCACTAAACAAGGTGTGCTATTCTGCTGTGGGTGACTCAGGCCTCCTACCCAGGATGCAGCAGTGGTAATAGAAAATGGCTTAGCTGTGTGATTTTGAGGTCCCTTAGACTTGAGCAGATTTGAGCCCTGCCTAGGTTCTGGAGTGCCTTTTTAGGATAATTTGGCCTCCACAATTCACAGTGACAGAACCTCCCCGCCACCCCAAGCCCCTCAAACCCTCTTGCAAAACAGTAGGCAAATGCCATTGGGCAAGTGTCAGGCCCAATACCCGCTGCTGCCTTTTGACTTTCACTGAAGGATTGTGGGGAGGAGGAAGCTGAAGAGTCACAGAAAGAAATCGTCTCTGAATACATTTGGATACCTTGCTATTCTTTTTATCTAGTATAGGACCACTGAGATGGGTGTAGGAGCCATTCCCCCTGCAGCTCTGGTTGCCTGAAACAGCCTTTGTGAATCTCTCCTCTTCACTGAGTCTCCATCTCCTTTTAAATTCTCATCTTAAAAGCTGACTTTTCTACCCTGCCTCTAGACCTCTTCATTTCTATCCCTCCTGGTTATTGGCCTTATGACTGAATGCTTTAATATTTTCACCATACAAGGTCTTTATGTTACTGTTTCATGTAATTTATACCTGTGAGCTGAACCCTTTCTCAGCCTGCTCTCAAGCACAGCCCACACACTGCGTAGAGTCCAACATCACCCCCCCCTTGCTTTGGGGTCTTTGCTTTTATTAACAAAGATATCAACAATAAGAAAACAACATTCAGCTGTTTCTAAGGGTTCTCTCCCTCGACTACTCAACCCACATCCTAGACTGTCTCTCCCCAGTGAGCCATTCTCATTTCCTTTTTATACAAGTGCACTAATAAGCCACCTTCCTCGGTGAGTCAGCAGAACCCACTTAACCCTTTCCTAGAAGGGTCACAACTTGCTAGCAGGGTTGCGTGTTTCAGTCCTGAAGACAAAGAACGGAGGGTCTTCAATAATTTAATTCTGTAACAGCCTTGGGATGCAGTTTAAATGAAACATGCTACAGCCTGTGTTGTATTATGTGAACTGAAACCAACCTCTAAACCACATGATGTTCACCTGTCTCAACATAAAATGCTGCCTATTATTTCTAGGGAAATGCTTTGTTGAGGAGGGCAGCCAATCACAGGGAGAAAAAGACAGTTTCAACAGAATCCAGTCTATGTTACTAACAGAGAACTCGGTCTTGGAAGGTGCTGAGCATATGACCCTGTTCCAGCAAAATTCTTAAGCAATGGTTTCTTTTGGCCACTCATAGTCCTGTTGGAGTCACTGGGACTACTCAAGTGCTTTCACTTGCAAGCTTTTCTAGAATGGGATCAGCATCCTGCAGATGCAAGATTGGATTAAGCTGTAAATGCAGAATACTGTAATGTATTAAGCAACTCCACCAGGGGAAATGGGAAGAGACAATAAACAAAGGACAGCACTATGCAGGCTAATTCTCAGGGCATGGGATTTTCTGGGCCAGATCCTCAACTGGTGTAAAGAGGTACTGCTACCAGCTGTGGATCTAACCTAGAAATAGTTTGGGATGTGGGGCTCCTCCCAACAAAAATAATGAGAGGTGAATCTGAGCTTGCATTTCCACTGCTTTAAAGGAATGTCTCACATGTGGTAATAAGCAGTCTGATTTATTAGAATGGACGTGCACTGTAAGCCTTGCAGCTCCACTGCAGAAGGCAAACTGAACACCTGAAGTGTTTGCAAAGCCATGTTCCTTATTTTTTTGAAAAATGTAGTCCAAGTTTCCTGTGAAGAAAACAAAACAAAACAAGAAATAAAATCTGTTCCTTCCTTTGTGGCCCTACATATGACAGTGTTCAGTCACTTGATTCTGAAACTCCCTCTTTCAATCAGGAAGCACTGAGCATCTCTCAGTTGCCCTGGTCCTGGTTGTCAGAAAGAAACACCTTTGTATTCGAAAGATGGAATAATGCCCACTCTGCAAGGGACAGATGAGTGAAATGATTCAAAAGGTTCTCCTGGGTTTTAAATAAGACAGACACAAAGGTTAGCATTACCTGTTCTTTAGATAGTTCCGCCGATGTGCATGGTACCATACAGTCATACTGGAAGACAAGGTCCCTGCCCTGTGGAGCTTACAAACTATAAGGGATAATTAACATATTGAGAAGTAACAAATGCATACCAATAGCAGTCTCTAAATATCATAGAGAGATGGGGAAGAGAAAATAAGAATATGGAAAGAGAACAATATTTATGGGAGAGGAATATTGCCATGATGATTCAGCTCTCCATTTGTTTCTGCCTTGTATTTATTTTTGTGAAGGTTATGATGGAGTTCTCTGGTGTTTCAAAATATAATTCACATGACAGAAGGAAGAGAGATTTCCAGAATGGTAACAGAAAGTTAGCTGAGGATGCTGTAAGGTGAGATTTGAAGGAGATATGGGAGGTTGACTGGTGACATGCTGTTTGACCATAGAGTAGTTCCTTGATGTGTCAGAGACATACAGGGTACATCTACATGAGACATTTTACTGCGCATTAGACTTATCTAATGTGCAGTAAAGCATCACTATCTACATGTGCACAACAATTACTGCGCACTAGATTTAATGCACTGTTTTCTAGTACCTACAGATATCTCAGTACCTCCATCTTTTCCCTGCCAGGAAAAAGGGTAAGACAGAATATGACTACACACATTGCAGACAGCCTCTGAAATGCACATGCGCAATATCAAATTGAATTTAGGACCTTTTGCTCCAAAATAGACCTCTGTCTCTCTAACTGTATCAGACTATCAACTAAAAGGCAGTCAGCAGTATTAAGGCATGTATTCTCTTGGAGACTTCTAGCCACTAGCAGGAGAGACACTAATCATATGAGAGTAGAGCCAGATCCATCTAGTGGAGGGCAGTGGTACTACATAAATAAATCATATAAAATGCAGAGAGAAGTGACATTTTTGCTGGCTCAAGCCCCTGAAAGTGCCGTACAGCCATGACCAAACACAAGTGCATGGATGCAGAATGCTTGCAAAGGGCCCAATTTTGTGACCTTCATTGCATGAAGGTTCAGTTGAAAATGCTCCAAAATGGAATGCCCTCAGTGACTTCTGTCCGTGCACACTGGGAACAGGGCTGAGCTGTGTCACCTGCTCCCGGCACTGTCTTCAGATTGGGAGGGGGAAAAGGGAATGGAAGGAGTTCAGTTTGGAGGTTTTTTTAGCTGGCACTGGAGAGAGGGGTGGGGTGGGTGGATTGGAGTCCCCTCCACCTTGGGGCGGATGACTCCAATCCACCTGCCCCACCCTTCAGCACTGGCTGGGCAACCCCCAGAATGAGCTCCCTCTGCTCCCTTTCCCTCCTCCCATCCTGAAAACAGTGCTGGGCCTGGGAGAGGGGGAGGGGGGTTGCTAAGGGAGTGTGGCTGCAGGCTTGCAGCAGCTGTAAACAGCAGTTTAATCTCCCAGCCCCTGGGACCCAATGACTAACACCTGTTGGGTCTGGGGGATCATTGTAACTCATGGTGCTTCCTGCAAAGCACTATGAGTTACAACAGGGAGCTGCTCTTCTGTCTGCACCTTTGCAGCAGGGGTGTCAAACCCACAGAGCAGGGGATCAGACCCACAGACTGGCCCTACATATTGGAGCCAGCATGTAGGGCAGTCTGACATTGGTAGCTTATATAGCTCATGCCCTGGACCAACTCTGCAAGCTGTATGCAATACATGCTGGCACCAATCCAGAGCTCACGTGCAGAGCCAGCATGGGGTGTGTGCTGTGAGGTGACCACGCTGGACCAGCCTTGTGTGCTGGCTCTGGTGCATGGGGCCTGTAAGAGGGAGCCAGAGTTTCCTCTTACTTTAAGGGATACTGCAACAGGCTAAGCTGGCTGTGTGGGGGCCAGCAGCTAGGAAGCAGACTAGCTACTAGAGAGCTAGTTGTCAGAAAGCAGGCAGGCCCCCACAACAGGATGTGGGCTACCCCTTGGGAGTGACTGGCTCAGGAGCTAGCTGCAAAGAAGCAAGCTGTGCAGGGGGCAGACATCTAGGCAGCCCAGAAATAAAGAGATAAAAGCAGCCTGTAGCCATGCAGAGCTAAGCAGCAGCAGAGAAGGTTAGGTTCATCATCAGGTCAAAATGGAAACCCCTGTAGGTGACTGGAAGGTCATCTGACATGAAGGGATGGGGTGATGGAGGCACATAAGGCCAGGCAGGCAGGCAGTTTGGCCCTGCAGGCATCAGGGAGAGGGGCCCCTGAGCAGGATGGCTGCAGAGAGGGACTGGCCGGCACCCAGGCTGTCCCCAAGAGATGCAAATTGAGAGTTAAAGGGGACTTATAGTCTGCAGGGAAGTTATTGACCCAGTGTGGGGAGAGTTTTTTTGTTATACAGCCAGTGGGCTTGCATTTATGTTCTGATTAAGAACTGGAGGGCCAGGTTGTGGCTATAGGGGCGATCTGGCTGGGCACTTGGTAGTAGGCAGCCTAGTTGGATGTCAGGGACCTAGAGGGCAGAAAGCTGTGCAAGAGCCACAGTTGGTGTGAGAGGGCCAGGGGTCCAGAGAGTGGAAGGCTGGTGCCAGAGCAGTCCTAGGCCAGGACAGCCAAAGCCTGGAGGGGAATTAGGGCCAGGGTCCCAGAAACCTGAGCGACGCTTGGCAGGGCCAGGGGTTTGGCAGGCTAATAGGAGAGCAACAGGTGGGCCAGAGGGCCCAGTGGATAATTTAAGGTACCACCTGTGAGGCATGGGCATGGCTGTAGGGGCAGTAGGAGACCACAAATAGCTCTTAAGCTAACTGGTGCCCTGAGGCACTGATGGGGCCGAGGGGGGACCCTGTTTAGGGCTTGAAAGACAAGACTGGAAGTCAGTCAGGTACGGGAGGGATCAGCTGGCCAAAGTAGGCTTGGGCTCTCTCTGTGATTCTAGGGCAGTCTCTCTTCTACAATAAATTAATTCCATCAAGGCATGACAGATGAAAGGAAAAGAGAGGGTACCCTGAGGATCTAGAGTGGGGCACAAGCTGCTTAGCCACCAGGCGGTGTCATAGCCACCCTGGGGCCTGGTCCAGGTAAGTGGGCCTAGTATACGGGCCCGATCTGGACTGGCCTCAGAGCCAGTGCACAGGACAAGGCTGGTGGGGTTCTGTATACAGGCCGCAACCTGAATTGGTAACATGCACTGGCTCCATCCCTGCACCCCACATGCATGTGCCAGCATTGGTTCAGGATTTGCATTGCATGCACAGCTGGCATGGGCTGCTTGCTGCATGCAGCATCCATGCTAGACTGACCCTGTATTCTGGCTCTGGTGAGCAGGGATGGTCTGGGAACCGAGCTGATCCTGGAACCAGCAAGCAGTGTGGGCAGTATATGTAGTATGTGCCAGACTGGCTCTATACACTGTAAGTGGCACACAGGACCAGAGCCAGTGCATACCATATGTAGCACACAAGGTCAGTCTGAGACCCACAGGCCAGATCCTCAGTCTCCATGGACCCCCCCAGGCTGTATCTTTGATACCCTTGATTTAGAACATTAAATTCTAGAGGAAGAATACCTTCTTGTCACTGTATTGGTTATATCAGTTCTCCCGCATAGGCATTGAGATCCACCCTAGATGTGTTCATTTTAAAAAGGGACAGACTATCAAGCACTGCATTCAGAATGTTTCTGTATGCTCCTTTCAGTAACATACATCAGTAACATTTGGTACAGTCTTCTTTTGCTTTCACAATCATTTCCCTCTCCTATTAAGTGACCAACCAGGATTGCCCACTTTGCCATTTTTGCTGACATTCATGACATTGGTGGGGGTAAAAAAAGGTGGGCTTCTGCTAAATAAGAAAATGGGTATTAATAAGAAATTATCAGTAACAGCAAAGCTATTAGGAGAAGAACCTACATTTTCAAAGGAAGGTTGTACATTATCTCTCCTACTTCCAATTTAAATGAAAGTAGAAAAAAATGCTGGAGCAGCTCTTTAGTGAATCTAGAAACTTGATATAATCAAAATGGCTTTGGACCAAAGTCTTGATTTGTGGGCACTATCCTACAGGGCATAATGGCATTACCTGCATTTGCTAATAAAATATTCTTCAGATGCAAGTAGCTCCTTATGCTTTTTATACCTATACTGATCACTGAGCACAAGCTGCTTCTTTTCAGCAAGCCACAAATACTTCCAGTGCTTGACCTCCTCCTACCAAGGCTGTTGGTTAAAGAGAAATAAATGCTTGCAGGACATTAGCAATGTTCTGCCAGCCATGTAGTATGATCCACAAATGTAATGGTGAATGATTCAGGTGATAGCTGGGTCTGGGACTCCTGAATAGAAAGCTCTCCCCCTTTCCCCAGAGTTGGGATTCGATTACAGTCCACCTAGAATCTTCAAAATCTTATCCTTGATCATTCTTCTCTCCTTCGCCGGAGCTTTGCCTGAGTTTCTTCCAGCCTGTTTCTCCAGGCAGCAATAATGGCATCATCATCCATTTCCTCTTCCTCTTCCTTGCGGGTGCTGTGCCGGTACTGTGAGGATCTCCTTGATGCAAACCTCTCCTCACTTTTTTCCACTTTCTCTTCTTTCTCTCCATCCTCCTCAGACTTTGAAAAACTTTGGGTGAACTTTCTCTTTGCTCCAAATTCAGACATATCTGTCCTGGACTCTTCTTCAGATTCTTCAACATGTTGGGATCTGAATCGACTGTGTGCTGATGCTTCAGGAGATTCAGAGTCAGAGGATGGTTCAGGTGTTTTTCTGAAAAAATATGGCTCTGGGCTTTCTTCCCTGGAACTTGTCTCACTAACCTTTGATCGGGTGAACTTGTACATTTCCTTATCCTTTTCTGCAGAGACAGAGGAAAATCTTGATGTGGTTCTCAGTGAATCACCATTAGACTCAGAGGAAGAAAAACTGTCCAGTTTTGCTCTTTGGGATCTGGAGAATCTGTAGCTGGATGATTCTGATTCAGAGTTTACCTGCCTAACAGTGGAGGATCTGTTGTGTTTCTCACCAGCCTTCTCACTCTGGGTATGATGTGATGGTCTTTCTTCTTCTTTCAGGTCATTGAGCCACTTGCTAACATTCATCTCTGTCTCTGAATTTATGGCACCAGTATTTGCATATTGACCGGAGAAAGCAGAAGTGGTATGATTTCTGTCAATATCTGTTTGCAAGGGGTATCTAACATTGCCTAGTGTGCTTTCTGTGTCATCTTTTACTTTCTCTTCTTCATCTTCCCCCTTGTCCTTTTTCTTTTTAAATAAAGTGCTGCGTTTGTTGTCTCTGACAAGCTTTTCAATTTGATAATCTGACATTTTCTCCCTCATCTCCATTTGCATCTCCTTCTCCTTCTGGCTGAGTTTCTTCAGGTCAACATCATCTGCGAAAAGACTGAACAATGGCTTGCTTGTCTGTGTCACTCGTGAGCTGGACCCTTCTGTCCTTGCGCTCATTGAGGTGTTGCAAGACAGGACAGACTGGGTATCAGCACAGCGCATGTCCCGCTGGCGGAGTAGTGAACCAGCTAGAGATGAGCCACTCTGTGCACTAAGGAGGGAGATCTTGTCATCATCTAGGTGCCTGCCAAAATCACCTGACTTCATGCTGGAAGCCATTTCAGAGGGTGGGCGGGACAGCATCAGTATCTCACTTTGTTTCTGAGCAATGGTTTCACTAACCACATTGGCAATCCAGTTCTGAATACTTGCCATGGATATTGTATCACTTGGGCCAGCTTGGAGGTTAGGTAAAGGTATAACTGGCATTTGGGGCTGCATGGCCCCAGTGCTGCTTCTGGTCTGAGATAAAGGTGGGAGGTTACTCTGCACACTTAGTGCAGAAGCTGAATCATCAGCACCACTTATGGAAGGTGTTGAAGGCCAAAAAGCTGACAGTGGGATACTGCCACTCATTGCGCTCTCTGCTTCCCAGCTGCACAGGGACTGGCTTTCTTCCAGGACCTTCTTTGAATGTTCAAGCAGCTCCGCTCGCCTCTGCTTCTTTTTAGCTGAGGCAGAATCTTCGCCCTTGGCAAGCTCCACAATCTCATTCTTGTTTTCACTGCCGACCTTTTTCTGGTGTTTCATTTTCCAGGCCTGGTAAGCAGTCAGGTTAACATCTGACAGACTCTTCTCCTCTGTGGCCTCCTCACCTGGCTGGCTGCCCTCTTCCACTTTGGGGCGTTCGGATGATTCAAGGTCCTTCTTGTGAAAGCCAAACTGGATTCTCTTGATCTTCCATCTTTCAAGAGGAGTCAGCTTGTCTTTGTTCTTTTGGCAGAAGTTATAGAAGGAGCTGGTGTCTGAGAACACACTTTCCTCATCCACGTCCCTGACCTTTCCTCCTGGCCCTTGTTCTGGACTGTCCTCACAACTTTTATTCCTAGAGCAATATCGCTGAGCTGCTTCTTTCTCAATCTCTAGTAGCCTTTGGTTCCACATGTCCCAGGTGCTCTCTGTAGACACAGAGTCTGTGCGGCCCCTTGTCATCCTTTTGATGCCACTGGCTTCCAGTTGTTGCTTCAAGATTTGGATGTCGAGGCTGCTCACGCTCTCAGAGTCGCTGAATTCACTTGAATGATAGGGTCTTCCTCCCATGCTACAGTCTTCATCCTCCCTCTTGGGTGGACAATTACCTTCCACTTGGTATTTCTCATTTCTGCACTGCCACTCTTGGATCATTCTCTCCACATCCTCCTCAGATTCTTCCCCAGCCTGGTCTGGAAGCCTCAGAGGTTTTCTTTCTTCCTCCTTGTTTGGTAGCTCCCTTGCAGGCAAGCCTTGATTTTTTCTCCACTCCTCATACAGCTGTTCCTCCTCTTCCTCACTGATGAGAGTAGGCTGCTTGGAAGCCAAACTTGATTTTCCCAAGGATGAGGAGCTCAGAACACTTCCGAGGATGCTGGTGGTATCTTCTTCCTCCACTGTGATGGAGTGCACTTTGGCTCCCATGACACTTCCAGAGTCCTCTGCCCCAGACGGCAGGGAACAAGCCCCTGCTCGGATGACTGAACTCTGGCTAGCGGTGTCATCCTCACCAGCAGCATCCTCCTCCTCTCGCTCCTCCAGCAGCTGCTCATTGAGGTCCCTAAGCTGTTTCAAAAAGCCATCATTGGGGTAAATAGCACGCTTCTTTCTCAGGGTCATCAAGGCCTCCAAGATGGTCATGTGGTGATAGATCATCAGGTAAGCAGCCACCAGCACAGCTGAGCGACTGATTCCCATTTCACTGCTCACCAGGATTTTACCTACAGGTTTCAAACATAATGATAGTCAATGGCTTTCAGTGGCATAGCGAGGTTATTCTGAAATGCATACACAAATTTAATCTGTAGCACATTGAAGTCCATGGGACTCTTGACGTCAGTGGATTTTGAATTAGACTAAACCTACGTATTTGTCTGCCTATTTTCTTGGTTTCTTCTTTTTTTTTTTTAAATTGCCATAATTAAAGTGTAGGCAACTAAGATGCCAAAAGTTAGCAGGCTGATATACGCCAAGAGGAGTGGTTGTCACATGTCAGAATAAGATAAATTTATTTTCTGTGCTGTAGCAGTTGGAAGGGGACAAACCCCCAATAATTAGATTCTATATATGGAAAATTTATGAATGTGTTATAATTTTCTGGGTATCGCATCTACTTATTTGGGAGTAATTTTATAATTAAGATTATCTTCTATTCAAGTGAATACAGTAATACATTTCCTCAGAGAGTCTCAAAGTACTTTACAAACATTAGTGAGTTGAGCCTTACAACCCAGCTGACTGTTGTATGACCTTGGATCAGTCACAGAATCATGGAAAAGCAGAGCTGGAAGGTCATCTAGTTCAACCCCCTGCTTGAAAGTTACTTAACTGACCTGTGTCTCAGTTTTCCCATATGTGCAATGGGGATATTAATACCAGTCTCAATGTTAACGATGATGGATCTTAATACCAGTGGGCAAATATATTAATTACTTAATTTTTATAAATTGCTTTGAGAGACTTAGATAAAATGCTAAGTTATCTTATATATTTTCCAGGAGACAGCTCTGGTGTGTTAGGTCTACTGCAAGTCAGAACTAATGAGCTATCAGGGTTATATTGGTTCTCAGGAATGGAATAGCCAGGTCACTGGCTGGTATAGCTGAGGTTTCCATAGTAAAAACTAGTTTAACTTGTTCAAAAGACTGGGCACGCATAGATTTGTAACACTACATAACATGCCCTATACTCAGTCTTCTTGTATGTGACTTATTACATGGTATTTGCCACAGAATGCACCTGTTACTGCAGAACTGTGCTTCAGAGCTATTATTATTAATAGCCTGTTCTTTCTTTCCATTATCACATTTTCTCACATTGAATGCACCCTGGAATATAATACACACCTTGTTTTTGAAAGGCTAAATTGTCTTTTTCTAGAGTTTTCTAGATTTTTCTAGAGTTATGGCTGCATAGAGCAGGAACAGAGCCTAAGTTTCAGCTCACTCATCCTCCTTTTCCTGTTTAACTAAAGCTGGCTGCAGCTGCAGACTGGTCCCCATGGGTGGATCTATGATTCTGAAAAGAACTAAAGAATCTCCAAGACTGTGAAATAAGAGAAGAAAGACCAGGAGTAGCTAGCACACAACAACATTAGTTCGATTAATGGAAAACCAAAAACTTTAAAAAGAAGAGACAATCAATACACTTGTGGAGTGAAGAACAATGAACCAGTAAGTCATCTGACTCCCTTAGCTGCCTGAATAGTAATGCAACAGCTGTTGCATCACGGAGCAAGAATCAAAACAAGGTGTTTCTATCCTGGGCAGAAAATCAGCTTGACCACTTAATATATGCACCCCAATTTTGGGTGTCGATTTGCGGGGAAAAAGGTACATGTTTTATGTGAGAATATATGATACTTTCATACCTTTTTATACTTAAAATTAAATTTTCCAAGCATAGCATGAGCATCAAGAAAGCACAGCTTTCTATCTGACAACCTGAAACTGTAATTCTTAAATGTTTATATATCTGAGTATCAACATGCTGTTTATGTGAATGTGCTGATCACGCTGAAACCTAAGGAGGCCACCAATTTAAATGTCAGTGCCTCACTGCTGATATTTACCAGAAACATTAAATTAATATGCCTAGTTCTGCAATCCCTAACTGCCTCATACACTTAACTGAGTCCCCAAGTAACTTCTTACCTCAGCTGCCAAAACTTCCACCTTCCCCTAATGAATCAACATAATAATAAATTATCTACGTAAAATAAGCAGCACATTCAAAATGAAAGTGCAGAATAAAATTAAGTGAATCAAATGGGAAAATAAATAATACAAGGGATACCATCTAACTGATTGTATTATTCCTTTTCATGTTTAATTCTATAATGATCTCTTTTTTTAATTTTAGCCAGAGCTTCTACAGAATTTCCAATTTGCTACACTGGAGTTCCAAGCAAACAATGGTGGGGACTGCTGTAGAATTTCAGTCTAAAAGACTATGCAGAGGCCTTGACTATAATCACCCGGAAATGTGTCCTCTCTTATGTCTAATTGCTTTGGTCATCCTAATAATACACTGGTCCCTACAGTGGTCTTGTGGTAGATAACTTTGCAAAGATGAGTATCTCAGGACGCAGAGACTTAGATAGCCTGGACCAGGGTTTGTATTGTTGCTTGAAATAGGCTCAAGAGGCAAACTCATCACAGGGGTTGGGTGAAGATGTCTTGTAGCAGACTCAGTTCCAGGGGGGTGGGCTCTCACTAATGGCCAGCTCTAGACCAATTCTTTCTGCCCTCATTTGCCCTCCCTCTTCTGATCCATTTTTGACCTGTCTCACTTTGGAATGCCCATCAGCCATAAGCCTGTGGAATTAACCAGGATCCCTTATGTCTGCATCTGCACTGGAGCCACTTGGTAACTACAGATCTTTCTCTGAATGTTCCCTGTGATGCCAGCCCCATCTATGGATTTTGAAGTGTTCATGAACTAATTCACTCTTTTATTCCTACCTCTGTAAGTCAGCAATGCTTCATCGAGGAATTCTGCAGCCTGGTGGAAGTGTTTGGAGATGTCCATATCTGGGAAATCATCCACCTCAATGCCCAGGTACTGGATATTCAAGCCATTGTAGAAATCTGACCCTGTGTACACACCAGTACCATGAGCTGCATTTAGGATGTGGGTGATGCCAAGTCTCTTCAGACGGCCTTTGTTCACTGCGACACTCCTTCAGAAGAGAAATAGGGACTTTAGACTTTGGCTCCTCTTTGAGGAACAGGGGAGAGTCAGTCCACTAGCAGCCATCAGAAAATTTCCAGCCTGCTACCCTAGTGTATACACACCCTTACCCAATCACCTGCTCCTTTTCTGGTTGCCCAAGACTTCTTCAGATTTTTCTCTGCAATGTTCACTGGGCTGCTAAAGTGTTAAACCTGTCCTCCCTGCATCTTAACAGGTCCGCCTTCTCTTCCAGCTTGGTTGCCACTCACCCTGTCCTCCTGGGCTCATGCAGTTCTGTTATTTCTTTGTTTTAATCACCTTGTGACTGACCTCATACCATCCTCTCCCCTTCTAGCATCTTTTCTGCACAGGTCCCGTGGACAGCAGAGCCGTAAAACAGAAGCTGTTGCTGCTTGTACTCCATAAATTACATGTTTCTTTCCTCTTTTAAAAAACAGAGGAGCTAGTTCTCATGTCTGGGCCAAATTCCAACTAGATAATTTAATTTTTCCCATCTTTTCTCTGGGGGTTTAATCAGA
>NW_005841916.1:2303549-2326554 GCF_000455745.1 Alligator sinensis | reverse complement strand
TTCCTACGTTGTTTTGAAATGTTGCTATGCAGTATGGAAAAGCTGCTGGGCTCCACCCTGAAGTGTTTGCTTTTCAGTGTACAGTGATTGCTGTAAACATGGTCTGTAAAATGCCTTTGGATCTCAAGGGATGAAAGGCATTAGATACATGTAATATATATTATGCCTTCAGTGACATGCTCTAACCCTTTGCTAAGAAATTTGCGCAGCTTCAATGGCAAAAGCTCATACTCACTTCTCTGCTATGAAGACATTGGGCCAGACTTCATCCACAGGATCCTTGGGGGCTTCTAGCCTGTCTTTCACCAGTGCCCTCTGCAAGTCCATCACACACGGTGTGTTGAACAGGCTGGTGTCATCAATCTTTTCCTTAACTCGGTTATACAGGTCCTCTACCAGCAGCTGCTTTGCAGATTCCAACATCCCCAGACAAACTGTATCTGCTTTGACCTCTTTTGTCTTCAGCTCTGGAATAAACTGACACCATCACTAAAAGCATGTGCAAGACTTCCTGGCATTTTTATCTTTGGAGCAACCTATGAAGGCCTATGTTCAACAGTGTTTTCATACACTCCCACATGTGGGCACATATGTACTCAGGTAGTAGCATCAAGGCAATTAGTAACAGGTTGAGTGTGGTACACTTCCCTTTCTACTCACACTAGCTATAGGCTCATTCTAATTCTACATAGAAAGCAAATTATCTAGTAGTTAAATCAAGCAACAGGCTACTAGGACTTCTGCATCACAGTCCATGACTCTGCCATACCTTGTGTGACTTTAGGACAAGTCATCAAACTTTTCTTTCTTAATGGATGTACAACAGAAAGAGTAACCTGCCTATCCTGTGGGCATTACAAGGCTTCAAGAAGGTTGGTCTGGCAGATTGAGATCCCTGGATGAAAGGGGCAAAACACATGCAACCAAAGTGTGTGTTCCTTACCCCACCTTCTTTGCCCCCTTACCTTCATTGATTATCTGTTTGGCAGCCACAGCAGAAGACAGGTGGATTGGCTCCATGAAAATACTCTCTGTGTCTGTGTCTGACATTATTGAGCACCTGCCAATCAAGGAAACATTTAAGCAAACACCTCCTCTCAACCACAGCTCTGGTACTGCAGCTCTCCTCAACCACTTCAGCATGTAACAGCAGGGAAGCCAGAGAACAGGTCTTATAGGGAGGTGAGGGAACCCCACCCGCAGGATGCAACAAACTCCATGCATCTCCTTTGCTTTTGGAGGAGACCCTTAGTCTCCGAAACATGTCTGCAAGAGGTGAGGCTGGGGGGGTTCTTGTGGGAGAAGTTCTAAAGACAGTAGTGAAAGTGTTAGTGACAACAGTAGGTTGACACCTGTAGATAGTAGAGAGAGAGCAGGAGAACAGTTGAGGGAGGGAGATCCAGTGTAGGGGAACTGCAGGGATGAGTGTGCGTGTTGGAACTGTAAGAAAGGTGCTTCCTTGGAAGGAATTATCAAAGGGCTTAGACACTTGCTGAGGTAGACTAAGGTATCTGAAGCACTTAGAAACAGACATCCTTTTCTACTCTATATTGATTCTTGAGCCCCTCTAACCACCATAGTATCTGCACATCATTCTGTTGCAGTCCAGACATAACCATCTTGATCTACTTCCTTTGCTATAATACCCTGAGTAGAAATCAGGACTACAGTATGCCATGAAAGTATACAAATCATGTCCTACCTGAAGATTGCTCAACAACAAATAATGCTACAAATTTGGCTCTTTTCAGTTAACAAATTGCCCGAAAGCACAGCTGGATTTATTTGCCAGATGGTTTAAATCAAATCAAATGGTGTCGAACTCATCCAGCCTATGGGCTGGATGAGGGGCCTGGGGCAAGTCTGTGAGTTGGATCAGGCCCATAGATTGGCTCCATATGCCAGATTCAGCCTGCATGCCTGGTCCAGTGTGGGTGCTGCATGCCCTGGACAAGCTGCATGTGCTGTTTGCAGTCTGTGCACTGGCCTTGACCCTGCATGGAGTGCATGGTGCATAGGGTTGGTTTGGGTCATGAGGTACATTCAGCACGTGGGGATGGTCTTGGGCATATGCTGTATGTGTTGTCTGTTCTGTCCTGGCTCTGCAGGCTGGGTCCAGCACACAGGTTAGTCTATAGGCCTGGTCCAGACTGGCCTTGGTTCCAGTCCAGTGCAGCTGCCACAAACAGCATGTGCGCTAGAACAAACCCTCATACCAGCTCCAGCCCTGCAGGATACATTATGCTTGGGGCCTGGATGTAGCATGGGCAGCTTCTTTGTGGCTCTGATCTGGACCTGCTCTGGATCCTGTGTGCAGTGCTTGAGGCCAGGGTCAGCATGTGCTGCATTCGGAGCAGGGCTGGTCAGAGATCCTCAGGAAGCACTGTGAGTCAATTGATAGGGCTCCATGGGCTGAATTCAGGCCATGGAGCCTATCTTTGACACTCTTGATTTAAATGAAAGCAGTGCAGTCTATGAATCTCCTACGAATTACCATGCTCTCCACATTGATTGCTTCATATTTTGAGTGCCACCTGATGCACATGGTATTGTTGCTGGTCTCTGACTGGACAGCTGGGAGACCTGGCTGCTAGTACATGGCTGCTGGTACACCCTGTGTGAATGTATATTTACATGACCCTTTTTATTCTGCACACATTCCTGCAAACAAAATTTGCTTATCTGGGTATTAGTGAGAAGTGAAATAAAGGGGCTACAGTGCAATCAAAGTGAGTTCACAGCTTCTATTTGAACATCTCTTGCCCAATATTTTTTCTAGACTAGTTACTCATCTCTAACACTGACTGCTGACCTTTTATAGTCCCTCCCCCTTTGAGTTACTAATGTACAAGTAAGTGCTAAAGATCACCAGTACCAATTTGTTTCCATGACTGAAGGAGACAGGAAATTCAAGCCTTCTATGTGAACAAAAACACTGTGCTTTATTGTTAATTAAAGCAGAAGGAGGCTTTGATTTATTTACACAGAATGCAGGGAAACATTTATTTTATGCTACATCATCAGCATGATTCCTAAACTGTTTGATTGACTGAATGGCTTTGACTCTCCATAAATGGAGGACACAACCAGCCTGAAGGGGCTCTTCTCAGTTAGATACCAGCTTGAGTCCATCTCTCATCAGCAGGGGAGATACCATATTGTTTTAGCCCAGGTGGTTTTACTTACCTGGCAGGAAAGATACCCTTCTTCTCAGCTTGAATGACTCAGTGTAGTTCAAGGGTGAAGGCCTGTTCCTTGCACTGCAAACAGGATGACCCCTGCAAGACTCTATAATGCCTCCAGTGTGAGGATCTTGGCTACACCTGGTGATGGGGGATTGATCTTAGGCTCTTACTCTAGCTTGCTCCTTCAGCCTTTTGACTAGGGTCAAGTGAGACTAGGGGTCATCTGAATGCCAAGGCCTCTGGACTTGGGGCTTGCACATAGGATGTCTGCTGTGGATTTGGGAGTATATGAAGCCTCAAACTGATGATGAGTCTTGGAGGTAGTATACTTGCTGGTGGTAGTGCCACACAGACTTGAACAATTGAGCTCTGCTCAGTTGATAGAATTTGGAACCAATCTGGCTGATTTGGCCCAAAACATGACATTAAAAAAACCTGTTCAGTGGACTATGTAAAATGAGTTGAGGCTGGGGGTCTCAGTTCCATTCATGGGACAGGTAGCCACATGATAAAAGCATCCAGAGAAATGGGTGCTAACTGGGCTCCTAGTTGTCAGTCTCAACAGGTGGATTAAGGGGTGGTCAAGCTATGCAGACTGAACTCCCTGTCAGCCTTGAAGGAGTCTCTCTGGGTTTCGGGTGAGAAGCATTAGCAGGGGCTATACAGAAGATACTCACCCATTGCTGCTGCCAGTACTGAACTTAATGGATAAACAGAACACATCAATCTATGGGGCTATCAGTACACCTAGAATACATCTGTGCTCAAATATAATATTAAAGAAAGGGATGTATTTGGTAGCCATGTTAGTCTGACACAAAAAGGAATGCAAAACTCTAGAACGCTTGGTTCAAAGATGATACCTTTTATTAGACCAATTAAGAAATCGCAAAAAAAAATTAAAAGATAATTTTTTTGCGATTTCTTAGTTGGCCTAATAACAGGTATCATCTCTGAACCAAGTGTTCTAGAGTTTGCATTAACAAAAGGTTCCCACCATGAAGGATAACATTTCTGGA
Source organism: Alligator sinensis (assembly GCF_000455745.1). NCBI lineage: Eukaryota > Metazoa > Chordata > Crocodylia > Alligatoridae > Alligator > Alligator sinensis. The sequence continues at coordinate 2,322,350 of NW_005841916.1, read as the reverse complement.
AAGCCTGTTCTGCCCTACCCGACACTAGCCCCAGGGCACAGCGTTGCACTGGGGTTAAATAGCTAACTCTGCCGGTTTGCTCTGCTCTGCTGGGAATCAGTGAATATTTCAGTTTCACCCGCTAGAGGGCTCAGATGTCTCAGGATTCTGCACACACCACTCTGGCGGCTAGCTGCATTAATTAAATTGGTTCCCATAGTAACTGGGCAATGGAGGTTAGCTGGGCAGCAGCTTCCAAACCCAGGAACAGCTGGGGAAGCTGGAGTAGAAGGGAAGGACTGTGCAGTATGATGGGCAGGTGCAGGCAGCACTACAGAGCTCACAGTTCAGCTGAGACAGGGTTAGAGGAATGGGGAAAGAGGTAGAGGTGGCAATTTTGCCCTATTATTGTAAAGGAATAAACTCATTCCCTTCCCTCTCCCCTCAGTTCAAGACTGCCTGAGTAGATTTTCCACACACCCTCTCCCTAAAGCCCTCTCCACCCTGACATCAGTATGTGATATCCTGGTCTAAATTGACATTAGTGGAGAGTCATGGTGAGCAACTCAAACTGGGGAATTGAGGGACCTCTGGTCCTGATACCTACACTCTGTAGGGGAGGACATGAAACAGGGCAGAGAACCCCATAAGGCCTACAAAAGTGAGGTCTGTAGGGAGCACCTAAAATCTAAGTGTGATTCGCTGGGCTGGGACGGATAGATGGTAGGTCAGCAGTTCCTGAGCTGTGGGTCACGACCCCAAATTGGGTTGCAACATGGATTTGCAGTGCGGTGCTCTCTCCTGCACCAGGTCCTGCCCGCTGGGCTGCCGAGGCCCAGGGGAAGGGAAGCAGGGCTGGGAGCCCCAAGCCCATAGTAGGCAGCCCGCATCCTTCCCCTTACCTGCCATGGGCTATGCTTTGGCCATGCTGCCCAGGGAGGGGACAGGGGCAGGGATCCAGGCTTTGCACTCTGGCCTCATCAGCTGCTGCTTCCTGCAGGCGGCAGCCAGGACTCAGGTGCTGCTGGGGTCGGGCAACAGGGGGCTGCGGGCCCTGGGTCACCTGGGGAGAGTGGGGAGCTGTGGATTGGGAGAGAGGGGCACCGGCAGGGCCAGGGGGCTGTGTGTCGGGAGTGAGGGGCACCTGAGAGGGTGGGGGGCTGCGAGCTGGGAGTGAAGGGCCATGCTGAGGAAATGGGATCATAAATGGGGTCATGCTGAGGACAAGTTTGGGAAGTGCAGTGGTAGATGCTCGCAGATACTGGACGATGCCTCTGTGCAACTGGGCTTTCCTGAGGAAATCCACATGTTTAGCAACATACCCAGGCCTATAGATTTTGTCAAAGAAGAGCTGGGACCACTGTTGGAACCGCAGCCCCTGGCAGCATCTCTAAAGTGAGGTGTGCTGCTAGGGAGGGGGAAGGAGGCACTCACAGACCAGTCTCAAGGGCTGGCTCTCTAGGATTATAGGCTTGGCTCTGGACAGACTTCTCAGTGTATAATGGGCCATGAAGATTAAATTCCTCTCACCCTCTGGGACAACTTCTTAAGGACAGGACTGAGGCACACTAGCAGGGGATGCCATGCAGGGAGTTTTTGGTGGGCAGGATTCTCTGGTATCACTAAGCCCATCCTTTCCTCTGTGCTAGGCACCACTCCTCCTGCTGGTGGAAAAGATGTGCTTTGAACTCTGCAAGTTACTGCTAATACTGTTTGGGGCCTACGGTGAATATGGTTTTCCCTCCCTGTGGCATGCACTCAGGCAGGCTGCAACGAATGCTGATTTGGGGGGACAGGGATGCTCCTGAGCTGTTGCAGGTGGCCCTCAGGCATTTCTCTATGGGGCTTCTAGAATAACTACAATGTCCATACCAGTTCTTCCTATAGCTGCTGCCCCGTCCATGATTGCCTGCTGGTGATGAAGGGAGCAGGAGTGGTGTAGGGAAAGATGCTAGTAAGGCACATGGGCGCAGAACACCCATTTATGGGCCCTGATCCTGGAAGGACAACGTGTGAGCTCCTCCCTAGATCCCCTGTGAATGGAAGTGACCCAAATGTTAATTATGTTTGGCATTGGCAGCAGAACAGGTGAGGGAGGCTGTTCTATTCATGCTGAATGGCTGAGCAGGTGAGGAGGAGGAGAACAAGGAGGAGAAGGAGGCTGCAGTTAACTGAGATTAGGACATGATCATATTGAACACATGCCCAGAGAATTGTATGGGTAAATTTTAATGAACACAGTAAAACAGAGCAAACAGGCCAGCTGCAGCTGCTAGCAAAGCCCCAGAGTTGAGGCTGCCAGTGGAAACCATTTACTATGTCCCCATTTGCATGTGGCCTCATTTCCCAAAATATCTCTTTCTGAGAAGAATCCTTCCAGACTGGATCCCCATTTCCTGCCTGACCCAAATAAAGCATTTAACACCATATGGGGAGTCCAGTCAGGCATGCTGGATTAGAAAAGCAGCACGAAAGAACACATTTTTGCCATTGTAAGAAAAAGAATCTAATCATGCTAGTTTTGTTTGAGGTACCTCAAACATGGCAAAAGCTCATCTTCTGCCAGCTTAGGGGCACCCTTCTGCCTCACACCCAGCCCTCCGGTGAGAGGTCAGCCTGAGCCAGAACCCAAATCCAAAGAGCCTCGCTGCCTGGGGACAAGGGGGTTGTTAATCTGCGCCTGGGTCTCGCAGGTCCGTATAACAGGCTGAATCAAAACAGTCGACTGGAACATATCTGGACTCAGGGGAGATGTGAAATACTCATCTGAATTCTGCAGCTTAGCTGGCAGAGGGATCGCATAGGGAGCGGACAACCAGTAATCCTTCCCCCCCGGCCCCCCATAGTGCTTTCTGGAATGTGTACGTAGGTGGGGTGTGTGGGAGAAATCTCAGCTGAATGAATGGGATAAATAACGTACAAGCTCCATCCCCACAGGCTCTCCCCTCACTCACGTGTGGGCTATGTTGGCGTTTCAGGCAACTGCTTCACAGAGCAGAGGGAAGCCCTAGGCCATATTCAGGATCTGAGCAGATGCACATGCATGGCGTGGTGGTGGGAGAGGAGGAAAAGGAAGCAATTCATTATGTGCAGTCAGGAGGCCACAGCGGTCCCCTGTGTAAGTGAGCTTACCGACTCGGGGAGGGGCTGCGGAGATAGCGGGCCTGTACTGCCTTCACATCTGGTCTATCCTCTTCATCTGGTACCACTTGCTCACTGTCTGAGTCCCTGCTGCTTGCCATAGCAGCTGTTGGGGTCTGCTGGAGCTGGAGAAAGGGAAGGGAGGAGGAGTAAGAATATACCACAGACAGCACAGCACTTAGGGAAACCCTTTCAGGCTGGGTAGGCAGGGAGCACGTCATTCCTGATACCAAGCTGTGACATGGCAGTGACACAGCACCTCTGCGCTTGAGGCCAGGGTTATAGAAGAAACAATGACCCCTTCCTGGCAGGGTAGGGGAATATGAACTCTCCAAGAAGTGTTTTTTCATGAGCCCACAACACATGCTGATGCCTGGTAACAGTGGGTGCGAAGCTGCTATTATTTGGCTAGGAACCTGGAGAGGCTGCCACCAGTTCCTCCAGCATCCAGCATAGGGTGTGGCTCAGGGAGAGCCTGTCTCTTCCAGTCCATGAGTAACCAGGCACAGAGGCTAGCAACGAGGATGGGGGTGGTTATGAAGAAATCCTATCTCCATCTTGCCAGCTCAGTTCTGTTAATAGGCTCCAGGGGGAGCCACATCCAGCCAAAAAGGGGACTTTGAGGTCAGTGGGGTAGAGAATAAGAGACCTCTCTTCCCCAAATTGACACGCTTCAAAAGGATCAAGCTGAAACACTTGATTCCAGCCACCCTTAAACCCCACAAGCACAAGACGTCTTTGTCGGGGGACCACAGTACCAGGGCATGGCGAGTGGGTGGAGGGGGTGGTATTATTAGTTGGGTTAGGAACCTGGAGAAGCAGCGGCCAGTTCCTCAGGCCTCACGCAGAGCAACTCTTGGCTCTCGCTCAGGGAACGTCTGTCCCATTCCAGCCCACGAAGGCTCTGAAATCCCCCAGCAGCTGGTCTCAGGCATCAGAAAGACAGGCGTGTCCTGTAAACAGGGGGCTGAAGAGCTTTGACTGTTCATGGATCCAATGAGAGGGGAAGCAAACATGCAAGGAAAAGGCACTTACCATCAGCGCCCAGATCTGTCCCGTCCGAGGTACAGTGAGGAAGCCCAGTGAATGGGGCAGGAAACTTGGCCAGGCACTTGGCTAGAGCGAGAGATCAGCCACCCTCTTCTCTCTCTGTGGCTCCTTCTGGAAGGGGCAGGGCAACTGTCAGCACCAAATCTTTATCAGCTTTCTAAATATAGTGTGTGTCCCACACTGGCTGCTGGGTCGCATGGGGAAGGAATTCAGTGCCTCATAGGCAGCACATGGTCAAGCTGTTAACTCCTTCCCTACTGTGGGCTGGATCCCTGGGTATTTTTCTGCTGGGATGTTTCTGTTGCAGGAGGAGTTTGGAGAACTGTCCAGAGTACTTCTGAACTTCCACCTGCAGGGAGTTCCCCTGCTAACCAAGATTCGATCTAGACTCCTTGGCATCCTCCATACCCTTGCTGCAGGAGGGTCAATGATAACGTGCTGCACGCCAGCTAGAAGCTCTGTGATCTTGGGATGTCTCCCTCACTACTAGGTGCAACGCAGCGTCCTGTTTCCTGCTTAACCAGAAGCCTCTGTCTCCAGTCTGCTGTCTTCCCTGGAAGCATACACACCAGTACTAGGCATATTGCCTAGTGTGTCCCTGAAACCTCTACATCCTCAGCTATCAGAGCAGAGCATCCCAAGGCAGAACAGCCCCACGGAGAAAAATTCTGAGCATAGTGGGCAGCATCAGATTTTGCTGAAGAAATATATTTATGGAAAGCAAAATTTTCTGTATCCGGAAACAATGCTGGAGGGTCATGTGAGCAAGCCAGTGGTTGAGGACCATTGGCAATGGGCACCATTGGCTTGTTCTTACGATTGCAGTTCCTGGAGTCATGTTAATATAGCACATGCAAGGATTTTATATATCAAAAAAAAGTTCTTGGTGTTGCCAGGAAAACCTTGAACTTGGAGCCAAAATGAAATTCCTGTATAAATGTTGGCCTGAGTCTGCTGAGCATTTGAAACAATAGCTCAAGGAAAGGTAACTGTCCCATGAATCTTAACTTTAAACTATTTTTCCACAGAGACTCCGGCAGCACCCAATATCATCCGCTAAGGGACTGCATGCAGCAGGGAGAAAAGAGTGCAGAAGGAAAAACGCTGGCCCACACTTGAAAGCAGATATTTCCTGTAGCTGAGGTAAGTCCTAGGGGGACCCTGGTGCCATCTCTGCTTCTCTAGGGAGAGAGAGGAGTTCTGCTGCTCCCAAGGGGAGAGGGGGGCCCATTTGTCACTGCTGGAGGATGGTAAAGAAGGACTGCATGCTGTTTGCCCTCCTTCCCTGTGCACTGCAACTATACCCCGTCCAGGCTTCACAAGCTGGAACTGTCATAGGAAGGGTCCTATGACTTGTTTAACATAGTGCTGACTCTGGTTGGGATTTTCAAGAGTGCCTAAGTAACTGAGGGGCACAAGTTCTAATGAAAGACCATAGTATTTGTGCTTCTGAGCACAGTACGGCTATCAGGTACAGCCAGCGCTAGCTGCTGCCTTATGATGGAAAAGGATTCAGAAGTACCAGGTGTGAAAGAACTACTCCTAGTTGGTCACAGGGCTGCTTGTACATGCTACGGGGTTTACTTCGGTTTAATTCTCCCTAAATTGAAGTGGTGGGTTTTTAAAAACCCTGCTTCAATTTAACCTAAGTAAACCCCATGGTGTGTGCACAAGGGTCGAGCCCGATCCTTACCTGCCTCTCCGGTGTGGGGGGCGCAAGCTGCCGGTGGGCCGAGTGGTCCCTGAGCTAAAGGGTGGGGTGGAAACCAGTGCTTCCCTCCATGGTGGCGGTGGTGTCCCCTAGGTGACACCTGCCCACAGGCACCTGGCCAAGGCAGTTCCACGGGGCACCGTAGCTGCAGAGGGAAGCACTGGGCCCCCATGCAGCTCAGGCAGGCAGGCTTCAGGGAGAAAAAAAAGATCAAGTTCACTGCTCTTTTTTTTTTTTCCAGTGGAGCCTGCCTGCACAGGCTGCTGCCGGGCTGCCTGTACAGCTCCCGAGTTGCATGAGGCCTGATGCTTCCCTCCATGCTGTAAGGTAGCAAATTAAAACACCTCAGACATTTAATGCACAATATGCTGCCAACAGTGTAAAAAGCCACACCATTAAAGTGCATTACGCCGCCGACAGCGTAAACAGCTGCACCATTAAAGTGGTGCAAAAGGGCATTTAAGTCGCTTTAAAGGCCAATTTTGTGGTGTGTACAAAAGCCCAGAGTTCCTTCTCGGGATTTCTGGGACTTAGTTCTAGGAGGCTGACGGGCAATAATGTGCAAACCACATGTTTTTCTTTTCTATATTCATTAACTAAATAAATAAGCAGAAACTTGAAATAGAGTACATTTAAATAAACAAGTACATGGCTTGCTGTCAAACTTCTCGTGATCAGGTTGATTAAACCCTTTCAAATAAATGGACAATGTCTCATAAGCTCTATCTAGTACTTTTGGAAAATGGTCTCATTAGCTATCAGCCCGCAAAGTAACAGGTCATTGTCAGTCTCCGTGCCAAATGATGTATTTAGAATCCAGCTGAATGGCTGATACAGGAGGGTAAAATTACTCCCAGGTGGAAGCTAATGTTGAGACTGCAGCCAATTAAGGCAGCCTGCCCAGGTTCTGGATCACTAGGTAACAGCCAAGCTCTTTGCCCCTCCCCCAACACAGAAAGGTTTCAGTCCATTTCAAAATGACACAGCGTGTTCCCTTTAGAATACAAACAACAAATGTAGCTGGAAAATAACATGATTTTTCAGGATTAAACATATACCTCTTAACGCATGAAATACACACATGTGATCTTGTAGACAGCAATGTTACTAACCCATAGATGTTTCAACTACTTGACAATCTATTCAAGGGGTGCTATTTGCACATCCATTCTCTGGAGATTGTGCCCACACTTATACTCACTCCCAGCCATTACTACAGTGAAAAAAACAAGCACACAATTCTAAAGATAGAAATGTTCCTCTCCTAGCAAAAATTGGACAAGAAAACCAAACCAAGAAGGTTGATGCTTGTGCAGGATGTTGGCCGATGCTCTTGTGGATTCATTTAGCTTCAGGAATTAATGCAGCCATTGCAAGAGCAAGTGGGGTTTTTAAGCCAGCAGCCAGAAGGCAGCGAGCAAGGAATGTTTCTGTCAGTTTTTGAAGATAATTGCCTGACTGATTTGTCCTCACTGAAACTTCTCATGAGTGTTTGGCACATCAGAATGAGCATTTACCTTCAGAGGTCACTGGCATGATGCAAAGGGGGTTGACTAGTTACTTTTATGAAAACAAAAAAAAACCTTACTATTCCAGTAAGTTCAGGTTTGGAAAATTTACTGATCTAAATGTGTACATCCAGTCAGTCAGAAAGTCTGTAGGCATTTGGAGATATTGGATGCTATGGATCAGTCCCAGACATCATACCAATTATCCTTCAAGAGTCTTGACTCAAAATAATTACAAATTGCAGTGCAATTGAAATGATAGGAAAATAAGACTGCATAATCATGCAGCCATGTTCATATTATACAGATACATGTAGCTTTCTCTTCTGTCTCTCAGTACTCAGCAAGTCAGTTTTCAACAGCATTTTTGGTGCCCAAAATTTAGATAAAAGTTCAGGCTTTAGTTTCAGTCACAGGTTATTTATTAATGGTTATTGTTGAAGTGACTATGTAGCCTGAAAGGGGTTAGTTACTTCCCAGAATAGCAACACTAAAGCCACAGTACTGTACTTTTGTGGGACTGGAGTGTCAGGGGTAAGTGTATTGACTGCAGAAGGGGAAACAAGGATAGTTGCAGGGGAAGAAGTTAGATTAAAATACAGAGAGGATGGAGACTTCCTAAAAAGACAGCATTGTGTGGGGGCCTTCAAAGTACAGCAGTGGACCCCAAATTAAAGTAGCTGCAGCAGAGTTTAGGGAGAGTGGGGCATGGGTGGGCAGTATAAGCTGTGGTTTCTCCAGAAATCAGTTCACACAGTATAATGATCAAGAAACATTTTTTTTGCTATTACCACATCCTTTACCACACTTTTACAGACAGCCCATACCTTTTCTGTCCAGAACTGTTTATAGTCTAACTTTGACACTAGTCAAGGGTGCAGGGCAGAAAAATTGAGGATGGGCTTTTAGTGAGGAGGAGGTTGCAAAGGAGACCCCAGAAGAAGTAGGTTTGACAGGGGTACTTGAAGAAAATCAGTGCTTGGTTGCCTAGAAGAGAGAGAATTTTAGGCACAAGGGGCAGCAAGATTTAAGATATAAATCTGAGTTGAAGAAAGCTATCCTTCCTATCATAGAAGAATTAGGTAGCAGAAGGAGAAGAGTTTGGGGCTGGAGAAAGAAATAGAGTTTCTTATTGGGTATTGTCAATTTTAAAGGCACTCAGCAGTGTGGGAGCATGAAAAGAGTCTAGAAAATCTGGGAGAGAGGCAAGGAAAGGGCAGCACCATGTGAGAGAGGAGTGGAAGTATCAAGAGTACAATGACGACTTGCAAGTAGAAACCAGGCTGTCAGCAGAAGTGAGCAACAGTAAAGGACAGGGCTAATGGCAGTAGAGAAACCAGATGGACTCATGGACTGACGGTCAAGAAAAGAGGATGGCAGGACCCAGGGATTAAACAGAGCTAAAGAAGTAGAAGTGATGATCAAAAAAGATTTCAGGGAGAGAGACTGGCAGGACAGTGGTGTCTAGTAAAAAACTGTTTAAGAGAGTGTTTAACCCATTCTGGGTTGGAGAGCAGAAAGCATTCACCAAATCATAGCAACGCTTCAGGACAGGCAGACAAATTCCAGAACAAACAGGTGCCAGGGGAAATTTAAGCCAGCAGACTGTGGCTACCACAGCTGGAACAGCATAAGGATGCCTAGGTAACAGCTAATCTTGAGAAAAAATGTTTGGGGATCTTTAATGATCACAAGCAGTGAGGGTATCACTTTGGTCATCTTCCCTGAAGGTAAGCACCACCTCCTATTGCACAGAGCCCCCTTACCCAGTGCTAGACATGAGAACCAAGCTCTAATTGGAGGAGGCTGGGCAGACTTTTAGGCTTCTGGCTGGTATATACCTGAGTGCTTAAAGGTTTAGGACTCATGTTGCTTCCTGAAAAGAAAATGCGACTCAGTGGGAGTGTCTACATGTGCGCTTTCATTTGCAGTAACTTATTCTACCATCATGTCAAGAACAGTGCTAATACACTAATGTGCAGTAGAAATAGGCTACTGTGCATTAGCGTCATTAAAAAGGTGTGCGCCTTTGCTACTGTGCATTAAGAGGTACTAAATTTAATGCACATTAGCAAAAACGCATTAATGCATGTGTAGATGTGCCCAGTATCAGCTTTATTACAGCATGTAAACCAACAAAAATAAAATCCAGAAAACTGCTCACCAAGGCGAAGTGACTATTGATAATATTAAATTAGCATTACAACTACCACATCAAAATAAAACAGAGAACAAACAACAAGTCAAAATAATATATCGGACTGAGGCTAAATCATGAAGTTAATATAAAAACATTTGTCTTTATAAATGAAAAGTAGTCTAAAAATGTAGCTTCTTATTATAAACCCCAGCTGAGAAATTTTACTAAAGTCAGTCTATTACCGGTATTTGAAGCTGATTAAGTATTTTAATACTGAGAGCAAATTATGATCTAATGTCTAAACCACCGCCACACAATTAGAGTATACACTTTTTTTTTAGAATTCAGTTCCTGTGTGGTAACTTATCTTTTCCTCTCTGCCTCAAGCAGAACAATTATAAAACAGACTTTAGCTGAAGGTGAAGTTGATATGCAGAAGTTTGACACTTCTCTTTTGCCAGAAAAAGCAGGTGACTATCTGAAGTCTCTCAGGACTTTCAAAGCCAGAGCACACTTTAATGAGTAATTTTATGAAACAATATTTAGGACAATTTCTTTGCCTTTCCCATGTGGTCTTTAGAGTGTGCTGACACAGCTGGGCTTCCACTTTCAAAGCCTAAAATTAAAGAATATAAAAAGGATCTTTCTCAGCTAGTCCAAACTAAATGAGTAAAAACAAGATACTTAAGACGGTGTGGGAGTTATTGGCTTTTCAGCTCCTGAAGCCTTCTGAACCCTCAGAGAGAAGGAGATGGAGCTGCAGTCAAGGTGCCAGGTGGAAATGCTCCACTGACCTAGTGCTTGTCACCAGTGAGTAGACCTTCCATGGGTGTGAGGAGATGCAGCCTGTTTGATGTTGTTATAACTTGGTTTCTCAAAGATGACAAATTGTGGACATTTTGGTAGATTTATCTTGTTTCACATGACTTGTTGACCTGAAATGTCTTAATGCTTGCAAGTGTGGCTTACTCAGCCTGGCTGTTGTGCCTCCTTCCAAAGCCTTTGAACTAACTAGTGGGAAGCCCATCTTGGAGTTGTGCAGTTTGTCCAGATGAGGTTTGTCCAGATGAATTAGGGCATCCTTAGCAAGCATCAGTTTGGAAAAGCTATGCTTAAACCAGCAGTTTAAAAAATATTCAGTGTTTTGCATATGACAGAAATGGTAGGTTTGTGACCCTCCCCTCCACACCCACCCATATACAAAATCTGGCATTGTGAGCCCTTTCTTAAGGAAGGTGTCTTACTGGTGTAAAAAGTATTTAGATGCCATTGTGCCATCAGTTTATGGAATATTCAATATAAACCGTATAAAAATAGCTGATTAGAAAAAAGCATGAATAACTAAAACCATTCACTAAACTTCTATTCATCAGCAAAATTAAAAATAAGTTAGAAATTATGATCACTTTAATTATCTTCATTTTTTTTCTCTGTTAATATGAAATCAGACATACTGTTCTTTTTTCAAGCATTTACTGTGCGGCCTTTCTATTTGGGGAGCTAGTTAAACAGCTGGAGTCTGCATCTTAACAGAGAAAAATTACTTTAAAGCCTATTAAGATTAAATCATTTGAAATGCATAGGTTTACATTCTAGATGAAGTCTGTATTCTCACTTTGGGAATGGTCTCACTGATGGCTCTGAGGAAAAATGCCATCTTGATATCACAGGTTCCACTTCCTGAGGAACCTACGTAATCTTTGGAGATTTGTCAGCAAGGCACTGGCAAAGAGCAGTTCTGATGAGAATTCTAGAGTGCATAAGGTCCCAGCACATGTAGCATAGTGGCACACATCCTCTACACAAAATGTCACACTTAGGACTGACTTGGTTACAGTGGGCATGTCTACACAAGAAGCTTTACTTGAGATTAGAGCAAATCACAGCACAGTAAATGTCACCGTCTACTGTAAATACAAGTAGCAAATTTACTTGTGAGTAATTACTGTTCAGTACAGCATGTGTTGACGGCTGACTGGGAGCAAATTTCCTCCCAATGATCTGGGCAGCAGGTGGCAGGAGATTACTTCCTGCCCCCAGGAGCTGCCTGCTGCCAGGGTGGGCTCCACCACCAGAGCCCAGGTGGACAATGTCCCCCTGCCCTGGCAGCAAGAGCTTCCAGTCCCTGCTCCACAATCACAGAGTGGGGACTAGGAACAAGCTCCCAGCCCCGGCTCTGCAATCGTGATCAGGGAGTTTTTCCCTGCACGGGGAGAGTTCCCCACCCACCCTGGAGCTGGCTGGGACATGCCCCTGACCGGGACAGATCCCGGCCAGGCCTGAGCTATAGAGGGAGGTCTGCATATGCAGCCTAGAGGTGGTTGGGGACTGTCCCATTTTGGGCAGTCCCCAGCCAGCTCTGGGCTGCACGTTCAGACTTCCCTATGCAGCCTGGGGCTGGCCTGGAACTGTTCCGGTCAGAAGCAGGTCCTACCCCCATGCCCTGATTGGGTGATCGAGGTGAGAGCTTGGAAAGAGCTGCAGTGGAAGGGCAGGTCCCAGCCCCATGCCCTGATCCACCAGTGGAGAAGCTACCAGTGAGCCTCCGGCTGGGTGGGGAAACTCTGCCAGCTAGGGGCTTGCTGCTAGCTGCACTACCAGCAGATCAGGGACAGGGCACTAGGATCTGTCCCTCCCCTGCAGCTCTTTCTAAGCCCTCTGCCCCCAACTGGGGAGCTGGGGCTGAGTGCTCCATGCTGCTGGGGCAGGGGGACATTGTCCCTATCCAGACTCTGGTGGTGGAGCCCAACTTGGCAGCAGGCAGCTCCTGGGGGCAGGGAGCAATGTCCCAGCCCCCACAATGAGACAGCTGTCTCCTGGCTCTGTGCTCCTTGGCAGCCCCTGGGCTAGCATGCAGGGAGAGCCTAGAGCCTCTCCTGTCTGCTGCAGGGCTGGAGGGGGCAGGATCAGACGTGTTGATGCCTGCCTGGGGTGGGTTTACTCTAGAGTAATTTACTCCACAGTAAACCCAGCCTGCAGCATTTGCACATATATACATGCCCAGTGTTATTTCCAGAATTAATGTAACCCTCTGTTAGCATATGGCTCTGCAGGCTGGATGCACTCACAGGCTGGGACAGAAATTACACATAAACTGGTATAAGTGGTTGGAAACTGGTCCAAATCTGTAACACAATAGAAGTTTCGTGCACATAAACCAATTTTAAAATGGCCAAAACCAGTATAAGATAAACCTGGATAGATGTAGTATCAGACTAAACTGATTTATGTTAAACCGGTTTATTGAACTTCTTTCCCAGATCCCCTCCGGATTCAAGTTAACTTACAATCCCCCAGCATCCCAGAATGCTTTGCACCTCCCCTGCAAGCCCCACTTCCAGGTTGGGTGGGCTGGCCTTGGCCCAAGCTGTCTGCTCCAGTCAAGGGGGGATGTGTACTCTAGCACCCTCTGGCTTCTAGCCTGGGCCACTGCAAGCATGTGGCTGCATTTCCAGAATCAAAAGTGAAGTTTTGTTCACTTGCTTATTGGTTTAATCTGCGCAGCTTAGACTAACCTGTGAAGACTGAATCAATTCAGCCTCGGGCTTTTTGACTGTCTGTACTTAGCCTTAAAGATGGGTCATCTGGCCGTCTATTTTCTCAAGGGGTTGATATGGAAGAGTAAGGCAGGAGTAGCCCACTTGTGGGGTTTGTGTCCCCTCATCTGTCCAGAATGATTTGGGGGTGGGGCACTGTCCCACTGCATCCACGGCTGAATTTACTGTTCCTCGTTACCAGTGGCCTTGGAATCAGCATCACTTAGGGACAGGTGAGTGGAGCTGCAGCTGCAGTCAGGGCTGTACCTGTGCCTTTCCCCACAGAATGTGAGACTGACAAGGAGATGTGAATCCATGTTAACCCAGAGATGTAGTAAGTAGAGCTTGTGCCCTGGGCAAACCTTGCAGGAGAGCAGGGGCAGGAGAGGCCAAGAATGAGCATCAGAGGTGTTGGGGTTCCAAGAGTGGTGGGGAGGCACTGGAGTTTTGCCTATGCCAGAGACTCAAAAACAGTTCCCAACTTTTGCTACTGCTGCAGCAGCTGTCGCCACATGGTTTGCCTGCCCTGGCTGTTCCTTTTACAGGAGAAGTGCAATGTCTGTGCACCCAGCTGCTGCTGCTGCAGGAGCAATGCTGTTGGGCTGCTCTTGCTGCCGGGGCATGGACTCCCCAGGGGTGGGGATGATTCTAGTGCCTATCCTAAGTTGGTGCTCGGGGCTGATGCCCTGCTTACCCACCCCAAGTTATGCTACTGTATTAACTCCTTGGCTGTTGGCCATGCTGACACCTTCCTCCTGCAGCAGCATTTCTGGCCATGGTGATGGGGTGTCTTGCTGCAGCTGAGAGTCCTGGCAAAAGCCAGACCTCTGGCAGCACTGTGTGCAGGGTCCACTGTGGTCACAGTAGGCAGTTGTCTGAAGGCACTTGCAGACAAGCCCCTAGTGGAATTACGGAAATGTCTAAGCAGGAAAGGAGCTGTTGTTAATCCAGCTAAGAACTGATCCTTAAAGGTATCCAGGAGGCAGGCCCAAATCAATCCAAACTTGATGCCAAAGGACTTACACACAGAGTGGAGGTAATCACATCACAGAAAGCAATTCAGGTTAGCCTTACTCTGGTGGCCGCAAAATCATACAGGAAGAGCACACACCAACTGCAGATGCTTCCTTAGCTTGACAAAGGGTTTTTAAACCCAAAAGCTTACTGAGAAAATGTTTTCCAACTATTTAGTTGGTCTAATAAAAGACATCAGATTTACCCAAAGAACCTTGTCTGCCTTGGGTTTCAGAATTCATTCATTGGTGACATTTTGTTCTGCAAAGATCACCAGGCACCTAAACTGAGGTTTCTGAGCATGTACAGAAGTACGTCCTTTTGAACAGCTACATGCCTGACTCCCACTTCAATTCTGCTACAATCCAGTATAGAACAAGGAAAACATTTACAAACAGCTACGCCCTGATACAGGCTGGATCCATGAGGAGTACTCAGGGCCTGCCTAACTCACACCAAGAGCACTGAGGTCAATATGGAGCACAGAGCCTATACTCACTGTCACTTGAAAAAGAGAAGAGCGATACCCACATTTTATGTGGTTACAGCACTTGTTCAGGAAATGGGAGACCCAGGTTCTTAGGCCAGTGATTCTCAGTCAGGGTGCTTCAGTGTCCTGAGGTGCCATGAGATCCTTTTAAGGCTGCTGCAAGGTGCTATACAATATTAGTACTGTTAGGTATGCAAGCACCTCCACATGATTCCCAAGATAAATGCAGAGATTTCAAATAGGAATCTATTGTGTTGAAAATATTTTGGCCCATTGTGGTCTTTCTGAATTCTCTGTTATAGAGGAATTGCTGTAGTATTTTTCTGTACCCCAAAAAGACACAAAACCTAAGACCTGGCATTTTACAACGAGTGCCTAGAGTTTAACAAGATTGGGACCCACTGCCCTAGGTCCTCCTCAGCTAAAGGGACTGAAATCTGTATCTCCCATGACGAGATCCTGACAGCCAGGCAATAGATCATGTTGGGTAGACAAGGGGAATCACCTTCCCCATTTCTTGCTGATGGGGCTGGGCCAAAGGGCAGAATGGGATGTGAGAGTCCTGGCACCAGAAGGAGCCTAACCCTGCAGCCTGGTGTGCACTCCCTAGAAGAGGGACTGGCTCTCAGGATTCCTTATACATTTTCCATTGAAGAGTCATTGAATAAAATACATACATAGCATGGGAACAAGGAACCCAGGTCTTCCCTCTCTTAGGGAGGGCCCTCATTAGTAAGCTAAAGTCAGGCCTGCCCTCGTTGCTGTCCTCCTGCCCCCATGACTCTTACGTTCTTGACTGCACAGTGGCCCAATGTCTTCAACAGGAGGAGCAGAGGGTGATTCTGTCCAGGATGTGGGGGTTAGGGCAGTCTCCAAGGAAGTGGGAGTTTGATTCCTCTCAGGATTAGGTTGGGTTAAAAAGCTGCACCTCTTATTTCTAAGTGGTCTAGCCATCAGACTCTCCTGCCAAAGATGGGCATTGGAACCATTGCTGGTCAAAGGCATATACTCTTCTGTGTGCTATGGATCTTGAATTGATGGGTATACCTAAGGTCTGAGCAGGGATGGGAATTTAGACACATCCATCTTCAGTATCTACAGTGGGTGAGATCTAGGTGCCTCCCTGCTCAGCTTCTAAGCCCTCTGGATCTCCCTGTGGAGGTGTCTAACTTTTCCCATGGATTTTCCTCTTAGAGCAAGGCATCTATTCTTAGGCACAATTGAAGCCTGAATGGAGGCACCTACAAGGCTAATCTGGATTTGGCCCTCTGTGCTTAACTCCCACCATAAATGGTTTTCTCAATCTGGACAATCTGTAATGTTAAGCAACTAAATGCCTTTGTAAATTCAGCCCTAGGCTCCCTAACTAGGTGAATCATTTTAAATGAATGTGGTTTATATTTCCTTCAGTTATTTGTCACTATTCATACCATCTAACTGTTGTCTAGTGTTCACACATTCACTTGGCCCTCTGGATTAACTCATCATTTCGTTTCCTTTGTGTGTCTGACAGTCAGAGACGAGGTCAGTAGGGACCAGGAAAGGGTGTTTATTTACCTGAGCGAGGAAAGGGTGTGTTCAGATGTAATGCAGAGCATAGGCAGAAATTTCTAAAGGCAGTGGTGAGCCAGCTCGTCATTCTAGGTGGGGAGGATGGGCAGAGTTAGAAAGAGGAAATAAAGACAGGCTGGAGATGAAAGTTCAAGCTTGCTGCCTGACTTAACCCATTTGCTAGTCACTTCTCAGTACAGCTATTTAGCAGGTATAGAGGAAGACATTTTGGGGAAGGTAAAGAGAGTCCATAAGGCAAATGAAGCGACCTGAGCTGTTCATTTTCAGCCTAGGTGAGTACTTTTTGAGTTGCGTTGTTAGGGGATGGGAAGAGGGACAGGCATGTTAAAAAGTAAAATGCTCCAGGGATTTGTGTGTATGCTTGTTTCTCCCTCTTGTTAAGCACAGGCCCTTGTGTACTTATGGCTGGCAGGTAGAGTGACTGCTACTCCATATTGCAATTCCATACCATTTCAGGGGCAGGAAGGGAATTAGATTTTAAAACCACTTTTATATGGTATTTATAACTGTTTTAAGTCCTTTGTCCCTGCAAAAAAGTGGAATGGGAAAATCTATAAGTCTTACTGTGTGTGCGCGTGTATAGATAGATATACATAGACATATATATATATAGAGTTATATAGACATAGATAGATAGATAGATAGATAGATAGATAGATACGCGTAATCTATCTATCTATATGGAGAGATTTTCTAACTCATGATGTAGATCTATCAACTTCTCTAAACTCAATAGCTTGATCTTGCCCTTTATCATAGCCCTTGCCATTGTTCTGTTATGGCTTCCCTTCATGTTTCTCTGCATTCCTGGTTACATTGGCCTTGACTCGCCTTACACAAATGTCTTCATGCCTTCCTCAGGCCATCTCCTCAGCCTCAAACCCTCTCCCCAAACCTACTCCCTTAAGCATCACCTTTGCCTCATTCAAAATCCTCTGAAAACCCCTGTAAAGTAAAGGCTGGGGGAAGGGAATGGTCAGTACTTAGCTAAATGTCATTTAAAAAAATTCTGTTCCTCAGAAGCAGATGCAGATTAAGTCACCGGGTGATCTTATTTATGCGACTTGTCTAACCCTATCTTAGTATATCAGTTCTCTTTTGTTTCTTCCTATATTCACTTCTTGGGTCTTATGTAAATTCTAATTGTGAGCAATAGCCCCTGAATTTTATTTTAATGGACCCTGAATTTTAACAGTATTATGAAAGCACTGGCCTTTGAGAGATGTTTAGAGCAGTGGTTCTCAACCTGTTTGTACCAGGATCCTTTTGTAAACATCGATGGCCTGTCTCGATCCAGTGCCCCTCACTCCTGACCCACCGCCCTCTGTCCCCAGGCCTGAGCCCCCAGTGTGTGGGGCAGAGGGTGGTATGTGTGGGGTCTGGGGGGCCCCAAGCAGCTGCTTAAAGCCACAGTTTTCCACATTTTTCTCCTTTAAAAGCAAATCCATTTTAAAAGCTTGTTGATCCATTTTTACAGTTCGTCCACGACCCTTTCATACATTCTTGTGACCCACTTTTGGGTCACAACCCACAGGTTGAGAAATGCTGGTTTAAAGAATGGTTTGAAGCCACTAGACAAGTGCAGCATACCTGAGATGAGAATGACACTGGAGAATGCTAAGCAGCAGGGTGCATTAGCCCATATGGAGCTAAGAAGCAGGGGCTGAGTCTAAATGAGATGGTGACTCTGCAGTTGTTACTACACAATCATTTAGTACTTGTATACACAAGTACTAAATGACTTTACAGTAATCGGAGTTACTGTGCAGTAGCATTGCTAAATGGCTTTTAGGTGATGCTGACTGCGCAGTAGCTCATTACTACTGCACAGTAGCATTGTATCATGCTTTGTGCCATGTGATGCTACTGCGCAGTAGTAACAAGCTACTGCGCAGTCAGCATCTCGTGTAGATGTGGCCAGGGTATACTAGCCAGAGCAAAGCAGCACTCTGACAAGGGGCTGCTCAGCAGTGTCATCAGTAGTGGGTGACCAAGGCACCAGGGCACCTTAGAGCGAGTGCAAGGATGGCAGCCATTGCTGCTGTCAGCTTAGCTGCTGCAGTTGGCCTGGCTCCCACAGCTATCAAAGCTATTCTGGCCCCTGCCATTGCTGCTGACCAGGGGGTTGAGCCTGGCTGTCACACCTCTGGTTATATTAAGCACAATACCTGAACGAGCTTGTTCAGAGTTAGCTGATGAATGTCTTCCCAGTGCTGCTTTGCCTTGCATAAACATGGCCTTAGAGACCAGGTACCCATGGTGCCATACACTGTACAAACACTTAACAAGAGAGACATTCCTGTCTCAAAGAGCTTGAACACTTAGCAAAGACAGAATCACCCTCAGAATAGCCAGTTCAAACCCAGACATAGTAGGGCTTACAGAAATGTGGTGGGATTCATCCCACGACTGGGCAGTAAGCATTATAGGCTCTACAGGCGGGATAGAGAAGGAAGGAAGGGAGGGGGTGTGGCGCTCTATGTCAAAGAGCAATACACATCTTCTGCCAGCACAATGGGGTCAGATGAGGGGCATAGATCTGGGTCAAGATACAAGGGGGTTGTGGGGAGAAAGATTCACAGAAGGAACTGGCTATCACTTCAGCTTGCCCCACCTCTGACCCCATTTTGCTGGCAGAAGATGTGTATTGCTCTTTGAAA
>NW_005841916.1:2298957-2302910 GCF_000455745.1 Alligator sinensis | reverse complement strand
GAGAGGGTCCAGAGGAGGGCCACCCGCATGATCCAGGGACAGCAGGGCAGACCCTACAATGAGAGGCTACGGGACCTGAATCTGTTCAGCCTTCACAAGAGAAGGCTGAGGGGGGACTTGTGACCGTCTATAAACTCACTAGGGGGGACCAGAAGGGTTTGGGTGAGACCTTGTTTCCCCTAGCGCCCCCCGGGATAACAAGGAATAACGGCACAAGTTGTTGGAGAGTAGGTTTAGACATCCGTAGGAACTACTTCACAGTTAGGGCAGCTAGGATCTGGGACCAACTTCCAAGGGAAGTGGTGCTGGCTCCTACCCTGGGGGTCTTTAAGAAGCAGCTCGATGCCTACCTGGCTGGGGTCACTTGAGCCCAGTTTCCCTCCTGCCCAGGGAGGGGGTCGGACTTGAGGATCTACAAGGTCCCTTCCGACCCTACTTCTATGATTCTATGACTATAATAACAAGAAAGATACAACAGATAGGCAGGGGGTTGCACAGGGAAATATTCTCAGGTATGCAAATAGATTATGAAGTCATGAGGTGCAGGAATCTTATTTTAAGGTGTCGTGGGCTGCACTTTCTTTGGAGTTGTGTATATACATTTTTCATTTCGGTAGAGTAGCTCCACATTGTTTGTCCTGTTTGTTAATTCCATTTGAGGAGCAGCATAAAGGGCATGGCAATGAGAATGAGGGTGGAGTTGAATTTTCTCTCTGTTGGGCAGGGAGTTTCTCTTGAAGAGGTGGGTCAGGGAAGGGACTTCTTATAGCCAGGCCCCACTTGCTCAACAGTCTCATGAAAGGAAACTTTCACCCTGAGGCTCAGTTTCTCTTTCCAAAATGATCTTAGGTCACCAATGATGTGTATGATTATCAACACTTACAAAACTTCTACAATCTAACTGGCTTTTCACTAGAGCCATGTGAACAGTTGATTTCTTTTTTTGGTTTTCTTGCTGCAATCAGGACTATACAAAATGTAGGTTAGACTGAACATTTTTGTTCAACAGGAAAATAAATCTCTCATTTGTTTCCAGGGAGTTTTACTTTTTGCATTCAACGTAGCTAGATTTTGAAATAAAGTGTTTTGAAATCTAAAATTAAAATATTCCATTTCGAAAATAACAAAACAATGCATGCCATCTTCTCTGAATGTTTTCTCAAGCTGAAATGATTGAACAATTTAATAACAGATCATCTTGTTCTATCACAATCTGCACTTTTCAATTAAGAACATACTCAGTGGAAAAAAATTCAACCTGCTGTACATTTTGCCCTTTGTTCTGTTCCTATTCTGTTTATTACCATTTGCTCAACATGGGCAATGAAAGTAAATGAGTCACTGCCTTTCCTGTTCTTCTGCACTAAAACCTGAAAGCAGGGCAGAGAAAGAAGCCTTTTAATTGATTCTGTTACAAAAATTAGAAAAAGCACTTCTATTTTCTAACAAATTCTAAACCAGGTTGACATTTTTCCTTTCACAACATATTAGGTCAGGGCTCTCCAACTTTTGAGCAACTGAGGGCCATACCCTATGTAGGCAACCTGGGCTCCCCCTGTCTCCCTATGTGGGCAGCATGGTTAGCATGACCCCCACTTTGTGCAGTTCCCTGGACTTCCATGGGCCATCCGAACCTGGCCTGCTCCCAGGGGCAGGAAGCAGAAGCTGGAGGAGGGAGGGAAAGCCTGGAGCAGTGGGAGGAGTGGCAGCTGGGTGTTAAACTAGGCAGTCTGCTGGCTGCCACTTGGACAGTCCTTGATTAAGCTATTTCTGCCTTGAATGGGATGGAATTTGAGGCTCTTTTTCCTTCAGTTGGGCTTGGAACGAGTTCTGTTTCTCTCCAACCCTACTCCCCTTGCAGAAAGCCTGATTTTGGACGTGCTGCTTATTCTATTTGGGGGCACAAAGCAACTGTGTGGTGCTAAAAACAGATACGCTGTAAAATAGGCCCCATCAATGTGCTTGGTGATTTCCTAAAAAGCACAGAGGTAGGAGGAAGGAAATAGGACAGGACAGGAAAGGTTAGATAGGTGGCACCCCAGAACATAACAAAACAGGGTCCCTGAGACTTAGGAGGACATGCTGCAGAGGGGTGCAGTTGGATTTTGAGCCAGTCAAACAATCTACTTGGACCTAGGAAATAAATGGGAGGGCACTGAGAACTCAGCATTTTGCATGGTGAGGCCAGGCAAGTCAGAATAGTTGCTCAGTCATATTTCAGAGATTCATAGATGCTAGGGTTGGAAGGGACCTCAACAGATCATCGAGTCCGACCTCCTGCCCTGGGCAGGAAACAGTGCTGGGTTAGATGACCCCAGCCAGATGCCTGTCCAGGCTTAAGGCCCCCCAAGGTAGGGGAGAGCACCACCTCCCTTGGAAGCCCATTCCAAATTTTGGCCACCCTTACCATGAAGTTTTTCCTGATATCTAGCCTAAATCTGCTCTCTGTCAGTTTGTGATCATCATTCCTTGTTATCCCAAGAGGCACCCTGGTGAACAGAGTATCTTTGATCCCTTGCTGCATCCCCCTAATGAATTTGTGGGTGGCCACAAGATCACCTCTCAGCCTTCTCTTGCGGAGGCTGAAGAGGTCCAGGTCCCTCAGTCTCTCCTCATAGGGATTGTCCTGTAAGCCCCTAACCATACGAGTGGCCCTCCTCTGGACCCTCTCGAGTCTATCAACATCCTTCTTGAAGTACAGCACCCAAAACTGGATGCAGTACTCCAACTGCAGTCTGACCAGTGCTGCATAGAGGGGAAGTATTACCTCCTTGGTTGTATCTGTCATGCATCTGTTGATGCATGATAAAGTGCGGTTAGCTTTGCTGATGATTTTGTCACATTGACAACTCATGTTCATCTTGGAGTCCACTAGGACTCCAAGATCCCTTTCCACTTCTGTGCTGCTGAGAGGGTCACTTCCCAGCCAGTAGGTGGTGTGCTAGATATCTTTCTTTGCAGAATACTTACTACTCATTGTCTCTGCTGCACTTGGGGTTAGGGCAGGGGTGGACAAAATCCAGTCCGCGTGCTGAATCCAGCCCACGGGGCCCCTAAAAAATTTAGAAAATTAATATTTATCTGCCCTTGGTTCCTGTAAAAAATGACAGGAACCAAGGGCAGTAGGACCCAGGGGAAGCCCAGTGGGCTCCCACAACAGCAGGGCCTGCCTGGCCCCACCCCCCAGCTGGAAGGCCCAGTAGGGGCTCCTGGCCTGGGAGCACATGGCTGCCCCTGTGATGTGGGAACCTCAGGTAAGGGGAAAGGTGGGGGAGGGGGAAGGGCAGGGGAGAACCTGGAGAAAAGTGGCCTGGGGAAAAGCTGAGCGCAAGCGGGGGGAAAGCAGCCCTTTGCCCACCCCATGGCTGGCACCCCGCACTACAGCTGCTCACAGCCCGCATGGGGCTGCCTGTGCCTGCTCCGGACAGCCCTGTGGGCTTCAAGTGGCTGAAGTGGGGAGTGCTAGCCATGGGGTGGGGGAGGGGCCTCTTTTCCCCCCCCACAGCTTTTCCCTGGGTTCCTTCCCGGCATGGAGGAAAGTGGCCCCTCCCTCACCCCATGGCCAGTGCCCTGCTCTGCACCTGATCGCAGCCCAAGAGGCTGTGCATGGCGACAGCAGCTGTGACCCCCTGCTTGCTGTACCGGGCAGTGTTTGCCACTGTTGCCTCTGGGCTGCCTAGAGTGTGAGCTCTGGGTGGGCAGCACCAGCCAACACTGCCCAGTGTGGCAAGCCGGGGGGCTGCAGCTGCTGCCCGGAGGTGAGCCCGGAGCCTGCTTGGAGCCCAGGCTGGCAGCAGGGCTGGGTTACAAGCTGGTGCTGACTGCGGGGAAAAGCGGCCCCTTGCTCACCCCATGGGCGGCGCCCCACACTGTAGCCACTTGCAGGCCACATGGGGCTGGCTGTGCCTGCTCCCGACCGCCCCACCTGGGCTGCAAGCCCCTGCAGGCGGGAG
>NW_005841916.1:2294245-2298843 GCF_000455745.1 Alligator sinensis | reverse complement strand
GCATTGGCGGTGGGCAGGTGCGGGAACCAGCGGGAGCACGGAGCCTGCACCAGTGTCCCGGGGCCAGTGCCGGCGGGGCCCAGAGCACGATGGCAGGAGCACGGGGTCCCAGTTGGCAGGGTCTCTATGGAGCTGGGTCAGCTCCCCCCTCTCCCTGCTGGTGCAGCCCAGTTCGGCTCCACAGACCCCTGCCAGCCTGTGCCCCGTTTTGGACCCCACCAGTGCTGGCCCTGGGACATTGGTCCCAAGACATTGGGACACTAGTCCCAAGATGGTGACCAGGGGGCGGGGCACCTGTCAAGGGGCAGGGCTATCCAGCCTGCCAAAACTGGTTAAGTGGCCCTCCGTCCGAAATAATTGCCCACCCCTGGGTTAAGGTCTGGTCTCATTGTGATTCCACATTTATGGGATTTCTTTAGTAAAAAGGCTGGGGTGGGGTGGGGTGGGGTGGGGTGGAGCAGGGTTGGTTACCTGGCTGCAGGGAGGGCAAGGAATTACTGTGACTTGGAGCTGTTGGGGTTGGGTAGTCTTTTCTCTCTTCCTGAAAGGTGGGTGAAAAACCTGTTTCTGAACCCGAGCTGGGTGGAACCAGATTGGAGTTATGACAGAGTAAGAATAACTTGTTTTAAGCCTCTGGGGCCCTACTATTGTTTCCTGGGAGGCAAGGAGGGCGTGGGAGGGGGAAAGGAGGGACAGAGAGAGCCCTAAGGCCATGCAAACTGCAGCTGCACTGGGTGTTCCAGAGAAGCAGGAGCCCTGGGAGTGGCTGCAATAAAGTAATAATAAAAAGACATTGCCCTGCAGGATAAGCTATTTTATGAGGCTCTGAAAGCACTTGAAAGTTGAAATGATTTAATTCCCCGTGAGGAAGAGAAGCACCAGCCCCATTCAGCAGATTGAGAAAGAGGCATAGGGCTGTAGTAAGTTACCCAAGGTCACACACATCAGTGGCAGAGCTTGGAACAGAGTACAAGCTGTGACCATTAGACCTCTGCTCTAGTCTAGTCACTCCTCACTATGTGTCCTGCTTTGAAGCTGGAGATGAGGAAGGAGTAAGAATGGCAAGAACAGCAGTGAAGAGAGAGGAAAGGAAAGCAGAGCATCAGTCCTTGCCTTAAAATGTCAGGATGACTTCAAAGGTGGCCAGGTGTGTGCAATGCCTGCCTGGCAATAGGCATAGTGCTTGCAAAACAGCAGTGACTCAGCACCAAGCTCTTCCAGGAAGTGCCCCAAAGTGAGAAAAGACACTGGGCTTTCACTCCAGTTGTTGTCAGGTGTACTGGACAGAGAGGAGGCTATGAGATGGCCTACATATGCCAGTCCATCAGGGGCCTTGGTTACTGCCTCCTTCAAGCCTGGGAGTATTGCCAGCACCACCTGCCCCAGATTACCCCTTTCTTGAGTATCTTGGGGGGTAATTATCTAAGTCACCACACATGGGTCAAGCATTACTTCCCTCCAAGATGCATCCTGCCACTTGGGGCACAGAGCTGTGATTTCTCCTCATTTTAGGCAATTGTCAGCCCTTGGACAGAGTCTGTACAGTCATCTCAAGAAGACATTAGTGATTTCTTTTTTCCTCTATATGTTACATTCACCTATAGGATTAATCTCAGTCTGGCATGAGCAACAGGACCCAGAGCTTGCTTTCCTGTGCTGCAGCTTACCCAGATTCTCTTTAGCAGCAGAGTAATTAGTGCTCCCCACAGCTGGTACTCCAGGGCAGCATGACTCTTCACTTTCCCCTCCTAGCCTTCTTTCTTTCTATCCTCTAGATCGCAGAGTCCTCTACTCACATTTACCTCCCTCCATTTCTCCCTCTTCCTGGAGTGAGCTTGTGTAGATGCCTCTGGTTGAAATGATCAAAGTCTGGTTTTGGGCTCAGCCCTTCTTTAATGACTCAGTGGGCATACCCACACATGCAGGCACATGTGCTTGCAGCAGCTCAAATAAGAGCGGCACAAATTTGTGCTGGGGATTTTTGCTTCAGCACAGATGCCTGAACATGCACTTTGGTGTGGGGCAAATGGTGCCACTTGGGGCAAAATAACCCTGCCCAGCTCCTCCTGGATCTTCAGCCAGGGGGAGCTATAGGCCACAGGTGCTGGCCCCAGCAGTATAAAAACCTGCAATGATAAGCAGCTCAGAGCTACTTGCCCTCAGGAGCTTTAGAGGTCCCTCTCTGGCAAACTTCTTTTCACATTTTGAACCTATAACACCCACATCACTCCTACCCTTTTCTTCTTTAGTTGTCCCACAAAAAAAAAAAAAAACAAACAAACTTGTATCTTTCAAACTTTGGCCCCACAGTAGTGGGGGCTGTTAGGTAACTAGGTGGGCCTTAAGGCCCACGATCTCTGGAAGATACAAATAGACAGGAGCTTCAGAGGCCCTGCCACTTTGTATCTGGCAACACTACCCGTTGTACCAGCTGGACTGCTGAAGCAGCTCTAACCTGGAATAGCCCCTGTACCCTCTACCCACTGCAGCAGTTTGGCAGTGGGGGCTGCTGCTTGGCTGTAACCTGCTGCCACCTGTGATATCATCCCTACTCTTGGACCTGTGGCCCCATGGCTACACGTCTGCCAGACCTGGACAGGGACTACACAGTTGCCTAGGCTGTGGCATGGTCACTACAGCAGAGCCTCCTGCAACTCTGGGCCAGCTGCTAGTGGACCATGGCTACACATCTGGTCATTGGGCAGCACTACTGTCATGTCTCCTGGTGCCCCCACTGCCATCTGGGCAGCTATCACCCAGAAGATGTGCTCCTTGCAGTGGCCCACTTTGAACTGACAAAGCATGAACTCTTGGCCCCAAGTGTCCAAGAGGTCAGCTACCACATCTACCCTCCAGCTGGCTCCCTAGTGCTGGCTCTGGACAGGCTCCTTTGCCCAGGTCTTGCCATGTGTCTCACCAGTAGAGATCCTGGTGTTCCCTGTTTAAAAATTACAGATTCTCTGATAGGAAATCCAAATTCTCTCATTAAAATACCCAAAATCTGTGTTCGTTCACTAGTAAAATGAAATGCCACTATAGAGAGATCCACTGGGCAATGTTTTATTGATATATTTACAAGTTTAAAGCGACTTGGAAGCCTACCACTGTCTCTATCATCATAATAAAATAAATTCTAAATATCTATACACTTTGGCACTTACTTTTGGGTTTTTTGTCATAGAAAAATCAGAGCTGCCCCTTTGCTCACCAGGATGTGTGGCATTGAGCAGTATTGATACACCAGTGCCCTGCCCCCTCACTCTCAATCCACAGCCCTCCCTGCTGCCAGTCCACTCACTTCTGACCCACAGCCCCTGCCTGCCCCCACTAGCTCCCTCCCAGCATCAGCTCTGTCCCAGCACCAGGATGAGTCCAGCTGCAGCTGTCCCTCCCACTGCTTTGTGGCTCTGAGCAGTGCCAGCCCTTGCTGTTCTGCTCCCTGTCCCTGGGAAGCCCTTGACTGGGGATCAGGGACTGAGCTGGCCCCTTTGCTCCCAGGATGGCCTTTCCCTGCATAGGCTGCTTTAGTGGGGCAGGAGGGGCTCGAAGCCTGGCTCTGGCAGCCTCTCCTACCCAGACCACTCCCCACACCACCTCCGTCTCTCTCTCACACACCCCTGTTGCCACCTCCACCCCTCCTACCAGCACATCACTCCCACAAGTGATTCCCGGGACCAGGACCCCCTCCCAGCTGGGGCCACATGTCCCAGCACTGGTGTGTAGCAGTTGCCCCTGCAGCAGCAGCTCCCATCAGCAGGTCCTGTCCCATCTCAAGTGGCTGGCTGGGAATGCAGGGTGTGAGATTTGGTGGGGGGGATGTGGGGTTTGGGCAGGGGGAAGGGATGTGGGTGTGTGTAGGGATGTGCAGGGCCAGGTGTAGATGCACCCAGTGTCACTTGCTGGATTCTAGCATTCCAGCCAAGTAGGGAGCAAAACATGCCCCCTTAACAATTCCCACACTGTGTTGCAGGGGGAGACAGGCTGACCCTGAGCAGTCTGGGCCCTCTAATTAGGAATGTCCTGTGCATTGCTGCCATCTGTCTCTGGACAGACTGAGGGAGCCTACAGAGCTTGGTGAGATGTGTGCACGGAGGACCCCTGGCTGTGTAGCATCAGCACTGTAAGCTCTTTGCTCTTCAGGGGTGTCTCTTCAGGCATCTCTGGGCAAATTTTTCTACCAGGAGTTGAATTCTCCCAGAATATTTGTATGCAGCCTAAACCATTTAAGCTAAGTATCTGTCTAACTAGCTCTTGAAAATATCCTGAGTTCTTGGAACCAAGGGTTGCATTTTTCCTTGATCAAGCAAAATTGCCTACACTGGTTTGTTTCTTTCTTTTTGCAGCACTGGCAACTGCTCGTGGTTCCACTGTAACTGCACCTGACAAGGAAGTAAAGGTGGCACGAGGGCATAATGTCACTCTCAGATGTGAATTCCAGGCCACTGGTACTACTGAAAGTGGAGACTTTGTTTACTGGAAGAAAACCCAGATAATGGTAAATTGCAACGTGTAAAACCGATCACTCAGTCCTCAGGGGAGTGGGAAGGGAGGTCTTAGTTCTAGGTCCAAGTCTGCACAGACTCACTGAGTGATCTCAG
>NW_005841916.1:2278653-2294235 GCF_000455745.1 Alligator sinensis | reverse complement strand
CCCTGTATGTGTAAAGGGATACTATGTTACTGTAAGCATAAATACACTAACCATTGTGAGATGCTCAGATATTGCAGTGATGGGTTGTAACGGAGCACAAGTTGTGCTCTGTTACTCACAGGATGTGAGCAGACAGCAAAGCAGTCTGCAGGTGGCTGCACTCCCAGTCAGGCCCAGCTGTTCCCTATAAGAACAGGATTCTGAGCAGCAAAGCCAGCACTCTGCTGTAAGCAGCCAGGAGAAGAACACCACCTGACTGGAGCTGTTGCTTATGCCATCTTGCAGGTACAGGGAAGGAGCTATGGGGAAAGTGGAAGCTCCTGATCCTGGGGTATAGCCTAAAACTACACCCTGCTGGGGAGGATGCTGTGGTGGGACTGCCTGTGGCAGGGCAGTCCTCAGGAAATGCCATACCTGTACCTCCCTAGGGAATGGAGAGTATAGGGTGCTGAGAAAAAGCCTCAGCCCCCACTGCTTTGTGGGTTACCTGTGGAGGGGAAAGGCTAGGGGAGCACACCCTAAAGTCATAGCAGGAGCCTAGGCTCACAGTGAGTCCTGAGGTAGGTCCCAGGTCAGGAAGGGACCTGAGGCAGCTTTCAGGCTCACTGTGAGTCCTGAGTTGCATTAAGGGAGCTGGGTGTGAGACTCCAGAGGGGTGGGGCCCTGCACCTATGGGGAGCTGGTTGTGAAGCCTCTAGGCCAAGGGATAAGGGGACAGTGAAGTTCAGTGTTGGGCAGGGGATGAGGCCCCAGTGTAGGGTCATGAGGGGACCAAAAGGGTCCTGAGCCGGGCGATTCCCGAGGAACAGGGAGGGGTTGAGAGCCACGATGGATTGAGTGGCCTGGTGTTTGCCTAAACAAGTTATAGGCCAGGTGTTAGGCCATGGATGCCATCTGCAAGGCATGGGACACAGTATAGGGAAGGATGGAGCCATGTATAGAGGCTCTTGCCATCAGGGCAAGTATATTGGCAGTCTCCTGTGTGAGTATCATCTTCCAATCAGTACCATCACAGCATGGCAGGAGATTAGCTGTATGACAAGTAGGCAGGCCAACAATTTGACTGGCCCCAGACACTCACTTGTTTCATGGGTGTAAAACTTTACATTAGGGCTGTCAAAAGATTAAAAAAAATTGATTACAATTAGTTGGGCAATAAAAAAAAATAGTTGCAATTAATTGCTATTTTAATTGCACAGCTAAAAATGCAAAATTATGAGCAGAAAAACTCAGTTATGCAAAATGATGCAGGCACTTTGTATGGTTGGGGGGGTGTGTGTGGGGTGTGTGTGAGGGGGAATTTGTGAAGGTGTTGGGGCTGTGTGTGTGGGGTTTGGAGCCCAGAGAGAGGGGTTCCTGCATACCCTGGCAGGATGTGGGTCAGGAGGGAGGAGGAGCAGCAGAGCTAGAGGGGCTGTGGCTTGGGAGTTTGGGGCAGGAAGACACACACACACACACCCCCCCCCCCCAGCAAGTAAGTATATGGGAGGGAAAGGGTTGGGGGGGGGGGCAGATCGAGGCCCTCATGGTGTGGGAGGGAGTGGAGTAGGGCCAAGGGTGAGGCAGAGGCATGGGCCCTGGGACCGCAGCAGATCGTAGGATGGAACTGCAGGTGGTTTGTTCAGGGGTGCAGGGGGGAGGTGCTCCCACTGCTGTGTCTACTCCCGGGGGAGGCATAGGGGACACATGTCCCCTGGATTTGTGGGGGGTTGAGGTGGGTTGCTGCTGTGCACTGGGCTCTGCACCGCTCTGCCATTGCTCCAGGAGCTGCATAATTCCATGCTGTGCCTCCTGCTACCCGGCGGGGAAGGGACGCGGTGCAGCACCCCTTTGGCAAAGGCAGCAGGGTGCAAAGTCCAAGTCTGCAGCAGCAGCCCACCTTCATCCTGCACACAAATCCAGGAGGCATGTGCCCTGCATGCCTCCCTCGGGGTGCACAGAGTGTGGGAGCAACCTACGCCCCTGGACAAGCTGCCTGCAGCTCCATCCCACAACCCGCTCTGGCCCCGGGGACCTATTCGCCCTGGTCCCTACCCCTGCCCCAGCTCCACGCAGTTTGCTTTTCTCCAGACTACATAATCCCAGTTCCCTCAGCCTCTCATAAATCCTGTTCCCCAGCCTCCTAACCATTTTCATTGCCATCCGCTGATCTCTAATTTGTCTGCATTCTTTCTGTAGCAGGGGTCCCAAAACTGGACACAGTACTCCAGATGTGGCCTCACCAGTGCAGTGTAGAGGGGAATAATCACTTCCCTCAATCTGCTGACAATGCTTCTGCTAATGCAGCTCAGTATGCTGTTAGCCTTCTTCCTGAGGTCACACTATTCACTCATATTCAGCTTATTGTCCACTGTAACCCTCAAGTCCTTTTCTGCAAAGCTGCTACTTTGCCAATCAGTCCCCAGCCTGTACTGGTGCATGGGATTGTTCAGTCCTAAATTCAGGACTTTGCACTTGTCCTTATTGAACTTCATGAGATTCCTTTTGGTCTAATCCTCCAATTTCTCTGAGTCTCTCTGAATCCTAGTCCCACCCTCCAGCATACCTACCACTCCACCTAGCTCCACTCTAGCCACAAACTTGCTGAGGGTGCACTCTGCCCCATCTTCCAGATAGTTGATGAAAATATTGAACAAAACTGGCCCCAAGACCAACTCCTGGGCACTCCACTTGATACCAGCTGCCAACTAGATACTGAACCATTGATTACTATCCTCTGAGTCTGATGACCCAGTCAGTTTTCTATCTGCCTTACAGTCCATTTATCTAACCCAGACTTCCTTAGCTTGCTCATGAGAATGCTGTGGGAGACTATATCAAAAGCCTTGCTAAAAATAAGGTATATCATATCCGCTGCTTGCCCCTCATCCACAGGGGCAGTCATCTCATCATAGAAGGCAATCAGTTTGGTCAGGCATGACTTGCCCTTGGTGAATCCTTGCTGACTGTTCCTGATCATCTACTTCCTCTCCAAGTGCTTAGAAATGAATTCCTTGAGGATCTACTCCATGATTTTTCCAGGGATTGAGATGAGGCTGACTGGTCTGTGGTTTGCTGGATCCTTCTTCTTCCCCTTCTTAAAGATGGACACTGTATTTGCCCTTTTTCAATCATCTGGGACCTCTCCTGTTTGCTACAAGTTTGCAAAGATAATGGCTGGTAGCTCTGCAATCACATCAGCCAACTTTTTCAGTGCCCTTGGGTGCATCACATCCTGCTTCTATTTCCTAGTCTTCCTGCACATCAGGACAGATTGTTCCTATGCCCTCAGTAAGGTTTCTTTAAAATACCACAAACTCTCCAGGACTCCTTTCCCTCTCAGACTGGCTTCCCTCTTCTTTTCCAGTGTCCTCTGTATGTACATAGCAAAAGGTAAGAATCATAGAAAGCTAGGGTTGGAAGGGACCTAAGGAGGTCATCTAGTCCAACCCCCTGCTCAAAGCAGGACCAATCCCCAATTAGATTATCCCAGCCAAAGTTATGTCTAGCCAGGTTCTGAAAACTCCCAAAGTTGGAGCTTCCACCACTTTTCTGGGTAATCTGTTCCAGGGTTTTACTACCCTTCTAGTGATAATTCTTGCTAATATCTAACTTAAAGTTCCCTTGCTGCTTGAGCAACTTGAGACCATTGCTCCTTGTTCTGTCATTATGCCACCACTAAGAATAGCTTAGCTCCACATCCTTTTTATAGTGGGGGGCCCAAAACTGAACCCAGTACTCCAGATGTGTTCTCACCAGTGCTGAGTAGAGGGGAATAATCACTTCCCTGGACCTACTGGCATCACATCTACCAATGCAGCCCAGTATGCCATTAGCCTTCTTTGCAACAAGGGCACACTGCTGGCTCATATCCAGCTTGTTGTCCACTGTGACTCCCAGGCCCTTTTCTGCAGAGCTGCTGCCCAGCCAGTCACCCCCCAGCCTGTACTGGTGCATGGGACTGTTCCATCCTAAGTGCAGAACTTTGCACTTGTCCTTGTTGAACCTCATGAGATTTCTTTTGGCCCAATCTCCAATTTGTCTAGGTCACTGAATCCTAGCCCTACCCTCCAGTGTATCTACTTCTCCTCCTCGTTTTGTATCATCTGCAAACTTGCTGAGGGTGCACTCTGTCATCTTCCAGGTCACTGATGAAGACATTCCAGTACTGATCCCTGGGTGACTCCCCTTGATACTGGCTGCAAACTAGACATTAAGCCATTGATTACTACTTTCTCTCAATGCTCCAGCCAGTTTTTCTATCCACCTTACAGTCCATTCATCCAGCCCATACTTCCTTAGCTGGCCTGCAAGAACGTTGTGGGAGATTGTATCAAAAGCGTTGCTCTGTGGATGCAGGGAGACACCAGTGGATGTACCTTGACTTTAGCAAGTCACCTTGTCATAGAAGGCAATCAGGATGGTCAGGCATGATTTGCCCTTGGTGAATCCATGCTGACTGTTTCTAATCACCCTCTTCTCCTCCAAGTGCTTAGAAATGGATTCCTTGAGGATCTGCTCCATGATTTTTTCCAGGGATTGAGGCAGGGCTTACTGGTCTATAGTTCCCTGGATCTTCCTTTTTCCCTTTCTTAAATATGGGCACTATGTTTGCCCTCTTCCCATCGTCTGGGACCTCTCCTGATTGCCATGAGTTTTCAAAGATGATGGCCAATGGCTCTGCAATCATATCAGCCAACTCCCTCAGCACCCTTAGGTGCATCCCATCTGGCCCCATGGACCTGTACACATTCAGCTTTTCTAAGTCGTCCCTAGCCTGTTCTTTCACCACTGAAGGTTGCTCGTTTCCTCCCCAAACTGTGCTGTCTGGTGCAGCAGTTTGGGAGCTGACCTTGTCTGTGAGATGGAGGCAAAAAAGGCAGTAAGCCCTTCAGCCTTTTCTGCATCCTCTGTCACTAGGTTGTTTCTCCCGTTCAGTAAGGGACTTACACTTTCCCTGATCTTCCTCTTGCTACCAACATATTTGTAGAAACCCTTCTCATTACCCTTCACATCCCTTGCTTAGCTGCAACTCCAGTTGTGCTTTGGCCTTCCTGACTTCATCCTTGCATGCCCAAGCAATATTCTTATATTCTTCCCCAGTTATTTCTTCAAGTTTCCACTCCTTATAAGCTGCCTTTTTGTGAGTAAGTTTACTGAACAGTTCCCTGCTAAGCCAATCTGTTTTTCTACCATACTTGGTAGCTTTCCTGTGCATTGGAATGGTTTCTCCCTGCACTCTCAGTAAGGCTTCCTTAAAGTACAGCCAGCTCTCCTGGACTCCTCTTCCCCTCAATTTGGCTTCCCAGGGGATCATGCCCATGAGTTTCCCTGAATGAGTCAGTCTGCTTTTCTGAAGTCCAGGGTCCTTACTCTGACTGACATTTGATTTCTTCTTCTTTCTCTCTTACAGCATGAAGTTGTCATTAGGTATTTTGATGGCTTTATACGATATGGCGCAAGCTACAAGGACCGTATTTATTTCTCTGGGAAACCAGACGAAGGTGACTTCAGCATCACCCTCACAGAGGTGACTATGGAAGACAATGGAACTTATGCATGTGGTGTTCACCTGCGTATGGAGACCGTCGAACCGGCGTATGTGGCTCTTTTTGTCCTTGGTAAGGTGTTGTACTCCTTGAACTAGCACTGAACCAATGACCCAGTGTAACAACTGATAGTACTAAGCAGCAAGTGAGACTTGGTGTTGGTGACTCAGTAGACCATCCTTTGAGCTGGTACTGATCCAATACCACAGGGTAAAAAAGGAACAAGAATTCCATGTACCTTTTTATTTGGAGAGGAACATATAGAATTAAGTAGCAGTGAACCAAGGAGAGAGTTAACATGTGTTGACTGGAGAGGGAGTGTATACCACCTCATATGTTAGAAATACAAAACTCTAGAACTCTTGGTTCTGAGATGATACCTTTTTTAAGACCAACTAAGACATTGCAAAAAAAATTATCTTAAAGAAATTGCAATTTCTTAGCTGGTCTAATAAAAGGTATCATCTCTGAACCAAGAGTTCTAGACTTCTACATTTATTTTTCTTGTCTCAGACCAATATGGCTACCAAATACATCCACCCCACATGAACATTCATTCCTGAACTGGGGAGCATGTTCTTGGAGGGAAAGGCAAATGGTAACAGAGCACAAAGAAGAAAGAGAAACAGAAGAGGAAAAAAAAAAAAAGCAGCAATTCCAGCTTTCAGAGGATTGTATGATTAGGGCCAGCACTTGTTCAGGAAAAAACACGCCGGTGCAAGGGACAGGTCAGAAAGGAAAAGGGCTCAGCAGCTTACATGCATATTAGTGTACAGCACTGCATTTGCTCAGGTCCCTGTACCTTTTTTTTTTTTTCTTTTCTAGTGGAACCCTCCAAACCAGACTGTGCGATCCAGGGGACACCACAGTATGGACACACAGTCAACCTGACCTGCAACTCTCGTGAAGGTTCTCCAAAACCCGTGTATACCTGGCAGAGTTTCAATGTGCAGAACCAGCCCCGGCCACTGCAGGCAACACAAGGTATAGGAGGCACAAAAAGCCTTTTCTTTCAGGCCATGGCATGCTCCATGAACATGGGGATTTGAAACTCTTGGGATTGCTAGTTCACCTAGGGCTTTGTAGATGGTCCTGTTAAAAATGAGGACTTTTAGAAGTTGCCTTCCTGTGATGCACTGGCCAGCTACAGTAGCAATGGCAGAATAAGCCTCTCCCATCTAACTCAGTGTAACCCATGTCAGAACCTGTCAGAAGTCACAGATCTTGCTGACTTGGGGGCTGTGTGAAATAACAAGTGGGTTTTGGTCACTTATTTTCTGTATTATAACCCAACACAACTGACTGTTTCCTTAATAAAACTACCATCTGTGAGGTCAAAGAGCGAACTGGCCAGAAATTTACTACTTTTTCCTCTATAAGTAATACTCCATGTTCAGGCTGATGGAGGGTAGCATGAGGAAAATGGTGAATATTCAGAAGCCTTTTAAGTCTAGGGCCATTGCACCTAGCATTAAGATACAAATGATAAGTAAATATATTAAGTACTGCCTG
This sequence comes from Alligator sinensis, assembly GCF_000455745.1. NCBI lineage: Eukaryota > Metazoa > Chordata > Crocodylia > Alligatoridae > Alligator > Alligator sinensis. Next base: position 2,287,195 of record NW_005841916.1, on the reverse strand, counting down.
GGAAAGAAGAACTGCTTTCTTAAGAATTAGAAGCAAGGACGATTTTCTCAAAAGGAAATGATAATGTTGCAGCCTCTGAAGTGCAAGCAATGAATAGGAGGTAGTGACATAAAAGAGGCCCTTTAGATTTATTACCAGATGCTCCCATTGGTTTCTTCTCTGTTCACCTCCAGAAATACTAAGCATGTGCATGTTCAGATCTATTCTTATGGCACTGGGTGTGCAGATGAGATAAATTTGATCCAGACTGGGCAGGGCATTAATCCTCACTACACAACATTTGTTTAAATTGATGCCAAGGAGGAAATCCACATAGAACATATACATCCAGTTCACTTGACTAGTCACTAGGTGGTGTTGCTGCATCAAAAACCATGAACATGATTCATTTTCTAAAGAGAACAAACCACTCAGGGCTTCTGCCTTGCACTCTTCCTCCCCAGGAGTAGGCATTTGGTCCAGTCCACCTTTGTTTGTTGTTTTTTTTTTTTTTTCCCCCCCCCCCCCAGGACAGGGGAAGTGTTGTCTCTTAGAGGTGCAGAAGGGTGCCCTCTATTGGGTCTGGCAGCAAAAGGCACACAATATCACTACGGTGTGCATTTGGACTTCCCTTGGGATCCATCCCACCGATTCTGGTGCTGGTGGGACACTTCCCATCTTTCTGGTCTGGTGTAGGTCTTTTCAGCTCGGCTCATAGGCTAGCTACTCTGTTTGTTTTGAGAGTTGCAACCCACATTGTGACTTTCAAAGCTGGAAATATCATCCTGTCAAAGGAAGCAGCAGTCCAGGTGTACTGAGAAAAAGGTTCAATGCATCAAAAATGTGAAGGTCTGACATTAATTTGGTCTCGCAGCCTTTTATGCCATCTGGCCACTAGCTGGCAGCAGAGATATGGGCAACAGTGGCCAAATAGCTGAAATCAGGGCAGAGGGCTAAAAATAAAGGTGGCAATATCTGTCAAATGCAGGGGTAACATCCCATTATGGAGACAGCACTCCACGTGTGAGAGAGATGTGGAGGTGTCAGTTAAGACATTAGGACTCACCACAGCTCCTTTAAACAATGGGGAGATGGATTTTTTTTTTTTTTTTTTTTTTTTTTAATCTGTGAATCATTTCAAGGTGGCTATGCCATCTGGGGTGGAAACAGCTTGAATAAAGGCAGAAGGTAGGGCAGATGGCACCTTAGAGGCTGGTTCAGAGAGGCATGAGCTTCTGTTGGTGCAGCCCACTTTGTCAGCTGCTAAACTAAATAAGCTGCAATTAGCACAGGGTGAAGTTCTATTACTAAAGGCACCTAAAACACAAGTGTCTGTATGTGAAAGCTTGTTAACTTGCGCGAAGCGCCCCCTCCAAGTTGCACCACTTCAGAAGAGGGTTAACTCTGGCCTGTGCCACCTAGCTTGTGTTAGGGTAACTTCTACCTGCTTCATGGAGATGAAACAAGCAATATGCAGTCCTCCAGCATCCCAGGATGCACCACACTCTGTTCCTTCTCCTGCCCAGAGCCTAGGTATCCTGACTTTTAGCTACACCCCTGCTCACCAGCCTTCCAGTGACAAGTCAGAACTATGCAATCAAGAAACGACATTAACCTTAATGTGAGACTGCTCACAGCGAGTTCTAACTTTAACACCACTTAACATGCTGCAGATTTAGTATGGTCTAAGTGTAACTTGTAACTTCACCCTTGCAGATGTACACAGAATTGGGGGGGGAGTGGGACTTAGCACATTTTATTTTGAATACTTCACAAGTACTTAAAGCAGGACAAGGGACCCATACCCACTGTCAGAAATGCTCCGTCTGTTTACACCTTAAGGCAGGGGTGGGCAAAATATGGCCTGTGGGGCCCCTAAAAATTTAGAAAATATTTATCTTCTCCTGGCTGCCTGTCAAAGACAACAAGAGCCAGGGGCAGTAGGAAACAGGGGGTGCTGTCAGCAGGATGCAGGCAGCCCAGCCTCACCCCACTCCCAGCTATTTCCCTGCCTTCCTGCCCCCGCACTGCTCTAGCACCACATAGCTCCCAGCTGCATCGCCGGGGCTTGGGAGCATGGGGCCTATACCAGTATGGAGGGGAGGGGGGGTATAGCGAGGGACAGTGTGTGTGTGTGTAGGGCGAGTCCCACATGCACACCCCACCATACACATGCACCCCCTCCCTTTGCAGACCCCTCCGCACACATTGCCCCCCACAAACCCCATACTCTCCCACACCCCACTTATCCACACACAGTTTCCTCACCCTATGCCTATCCACCCCTCCCCCACACTCCACATACCCACAGCTCGCCACAAACCTATACCCATCCCCCATAATATACAAGAGTAAGACTTCATTTTAAGCTGTTGTGTAATCACCTCTGTGCACTACACAAACACATAAATCAGGACAAAAATATTTCTTGAAATCAAATTAATGAATGTTTTAGATGTTTGATTTTTTGAAGATAATTTGGTATTTTTCTGGCTTGGAGATTAGCAAAACCCCTTGCTGAAAGGAGTACATCTGGGGGCAAAGGGAGGGACTTCTGGTGGCTAAGGTCAGGGGTTAGGGGGTGGGACTTCCAGTCACAAGATGCTAACCAGGAGGTGGGGGCACCTGTCAAGGGGCAGGACTACCCATGCAGCCCTCAACAGTTTGCCAAAGCTCAGTGAGTGGCCCTCCACTCGAAATAATTGCCTGCCCGTGCCCTAAGGTGCCACCCTGCCCTTCCTTCTGCCTGACTTCAAACTAACACAGCTAATCACCTCTCTAGCTAGACTAAAGTGAGGTTTATATTGGTGTAAGTTAATACTTACTTTTGTAACCGAGCTCCACTATGTGGAAGGTGGGGTGGGTGAGGGGAGGGGAGGGGAACGTGTGGCTTTCTTGCACTCCCTGGTAAATAGGTTTCTCTCTTAGATTATTTACATAGCCAAAATGGCCTTTACCTGACCTACCTAGCCAGGAAAGTTCTCCCAGTATTCCCTTTGTGGTAGATAATTCCAACATGAAATCCAAGAAGCTGCTGGATGAAGAAACCTCATTATACTAAAAGCATGAATTTGCTTGATGGTCATTCTTCCTGATGGTGTCAGCTGCCAAAACTGTTGACAGTGCCATATTTTTGCCACAGCACGAGGCCACAGGCAGAGAAAAGTGGAAAAGACCAACCCCTGCTAAACATTCACAGTCTTAGCCCTACCCACAGTTTCATTGCTAAAAAGAAAAATCTGAATGCCACCTACTTCTGGTGACCAAGGGGCACATCTCTAATTATCCAGTTTCATTAGGAACTGTCTGGAAGCTGCCAAACTAAACACCTGTGAGCCACAAAAACAAGTCATTACTTGTAACAGCTTTTCATTACTCCCACCCAAACTCGATTTGAACTTGCAGCTGAGAAAGAAAGGGTTCCTTCCTCCTGTTCCCTTCTATGATTTAATCCCCTCCACTTTTTTTTCTGGGTTTCTGTTTTGCAACAGGACAGCTGATAACTTTAAAGAACGTCTCTGCAGAAACCTCTGGTTTTTACATCTGTACTTCCACAAACAGTGTTGGACACCAGTTCTGCAACATGACTGTCAGCATTATGCCACGTAAGAGTCCTGGCTACCGGTAACTTTTTGTGGTATTGGAAAGCATGTTCAGGCTACAAGGCAAGCAGGGGACTAAAAAGGTACCACTAGAGGGACAAGTAAAAATGTAAAATCCACCCCCTCAAGGAACTACCCTGTCTCAGAGCTCCGCAAAAATTCCACTGCTTTGATTGAAGCCCTCATGTTTAGCGCTGTCTATAATAATCATCAAATCATAGAAAAGTAGGGCTATAAGGGAGATCATCTAGACGAGTTCTACGTTAATGTGAAGTGGGCTGGATGTGTGGTGCAGGTCCCATCCATGGGCCAGATCAGACCCCATGCACCAGGGTTGGGGCCTGTGCTGCTGGATGAGGCCCTGCATTGCCTCCTTCATCCCCTTGTCACTGAATTGGGCACATCCTGCCTCCATGGAGCTCTGTACTGCCTCCCTCAGTTCTATGCCACCTCCCTTAGCTCTGTGCTGCCTCCCTGGGGATCTAAGTCCCATCCCTTGGCTCTATACCACCTGCGCTGCCTCCTTGGAATTCTGCATCCCCTCCCTTGGCTCCATCCTGCCTCCCTAGGGCTTTGCCCCCCTGCTCCCAACTCATTGCCACCCACCCCACTTCCCTGGAGCTTCATGCCACCTGCTTGGGGTCCTGCATTGCCTCTTCTTGGTTTCATGTTGCAGAATTGGGCCCCGCACTGCCTCTAGCTGACTACTGGGCCATGTCCATGTGCTAATCCAGCATGCTATGTGGCCACAGAGCTCCCTGTGGGGCTGGAAATTTGGCAGCTAGGGGGTAACAATTGCTGCCACTGCTCCCCTGCTGCCCAATTTTTGGACCCTTGGGGACCCCTGCGGGGATGGCATGGCTCTGCAGGCTGGATTGCAGCTGAAGGCCAGATCTCACTTGCAGGCCAGAGGTTGAACACCCCTGATCTAGTCCAATCCCTTGTTCAAGGCAGGATCATCCCTATCAAACCCATCCTGCACAAGTGTTTGTCTGGCCTATTTTTAAAAACCTTGGGAGCTACCTAGTTTCATAGTTGGTAGGGTCAGAAGGGACCTGAGCAGATCATCAAGTCTGACCTGCTGACATGGCAGGAAAGAGTACTGGGGTCAAATGACCCCAGCAAGGTGTTCATCCAGCCTCCTTTTAAAGACCTCTAGGGTAGGACCCAGCACCACTTCTCTTGGAAGTTGGTTCCAGATCCTAGCCACCCTGACAGTGAAGTAGTGCCTCCTGATATCTAGCCTAAATCTAACTTCTGACAGCTTGTGACCGTTATTTCTGGTCACTTCTGGGAGTGCTCAGGGGAAGAGGGACTCTCCCAATGCCTGCTGGTCCCCTCTGCCTAGTTTGTAAATGGCCACTAGATCCCCTCTCAGCCTTCTCTTGTGGAGGCTGAACAGGTTCAGGTCCCGTAGCCTCTCCTCGTAGGGCCTGCCCTGCTGGCCCCTGCACCTGCAGGTGGCCCTCCTCTGGACCCTCTCCATGTTGTCCACATCCCTCCTGAAGTGCAGCGCCCAGAACTGGACGCAGTACTCCAAGCACAGCCTGACCAATGTCACATAGAGCAGGAGGATCACCTCCTTGGACCTGCTCGTGATGCATCTGTGGATGCATGACAAGGTTGGCCTTCCTGACCGCTTCCCCGCACTGTCGGCCCATGCTCATTTTGGCATCAATAATGACTCCAAGATCCTTTTCTGCCTCTGCACTGACAAGAAGGGAGCTCCCCAACGTGTAGGTCTGCTGCTGGTTCTTCCTCCCCAGGTGCAGCACCTTGCACTTGTCAGTGTTGAACCCCATCCTGTTCTCATCCACTCCCCCCTGTAACCTGTCTAGGTCTGATTGCAGCCTATTCCTTCATTCAGGTGTGCCCACTTCTCCCCACATCTTAGTGTCATCTGTGAATTTGAACAGGGTGCTTTTTACCCCCTTGTCCAAGTTGCTGATGAAGATGTTGAACATTGTGGGCCGAAGGCCCGAGCCCTGGGGAACCCCACTGCCCACATCCCTCCAGGTCAAAAATGACCCGTCCACCACCACTGTCTGGGTGCGGCCCTCCAGCCAATTGTCAGATGGGTTGCCTGTGTCGGTGTCAATGCCACAGTCCCCTAGTTTTTTAATGAGAATGGGGTGAGAGACAGTGTCGAAGGCCTTCCTGAAGTCCAGAAAGACTACGTCCACTGCTACACTTGCATCTAAGGATTTTGTGACTTGGTCATAGAAGGCCACCAGGTTGGTCTGACAGGACCTGCCTCTAATGAACCTGTGTTGGTTGCCCCAAAGCATAATCTCCCCTGCTGCCTCATGCACAACTAATAGGTACAATGCACAACTAGTAGTTATAATGTACCAAACATTCAAAACATCCTAGCTGGTCAGAGATAAAGCAGGGGGATGCGGGCATGCCAATATCCTTTCACTGCAAGAACAGGAAGTAGTTTGTTAAAATACACTCCAGATCCAAAGAAGAGGACCTTACCCCCTTCTACAGGGGATTACAAAAGTCACAGGATCATAGGAAAGTAGGGCTGGAAGCCTTGCCAGCTTCCTCTTTTCTCCACCTCTGTTCAGTCTCTCAGTAGCCTTGGATTCCAGGATACTTCTGGGCCCCCCTGCTTTCCAGGGCTAAAACCTGAGACATGGGGCTTTGCAGCCACTCTAATTGATACCTTATATCAACATAGCAGCCCCTTGGGCTCTGGAGCTGGAAGCTCTGACCCACCTTGGAGAAGTGAATTAGGCAAGGTGCTGGAACAACCTGTTCTGTAGCCTTCCCCATCTTGCCTTACAGTTGCTCGGGGTTACAGACACAATTCAATCATAGGGCTTGTCCCACGGACCTATGATTTACCAGACCAGGAACGAAAGGGAACACTGCAACAAAAATTCCTTCCTTTTTAGGGATACTGACAATGTTCATAACAGCTTTCTCTTCCTCAGTCAGGGGCAATCTGGCCTTTTTTGTCCCAGCTATCTGTTTCATGTAGAGCCAAAGCAAGTTGTAGTGAAGGTATTTCACTAAACATTTTGTAGCTAGCAGGTCTGTAACCCAATTTCAAACCATCCTCAATGCACATAGGATCATTTCAGCCACCTTTTGCAACTCTGCTTGTTTTTTTTCTTTTAGCATCCATGAACTTTGCCCTTTATGCAGGAATCATTGGTGGTGTTGTTGCTGCAATCATTGTCATTGGCATTCTGGCCTACTGCTGTTGCTGCCGGAGCAAAAAGGACAAGGACTATGAGATGACGTAAGTGCCTCTGACCAAAAGTGGGTAGGATACCCAAGCACAGTCATCTTTTCTCTCTACCATTGACATACAGTATCTCAGGGAGAGAAAGAATATAAAAAATGAGAGAAGAGTACACAGGTTTTACTCGATGTGAGAGTAACACAAAAAATCTTAAAAAGCACTGTGCAGTTTTTGCCTCTATAGCTTGTCCTTTTCAGATCTCATTTGGGATATTCCCACTATTACCAACTCAGTTGTGCTCTCACCAGCTCCCTTTCCAGTTTTTGGTAGAGAGTACAAAAAACCAGTCAAGAAGGAAGCCCTATGAATTCCTGAAGTCAAGATCACTAAATCTTTTTTCCCAGCCTCTACAGTTGCTCTGCTTGCTTGGCCTGTTTACCAGGGCAGGTAGGACATGATAGACTCACATATCAGAAATGGGCTCCCAATGGCTGCTGTCACTGTAGAGCAGGGATGGGCACAATACGTCCTGCCAGGCCATTCTATTTGGCCCACAGGGCCCCTCCAAAAGACAATTATTACTGGCCTGATGCAGATTTATTACGGTCTAAGTGTGACTTGTAACTTCACGCTTACAGACGTACACAGAATCAGGGGAAGTGGGACTTAGCACATTGTATTTTGAATACTTCACAGGTACTTAAAGCAGGACAATGGACCCATACCCTCTGTCAGAAATGCGCACTTGTCAAGGGGCAGGGCTACCCTTGTGACCCTCAACAGCTCACCAAGAGTCGTTAAGCGGCCCTCTGGCCAAAATAATTGTCCACCCCTGCTGTAGAGAGTGGTGTGGGCAGACTGCATGCAATCTGCAGCTCTTCAAGAAGGACTTACAGGAAACGGAAGTAGAGTGCTCACAGCTACTCAAGCCCCAACAGGAGGTGCTATAGCCATGGTGAAGCCCTTAGGGCAAGGGTGGGCAAAATAGGGCCTATGGGCCAGATTTGGCCTGCGAGGCCATTTTATCTAGCCCATGGGGCCCCTAAAAAAATTGAGAAAATTAATATTTATCTGCCCTTGGTTCCTGTAAAAAAGTACAGGAACCAGGGGCAGTAGGACCCAGGGGAAGCCCCAGTGGGTTCCCACAACAGCAGGGCCTGCCTGGCCCCACCCCCCCAGCTGGAAGCCCCAGCAGGGGCTTCTGGCCTGGGACCACATACCTGCCCTGTGCCGGAACCTCAGGTAAGGGGTGGGGGTGCGGAGAAGGGCAGGGGAGGAGTCTGGGGAAAAGTGGCCCGGGGAAAAGCTGAGTGCGGGGAAAAGCAGCCCCTCACCTGCCCCGTGGCTGACACCCCATACAGCAGCCACTTGTAGCCTTAATGGGGCTGCCTGTGCCTGCTCAGGACAGCCCTGTGCGTGCTGGCTGTGAGCGCCTGCAGCAGGGAGCCCCAGCCACGGGGCGGGGAGGGGCCGCTATTCCCCACACACAGCTTTTGCTTTTACCCGGGCTCCTTCCCTGCATGGAGGGAAGTGGCCCCTTCCCCGCGCCCCCCGCCCGCCAGCCGCTCACAGCTCCATGGGGCTGTCCTGAGCAGGCACAGCCATCCCCAGGCGGGCTGCAGTTTGGGGCGCGGGGCAGGCAAGGGGCCGCTTCCCCCCCCACCCCCGCTCAGCACCAGCTTGTAACCCACCCCCACTGCCAGCCTGGGCCCCATGCTGGCTCTGTGCAAGGCAACAGCAGCTGCGGGCCCCCCCCCTGCTGTGG
>NW_005841916.1:2264280-2278288 GCF_000455745.1 Alligator sinensis | reverse complement strand
GAGGGGCCACTTTTCCCTGTGCTCAGCACCAGCTTCTTCCCTGCTGGCAAGCAGGGGGCCAGGGCTGTGCGCTGCCCTCCCCCCATACCGCGGGCATTGGGAGTGAGCAGGTGTGGGAACCAGCGGGAGCATGGGGCCTCCACCGGTGTCCCGGGGCCAGTGCTGGCGGGGCCCAGAGCAGAGTGGCAGGACCGTGGGGTCCCAGCTGGCAGGGGCTCTATGGAGCCAGGCCAGCTCCCCCCCTCCCTGCTGGTGCAACCCAGCCCAGCTCCAGAGACCCCTGTCAGCCTGTGCCCTGCTTTGGGCCCCACCGGTGCTGTCCCTGGGACATTGGTCCCAAGATGGTGACCAGGGGGAGGGGCATCTGTCAAGAGATGGGGCACCTGTCAAGGAGAGGGACTACCCATGCAGCCCTTGACAGCCTGCCAAAACTGGGTAAGCAGCCCTCCACCCAGAATAATTGCCTGCTCCTGCCTTAGGGTATTCCCAGATGGGTACTAAAACTGCCTGTCTTCGTGGCAAAATATCTTGAAATGAGAAGTTAATTAAGACCAACTAACATCTCTTCCCCTGAATTACTTTTTTAGTGAGAGAGAAGATCGAAAAGAAGATGCAACCATGAATCAGGAGGCAGATGAAGGTGAGGAAGACAACAGGGGAGAAAGGCGCCGCAGATCATCACCCACCAGACCACGGATAGAGGTTACACATGCTGAAGCATAGAGATGATTGCAAATTAAACAGTGCATTTACCAGCCCGGTCTGGTGTGCGCTGTGACTTTTTCTACAACTATCTGGGACAGAGGTCATCTCTTTTGATCTGTGAACAACAACAAAAGATGTGTGTGAAGTACTGGAGAATCCTGCTTCACTCCCCTACCTGTCATAACGTCCAGATTTCAAGATCATGAATTATGAGTCTCTCGGAAAGGCCAGACTGGATTATTTGGGTAAAAAAAAAATACAGCCACGAATTTAATACTATATTAGCCAGCCAGATACACATACAGTGGCGTTATCTGATATTACAATGCATGCATTGGGAGGGGGAGGGCGTTAGGAAGACCAGTTTACAAAAGAGATTTTACTAAATGGAACCTTTGCATAGCAACAATTTATAATAAAAATATGTAGCTGACTGACCATGGCCCCTGCACTGCTACCAATGAGACAGCTGAGACAGCAGAACTGACCCTTTCACTTTCATTTTCCAGAACTTACAAAGCTTCTTTGTGCATCTCCCAGGTGCAGTCCAGACCTTGCCCACAGAAGCTGGACTCAGCCTGGCGTCAGAATGAGTCCTGTCCCACCCCATTGCTATTGCCTGCATCAGCAGATCTCAAAATTTTAAGGTGCCCCTGCAAAGTTATCCTTAATGCTTGTTTCCATGTCACATCCCAATTTACTTTATTCTTTCCCTTCCTCAGAAGTAAGAGAGACAGCAAACCATTTTCCCCGGCACGTACAGAAGTCAGGAGGAAGAGGGGGAAAAACATGGCAAGTTAGAACTTTTTAGATGACAAGAGCATAAAAAACACACTTCTTTCTCTTAGCACTGCTTGAGACAAAGCAGAGCACAGATCAACACTCTTAGCACAGAATACCCACATTATATGTATAACATATTCCCACATTATATGTTCGGAACTGTCACACTTGACCTGCCTCATCAGAAGTGAACGGTTATGCTTACCTTGGGGCTTGCAACATGGACAACAGAAGAAAGCTCTCCATTACCATTCTCTTCTCTTTACAAGGTAAGGACCTGGAAGGGGAAATACCATGACCATGATGGTGGCAGGAGAAATACCCTAACAAAGGTAATGCAATTAAAAATGGCACTGTGTAGTGGAGGGTTGCACTCCTGTTTGCTTGTAGATGGGACTCCCTACGAGAGCCTCATAGTTAGCTTCCCACTGGCCAGCTTTCCCATGGGAGGATCTTGGCTACATGCTGACTGTATGGAAAGGAGAGACTCCTCCCTAGCTGGCTCCTGCAGCCATATGGCCAAGGGCAAGTGAAACTCGGAGGCATCCAAACCCCAAGTCTCTGGGCTTGGGCCTGCACGTAGGATGCCTGCCAAAGGATTTGAAAGCATCTGAAGCCCCAGGCTGGGGTGGAGGATACTTGCCAGCAGCAGGGCCACATATGGTTCTTGAATGATTCAAGCTGATTTGGACCTGATCTGGCTAATTCGACCTGGGACAAGAAAACTGTTATTTATTTATTTATTTTTTAAGGAAAAAAGGACAGTCCTACATCTTCCAACAGGATTCTACAGTATTACATTTATGTAAATCTAGTTAGAGCTTTTTTTAAGAGAGAAATTTAACAGGTGGTTTCTATTGAAGCAACTATTCTTTTAATGCACTCTATTGTTCTATCTTCTGATCCTCCCCTTCCCCAGTTGGAGGGTTGGGGAGGACTTTTTGGTGTTTCTAGTGGATCTGCTGCAGCTCTTTTGTACATCTACTGTATTCTGTGGTAAGTGGAAGCTAACCTGTGGTAATTCAGCAGCTGTTACCTTCTGCCTTAGTTTACCATCACTTACTGTGGAATAGGGCAACTACAATGGATCAGCTGATTTAGGGAGTGGAAGCACAAACTATTTGGGCATTTTTGTGCATTCATGCCTTAGACACGAAGCTGAGAAGCACAAAAGATGATAAAGAATATTTGGGACACTTGAATGTTCAGAAAGAAAAGAGGTTACAGGAAGAAACAGAAGCATCATTGTGGGTGGGATAGAGATATAAAGAACTGTGAAGGCAAGGATAACATGCTTGAAAATCTGGGACAAAAAAAATAGCGAAGAAATTAAAGGAGGAAAACTGCAGGATTTTGGGGAGTTGAGAAGTAGGGAGGCAGTTTTAGTAGTCAAGGGAACCAAAGCTTGGAGTTTTTGCAGTAGAAGGTCATGGTCTGACATTAGAAGTGTCAGATGGAAGAAATGAAAGGATAAGTTTTTGGGAGAGGCTGAATGGAGAAATAAGCAAGTGTCTCGGAGGAAGCAGGGGACGAGAGTGAGAAAAAGGCGTTGAGGAAAGCAGTACTGTGAAACTGAGGGATCAGCTACAGCAATGAGAGTTTTATTATTTTGCAATTTTCCTTTAAGTGAATTTGCCAATCTAATGATCTATTTCTATTCATTGGCAAAAACCTTTTGTAATAAGAAAGGATGGTTTAAGTTATATAACTCGTGTAATTTGGTGCTGTTAACTGTGGAGACAAAAGCTATTTACTTTATTGCCACTATAGGCATTAATCACTATTTCTTCCCTCAGACAGGTCGGTTTATTTCCTTAAACTGAAGAACACATTTCTGCCACAGGATGGCCAGCATGAACTTACTCATTTGAGTTCTTAACAAGAAATATGAGAAAAAAAAATGGCAAAACAACTGTCAGCCGTATATTTGCGGTTAATTGGATATATGAGCTAGTTCTGGCCTTTAAAACAGTTTAACCTCTGTATGATTCATCTCTCATGCTCTTGTCCCATACTAAGAACAATTTGGTTGAAGCAAAAACTGGCCACAACAAAAATCAGAGTTATAGTTCTAGAAGTCAAAATCTCAGCTTGTTTTTGAGAGATTGAAATAGGAGCTTGTTCATGATACTAAAAATAACTTCTATATAGTTATTAGAGGTGAGGCAAAAATAAGTCAGGAACAACTATCAACATTATTAAACCCAGGGGGATGCCTGTTTACATAAAATTTGTTTTTCCCCTTAATGTATAATTATGCAATAGCACATGGCAGGCTCAGATAAACCAAGTTTATTGTTCCTCACAGGAAGCTTATTTATAGAACTAAGATTTTTGGAGGTTATGTACTTGTATCTTCAGAAGGATTCAGTCCAGATTTTCTCAATCAATTTATTAAACTAGGGGTGTCAAAGATGCAGCTCACAGACTGGATCCAGCCTGTGGAGCTCTAGGATCCGGCCTGTGGGTCTTAGAGCAACCCCAAGCATCCCATGAGGCACATAGTGGCTCTGGTCCCACATGCTGAAGCAGAACCACATACAAGGCCAGTCCAGCACAAGCACTGCACGCAGAGCATACCCTGTGCCAGCCCTGGGGACTGCATGCACCCAGACAGGGGCTGGCGTGTACTGCACACAGCATGCTGGGCTGGACCTGGTGCATGCACTGCATGCAACACAGAGGGCTGGCATGGGGTGTGCACTGTATGTGGTTCCTCACTGGATTGACCCCGTGCATAGGCGACTGGTAAGGGGGAAGGGGAGGCACGTGCCCCCAACAGGGCTGTCCCCGCTGCTGATACCGCTAGTGGCTTCTGCGGGTGCTCGCCAGCCCTGTCCCCACTGCCGGCTTCTGCAGGTGCCCCCCCCAGACTCAGGAGGCACCAGTCACCCATGGCCCTGTGTGTTGGCTCTGGAGCTGATCAGGATCAGGCCCACATACAGAAGGGGCACTACGGGCTTCTAGTATCTCTGGCACCACAGGCTACACTGCCCTGCCAGAGGAGAGAAGGAGCCCCAAGTCCCTGGCTGCTACTATAGTTAGAGCAATAGGGGCAGCAGCAGCCAGGTGAGAGCCTGGGGACCACAGGCCACCCTAGACAGGGACAGCCCTGCTTTAGATAACTGTCACTTCCCTTGATGGGAGTCTCACTGAGGAGGCCAAAAACTGAAGAGGCGAGTCTAACCCCCTCCTTGTACCCTTATGGAGCATCGTCATATTCAGGACCCTGACAGCTATGTTTAGCTTCTCTCACGGTTTTTTTTGCAAGGTACAGGAAGAGTCAGGATTATAAGTACTCAACCCCCGCCATCATGTTTCCCCATCTGCAGTGTTGCTACAATCTGTTACCAAGCGGGAACAACACAGCAAGAACTTGATGCTGCATTACTATATGGAAGTTCCTTTAGCACGCGTACTAACATGACGTTGAAGTTATTTTTAACGCCCTTTCCCTGACATTACCCCAGGCTCCTATGGCAAGGCTGTTTTTTGTATTATATCTTGTTTAATATACCTTTGAGGTTAGAGGAACTTGGACCTCCCCCACAACAGCTCACCTACTCTCACTTATTGGTAGAAAAACAGGGGGCAGGTCAAGAACTTAAACGAAGGTTTAAACTGCAGGCAGTGTTTATACAAGGATTTCTACAAGGAAAAGATTGTACTGCGTGTTTTGCTGTAACATTTCCAAACAAAAATCTCAAGAAAACAATTCCTTCCTATCTTACCCCTGCTCTCCTTCAAGCAACTCTATGTTCCTAGGTGTTTACTGCACTGGGAAGGGGGCAAGGGGTGAATACCACATAGCTAATCACAAGAGAATTTTACTGGTTTGCCAGTACTGATAGCAACCATAACTCCAAAGTTAATTTTGCCTCTAATATAAACATGCTTCATCCAAGGAAATTAAAATGCCTCACAACCAGTGAGCATGCTAACTATTTTATAAATGGCAAAGCTCAAGCCATGGATATTAAGAGTTTTGATTAGAGTCACAGATCATAACATAGGCTGTATTTGTGATTCTAGGTAGGAGGCTGGATTCCCAAGCCCCTGCTATACCCACTGGAAAACAACCGTCTCCCACCATCTACCTGGGCTCCTAATTTCAATGTGCCTTGTATTCCTTTAGCCTATAACCCCTTTTCTCTTTTTCCAGTCCACCCTATTTGAGAATTTCCTAGTTAGCCCTATATTTCTCTCCAACACTTGAAAACCTGTTTGAAGCACCCCCATTCTCTTTTACTCACTACTAGGACCCAACAGTTGGACTAAGGATAGTCAACAGGAAGTTGAGTCATAAAGGGAGCATGTACCAGGAATCCCAACTAGTTTTCTAGCAAGACCTTGTTTCCTGGCATGAGTCCTATTTCCCTGCTGGAGATCCTGATACTAAGCATAGCACCCTTATCCCAGTTACTAGAGATGCTGGTGGTATAACCCTTATCACCTGACTCCAAAGTGATTTACCCTTCAGAACTGGCCAGCCACAGGAGGGGGAATGATTTATTTCACAAGGTTGGTTGCTATGGCAACAGAGCTACTTTGCTATTTATTCACATCAATTTTTATCATCTGTTTTGGGAAAGACACTGACACACACTGCCAGTGGAGGAAATTCACAGTAGGATGAGCAAACCGTTAGGGTATATGGGGACTTAAGTGTACAGCTAGGTTCCAATATAAGGAGATTTGAAAGTAGTCTCCCAGCCTGCTTTTCACCTGGGGGTGGGAAATTGTCTGAAAGTGGTAATTACAGCAGCTTGCCAGAGTTTCAAAGATAGAATCAAGAAGAAGTGAGGGAACAGCGATAATACAGGGTTAGACTAATAATAACATTCACTGCTTGCTTAGTTTTATTAAATCACTTTATTAAAAAATTAGTTGGCAACCTATTCTAGGACAGGTCCAAACCTAGATGACAAACCACTTTTCTTTCACTCCCTTCCCCACTGCACCACACACCCTGCTGCCATTCACAGGCCAGAAAACCTTTATTCAACTGACAAAACCATTTCTATGCCTGTCAGCTATGTACCTCATCCAGAAATAAAATGCCGTAGCTCAGTTTCATGCACATCTGTTTAAAAGCACTGTTTCCCTCTTACAACATGAAACTTTGGACAGGCAGTAGATTGGCATGTTTGGCTCAATTCTAGAAGAGGGGTCACTAAACACCCTCCACCCCCCCCCGCCCCATCTCAATTATACTGCTTAAGCCCTGGTTGAGTGATGCTTTATGTTTAGTGGGAGGAATACATTTAATTGGCACACAGTGAGACAGTGTGCTAACACCTAGATACTCTCCATAGTAAGACGGCTTGGCCTTGGAATGGTCATCTATACTCAGAAATAGTGGGAAGACAGTTTAGATGGTTTGGTCTAGCTCTGGAAACAATCCAGTGTTTAACTTCTCTGCCAGCAGAGACAGAGGCTTCTGGATAAAAAGCAAATAGAGAAGGAAACTCCAAAACCACATTGGAAATGAATGTTAGGATACGTTTCAGCAACATTTTGTACCTATGAAAAGTGATACAAATAGGATCAATAAAAAGGACTTGGAGCTCACTTACCTAACCCAGCGTTACAGTAGCTAAGAAAAACAGGCTTTCAGAATCAGACAGAGCAAGGGAGGCTTGACAAATGTAAAAGAGAGACCCCATGAAAAGAATAATGTTAGAATTCCCAGTTGCAGGTTGTGACAGGGGACAAGCTTGGGGCCAAGTCTCAAGTTGGCCTGCCCACCTGTCTACGTAGGGCAGCCTGCCCAGTCTCGCCAGCCACAACTTTGCTATTGCAATAAACGTGGGAGGATGCCCATTACATGCCCCGAGGCCACAGGGCATGTAATGCCCTGCCGAGCCTCTGTACCTCCCTACGCTGTGGCCCATACCTTGCAGTTGGCATCCAAGATGTTATCATACTCCTGGCCTTAAGCTGGACCCAAACCTAGTCCTCCACCAGGCCTCACACACACACTCACACCACACACCCCTCTCACACCCCACCCCCTTTCACAGGGTCTCTTGCTCACCACACCATACTGTGCCTCCTCCACTCTGCCCTACTCTCTCCTGGAGTGACCCGTCTAGCCATCAGGCTTATCCGAATCACACCTTGGCTAGTGACATGCCATCTCTTGGGCCTCTCCCATGACCCTCGCCTGGGTAGTGCAAGCCAATTCACCAAATGGAGGGCCAAATTTGCCCTAGCCCCTCACCAGGCTTCTTATAAACGACACCATGATCTTGTGGGGGTTGGCCTGCGTGCTGCTCTTCTGGCCGTCCTTCAGCCCTACTCAGCACTCCCCCTGGGGCTGCCCTTCATACTGTCTGTTAAGCCCTACTCAACCCCGAATTATAGCCAGTCCCTCAGGCTGTGAAGATACACCCTACTCTAGGTGGGCCCACGGACACCCCTGCTCTCTCAGGTCTCTCAACTGCCCCCTCTCTGGGGCCACACAACTATCCCCTCCCTGGGCCTTTGGGGTCTTGCACCCCTGTGGGCTCAGGTGGCCGTAGCTGTGCCTGGCCCCACTTCCTGCTTAGTAACCCACCCAAAAGTGGAGGCTGGGGTTTAGGCGCTCCAACCTGCCTTACACCAGGGAGGTTTGTGGTCCTGGTATTTAAGTGGGGCTGCCACACCACCGGCAGTCCCACCAAGCCTCCCTGTCCTGGCAGGGTACAGTTTCAGGTCATGTCCAGGACCAATGACACCTCCTCCATCCCCACAGTCTCACCCTTACCTCCAAGGTGTTCCAGGAGCAGCTCAGCTTGATACTGCCTCCTTGGCTGCTCAACACAGACTGCTGCCTCTCCACCTGTTTGAAAATGGCCACCCTCATCAGGCAGCTGCCTGCTTCAGCCTGTAAAGTGGCAGGCACCAAAGGTGCACAGGTAAATGCCTGCTTCAGCCTGTAAAGTGGCAGGCACCAAAGGGGCACAGGAAAACTCTTTTATTGGTGATTATGTAAAAATCCCCCAAACCTTGATAACCTCGGGTAGCAGAAGAGTAAGCACAACTGTACTAGTGAATGGCAAGATGAGATTACTTCAGGTACACCTTGACGAAGCCAGAGCAAAAGGCTAGAGGATGGTAAATGCCATACTCTGGCCTGTAAAGTGGCAGGCACCAAAGGGGCACAGGAAAACTCTTTTATTGGTGATTATGTAAAAATCCCCCAAACCTTGATAACCTCGGGTAGCAGAAGAGTAAGCACAACTGTACTAGTGAATGGCAAGATGAGATTACTTCAGGTACACCTTGACGAAGCCAGAGCAAAAGGCTAGAGGATGGTAAATGCCATACTCTGGGATCTGTGCTATCCTAGCCCATGTAGGATCTAAGTTATATCAGGCCACCTGCAGTGAAAACTTCTCTCTGACAAACATACAAGTTGTCTAGCAATCACCTCTGTTCATAGTACTCAACTTGTGAATAGAAATCGGGTCTGGATGGAGCACTTGACTGTGGCAATGTGATATCAGGTCAGTATTTTGTGTATCCCACTGCATGTTCAGCTCCCATCTGTATCAGGTTTGGGAGACTACCTTAGACATTAATGACCTACAGGAATGACTACAGCTGTTTCATCTGCTAGAACCCCAAATTAAGAAAATCCATGGGAAGTCACGCAGAAATCTTTGGGTGTGCTGCAGAAGGAATGTGTCTGGCAGTAAGCCCAGATTTACATCCCCTTTGGCATATAAATGTTGTGCCTTGGTGTTATCTGATAGCAAAGAGGAATTATTCAGCAATTAATCAGCTTTTTGATGGCTCTCTGCAGGGACCCATTGTAATTGGTCATATATGCTGAAATCACCCAGATTGCTACAGATTGTTTTGAGGAAAAAATGCAAGAGGACTGGTAGTGCAGTATCAAGAATCTGATGGCTTCCAAGCAGAGGGATCATGACTAGGTGCTTCTTTGCTTGTTCATATAAGCAAGCTGTAGGTGCCTTGTTTGTCAGGGATTTGCAAAGTGGGAATTTCTGGTCATGCATCATCCCAATTTCATGCGGATGTGATGCAACAAGTCCTTTCTGTTCAAGTCTTTTCTGTTCAGGGCTGTCCAACTGGTGGCTTGCAGGCCCCTGCAGCCATCTCTCCCACTGTTGGTAGAGGAGGGTGGGGTGGGGGGTGGTGTCCATACGCACTACCCACATGGACCACCTGTGCCATGCACCACCTGGGCAGCCCATGCAGCAGGGGAGGGATCCTAGTAGGCAGTACTTTGCTGATGCTGCTCTACAGTGGGGGTGGTGAGGGGAGGGAGAGGAGTCACAAAGGCCTGACCCTACAGCATATAGCTGGTGCATCATGAGGCCCAGGGGAAGTCAGACGCTCCTGCTCTAATTTCTCACTAAAATTAACCAACTTGGACCAAACTAACAGGGGACCACAGGTGAAATCTATCAAATAGCAGCATGTCAAATACACAGACATAGTGTAATACCCTGTGCTAACCTGCATGGCAACAGTAGAAGCCTCCTGGGGTATTCTCAGCACTTGGAAGGATGGCCCCTGCCATGGCTATGGAGCTCTACTAGTTCAAACAGCTTGTGGGCACTTTCCTAGATCACTTTGGTTTTGATATCTAGGGTGGGTCACAGGAAGCTATGGAAAGTCTAAGTCATTAACTGATAGTGCTAGTGCCTCATTTAGACACTATCAGACCATAGGTGGAGACAGATGTAGCTACTGTTCCTCCAGCATTGCTTGCTGCTGAAGACTGTCTGGCTCTGTTGTGGGTTGCTTAGCCAACAATGTCTCAAGCTTCTTTGGCTTTCTTGACTTTTGGGAAGACCACCAATTTGGAGCCGAGAGGACAGTTCCCTTTATGCCAATGTGGGGGGCAAACTTTTTGACAGGTAGGTGTGCCGCAAATTAAAACTCACACCTACTCCAAGTGCCACCCTTTCTCTTTCCCAATCTGCTACTCAACTTTCTGCTCCCTACCCAAGATGCTACTCTGCTTTCTGACCTGTACTCTCTCCCTGATCTGACAGTGTTCTGCCAGTCCCCTCCCAAATCTGTGCACCACAGAATCTGCCTATGCTACTTGTGGCACCCATGCTAGGAGTTGGTTCTCCCTGCTTTATGTCATACTGTAAGGGTATTGGCTTGATCAACTTCAATCTAGCTACTACCTTTCATAACTCACTTGAAGTAGGACTCATCAAACCCCCTAGGGTCCCTTCTCCAGTGGCAGGGAAAATGGACATCTACCCATTTCTTGTGTAAATGAGATCAGCAAGGAAGACAGACCATACTTTCTTAAAAATCACTCATGTGGAACAATGTGGTCCTGTTAATAATGCTGGACATCTCTTTGGTGCGGACAAAATGTCTGGTTCTACTATTCACTTGTAATTCAGACCTTTGATAAAGCTCTGCCACTGTTGCCAGGGAATTGAGTTAAAACACCAGGTCTTCCTTTCTATGGTGGCTGCCTGGCTAATGTTTTCCAACTTGGAAGCAACAGCAAATTCTGAAATAGCTTCTTTAGGGGGCTAGGAATAGACATTACACATAAACCAGTTAAAGTGATCAGAAACTGATTTAAACATGTAACAGAACAGAAGTTCAGTGCACATAAACCAGTCTGAAAATAGCTGAAACCGGTTTGAGATAAACCTGGTTGAATGTAGTAATCAGAGTTAACTGATTTGAGTCAAACGAGTTTATGCAGTGTGTGCCCCCAGGCCCCTCCTTGGTTTCAGTTAAACCAGAGTCTCCCAGCATCCCAGCATACTCTCTGAGCTGGGTGGGGCTCTCTGCTCCAGAGAGCTGAGTTGGCCCCTCCCCTCTGGTTCCTGGCTGCAGCTCTGGCAGAGGCTATACATACAGTGGGGTCTGCCTAGCTTCCTGCTGTTTCTCCCCTCCCCCTCCCTGCTAAACAGGGATCCCCCCTCACCTCTGCTTTACATAGACACTGCTCAGCATTTGCTAGCATACCACATGGTGGCTACCATCTGTGCTATTGGAGACAGGACAAAGGCAGAAAAGGAGTGTCAGCTTAGGGCTTTTTGGAGCTAATCAACTGGTAGCTGGTAACGTCCCTCTGTTCCTTCCTTGAAAAAGCTGTTTAAGAAGAGCTTGAACTAATGGAGGTAGGCTGTTTTCTTAATGGGCTGATAAACACTGAGTTAGGGGTGATATAACACTGTGTTATCAACTCCCTGCTGTGCTGGGGGGGGGGGGGAGGTGGGGGGAAACCCCTCCCTAATCAGAGGGTCCTGCTGGGACCTGGCCACAACCTCCCCTCCTCAGCTCAGCACTGTGGAATGGAAGGGAGGGGAGGGCTGCTCTAGCGCCTCCCGGCTTCTAGCCTGAGCCAGTGCAGTCATGTGCTGGCATTTCTTCAGTCCAGAGGGTAAGTCTGTATGATTACAAACTGGTTAAGCCTAGCATGGTTAGACTAACCTACAAAGATTGAATCAGTTCAGGCTCAGGCTTTTTCAATATTTGTCCCTAGCCT
This sequence comes from Alligator sinensis, assembly GCF_000455745.1. Lineage (NCBI taxonomy): Eukaryota > Metazoa > Chordata > Crocodylia > Alligatoridae > Alligator > Alligator sinensis. The sequence continues at coordinate 2,266,317 of NW_005841916.1, read as the reverse complement.
TGGAGTCTGTCTTGTTTGAACTGTTAGTGTTCTCTCTGGCTTTGAAGTGATCCCACAGACCATTCAGGTGGCTGTAGCAGAATCAGATCTCCTGAACGTTTGAAAAGAAAGACTGGAGCGAAGACCCTCCTGAGATGTACCCCTTTTCCCAAGGAGACTAGGCATTATACCCCAACACCTGTTTTCCAAAAAAAAGGGGCTCCAGAGGCAAATCCTGGGAGCTACAGACTAGCTTTCTTCCATCCCTGGCAAGTCTGTAGAAACAATAAAAATCAGGCATACAAACAGTTATGATGATATAACGGAGAAGAGTCAGCCTAGTGTTCTAAAGGAAAAATCTTTCTTCACCCATCTACTGAAGTTTACAGAAGTCAGAAGTAGGACTGGAAGGGACCTCAAGAAGTCATTTAATCCAACCACTTGCCTGAGGCAGGATCATTCTTATCTAAACCATCCCATACAATCCATAAATTTAAACCAGGGGTGGGCAAAATCCAGCCTGCCAACTGATTGTATCCAGCCCGTGGATCAGCGGCCGCAAAGTCATGGGATCTGGCTTGTTGGAAGCTGGTAGTTCTGGCTGCTGCATCATGTTGGGCAGGCAGGGACATCCAGGCCCTATCCACAGCTTACCAAGCTCCTGCTCCACATGTGGCACACCAAATACACACACTGTTATCATCTGTGGATGCTGCCTGCAGGTTCCCACTGGGGATCAGGGTGACTGTCTGGGACTGCAGCTGATGTGCTGATGCAACAGTATCACCTGCATACCTGGGAGGACACCCTGATCCCCAGGGGAAGCTGCCACCTGCATTTGCACCTGATGCTGATGCTGCTTCCAGTGCATGGTCCAGGAGCTGGTGTAAGCTGTGAGGCTGTACTGGAGGTGTGGGATGGTTGAGGGAGGGGAAGGCAGAGACTGAGGCGGCTCTGCCCATAATGAGCAGCAGCCGCCAGTGCTGGCAAAAGCAGGACCTGGCAGCAGGCACGCTTGCCACTTCTAGGGCCCTTCTAGCTGCGGTTGCCCAGAGTCCATGCTGGGGCTGCCCTGTGGCTTCTCCCTGCTGCCACCACCACCATCCCACAGGCTTAGGGCAGCAACAATGGGGAGGAGCTGCTGGCAGCCCTGGCATGGGTTCCAGGCAGCTACAGCTGGAAGGGCCCCAGAAGCAGCACACGCAACTGCTGCTGGGTCCTGCTTTTGCCTGGTGCCCACCACTGGCTGCTGCTACTCATCATAGGTCACCTCTGTCAGCAAAGTGTTGGGCATCATTAAGAATAGCACTGAAGAGAGAAAACAACATACCACTGTACAAATACATGGTGCATGCACATCTTGAAAACTGTCTGCAATTCTGGACTCCATATCTTAAAGATGCAGGAAAATTAGAAAACTACAGACAGTGGCAGCCAAGATTTCATAGACATTAGGGCTGGAAGGGACCTCGAAAGATCATCGAGTCCAGCCCCCAGCCCAAAGGGCAGGAAGTCAGCTGGGGTCATAGGATCCCAGCAAGATAAGCATCCAGTTTGCTCCTGAAGGTGTTCAATGTAGGCGCTTGAACCACCTCCGGTGGCAGGCTGTTCCAGACCTTGGGGACTCAGACAGTAAAGAAATTCTTCCTTATGTCCAGCCTGAAACGGTCTTGTAGTAGTTTATGACCATTCGACCTAGTCGTCATCCCTTGGGGCGCTCTGGTGAACAAACGTTCCCCCAGATACTGGTGGTCACCCCTGATAAACTTATAGGTGGCCATCAGATCACCCCTGAGCCTGCGCTTTTCCAGGCTAAAGAGCCCCAGGGCTCTCAGCCTGTCATCGTAGGGTCTGCTTCCCTGACCTCTGATCATGCGCGTGGCTCTTCTCTGGACTCTCTCAAGCTACTCCGCATCCTTTTTGTATTGTGGAGCCCAAAACTGGACGCAGTACTCCAGCTGCGGCCTCACTAAGGCCGAGTACAAGGGGAGAATGACGTCCCGGGATTTGCTTGAGAAGCATCTATGGATGCAAGCCAGCGTTTTGGTCGCTTTACTA
>NW_005841916.1:2261731-2261947 GCF_000455745.1 Alligator sinensis | reverse complement strand
AACGACACCAGCGCTGCAGTCTTTGGTTGACCACGTGGATCCTCCTCTCCCTCCTCAGCCCATAGCCTGAGACTGGGAGGATCGATGAGAACACCACCTATGCCCCCAGACCCTTTAGCCCCGCTCCCAAATCTCTGTAGCACCTCATGACTCAGCTGGGAGTGCTCCGAGCTGTGTCATTGGTGCCCACATGAATAAGCAGCATGGGATAGTGGG
>NW_005841916.1:2247280-2261423 GCF_000455745.1 Alligator sinensis | reverse complement strand
CCCTTGACCACCTTGGTCCATGCCCCTGGCTGGACAGAGCGGGAGGTCCCAGAGTCCTCCTTTGGCCTGGAGGGAGACTGTGGTCTACCCTCTGCCTCCCGGGGGAGAAGGGCCTGGCAGTAGGAGTCTAACTTATTAAGATTATCAGGAGTAAGGTGCAGCTGCCATACCAGAAGGGTCCTAGGCTTTTTAGTCTCTTCAATTTGGAAAGAAGGCTGAGGGAAGAAAGAGATCTTTAACTACAGTCAGCAACCTTTAAAGACTGTGGTCTGGAATGATCCAGTTAGGACCAAGCCGCTGCTGCCATCACAGCCCCTCTTCTCCCTCATGGCAACATAGGAAGAGCTCCTGCAGCTGTCACCACCAAAGCTCCACATCTGAAAGCTATAGTTTGTGGACCCCTGATCTATAAAACCATGAAGTGGGTAGACAAGTGAATAGGAAACAGTTATTTACAAGTCCTGGAATACTAGAACTAAGGGGCACTCAATGAAATATGCAGGAAAGTTTTAAAATTGAAAGGTTTTTTTGTTTCTTTATGAAGCATAGTTTGTGTGCAACTCATTGCCACAGGAGGTAGTAAAGTCGGCTAGGTTCAAAAAAGGACTAGACAAATTAATGGATCTATCATCCATAAATAGCTATTAAACAGAAGAGTTAGGGATGTAACCTCTGAACTCCCTAAAGCAATGGCAGTAGATACCAGGGAGGGTATGATGGCGGATAGCCCATTCTTTGTTCATATGCTCTCTCTAAACCAGCTAATACTGTCACTGTTATAGACAAGAAAATTCTGGGTCAGATCACTGAGCTGTAGAGCCAAGTGTCCTGAGATCTTCCAATGAACATGTCAAACTGTACACTAGCTAGACTCCACCCAGTTGCTTTCTGAGGTTACAGGGGACTGAAATATGGTTGTGGCCCTTTATGCCTTTTACACAGAAACCTGGAGGGAACACCCAGTGCAAGTACAGTACACCTATTTTGGAAGTTGCACCACACACTTGTGCACAACAGCTCTAGTAGTAATATAGTAATGAAACATCTTGTGTAAGTAATATCCAATTACTTGTAGACAAGTGGACATAGGCTAGGACCACCAACTTTACATACACATTTTTAAACCAGCTGTCCTGGAAAAGATTTGTTGGTAGTTTCAATGTGCCTCATTAATATTTGCTAAAGTGTTACTAAGTAACTCATTTCAAATATAGCTCAGTACTTATAAACCAAGAACATATATCACTGTATAATTATAATTAATATGGAAGGCAGACAACAAAAGAAACCTCCCAGATGGAGTTGAGACAAAGAAGAAAATGGTCAACAGCAATTTATGCTTCCGTCTTCTTTCAGAATATATTAGAAAGAATGGATGACCAAGTATTAGAAAATGTTTTGGATTTTTTCAGATGCAAGGATAATTTCTCCCATTTACCATAAAAGAACATGCTTTATTTCAAATAGCAGACATTTATTTCTCCTCTCACGTTTTGCTTAACAGTGACATGTATGATCATGAATCAAACTGCCCCAATAGCAGCACATGCCTGAAAAGTGCTGTACTGACTTACACTCATAACCTTCAGAATGAGAACAGTTTTTCTAGGCCAACACCTTTCTAATACAAAGGGAAAGGTAGTGGTGTGTAATTAAGTAATTTATTCTATTCAGTTAAAAATCAAAGAAAGTGGTGTTAGCTTTAAGCCCTTTGCTATTCACTAATGTGGAAAGTACAATATTTGACTATTGTCTGCATATGTAGAGGTTGCACACCTACGTAAGTCATACCATCTGACACATTTCCCCTCTAAAAGCCAGCTTTAATTAAACTATGTTAGGTCTGAGTCACTGCCCTCCTGCTATTGTGGATTGTCACCTGGCTCAGCCCAGTGACACTAGTATATAAAAAAAATCCAGCTTGTTGCATACATGCAAATATTATAAAGCTATCAGGAAGAGAGGGGGTTCAATATACTCCAAGTACCATGCTGACTTCTACTCTGTTTTTTATTTCCCCAGACTTGTATGACAGGGTTACTGAAAGTTCCTATAGGTCTCCTAATTTTAACTGTGCCTGAGCAATATTAGCGCGTAGCAATGGTGCTGATGGCCCCCATTATGTATGTTCCCTTGTCTTCCACTCTGCATTAGTGACGAGAAATATTGTCTCTTAAACTGAATCAAACAGATTTTTTTTTAATACAGTAATGAGATGTCAAGCCATATGCAAGCCAGACGGCTCCAGCAACAGAAGACTTAACTGTGTTCTCTTATACCTATTACCAGGGCATCTCTATTACAGTGTATAGTAGCAATAAGAAATTACACTATATTCAGTACACGCAAGACATTATTTACATGCATTTTGACATACATTACATTACTTGGTTTTGTTGGACACCATAATAAGAAACCTACTGCTTTAGGGAGTTAGAGTCCTCTCGCTACACATAGTATGGAACTGTGTAAGGTATAGCTTTCATGCAACTATAAAGCATAGTTACAAAGAGCAGACTTGTGGGAACCTAGGCTCTGGATTTCTCACAGTTGAAATCTCAGCCTGTGAGACAGAGAAGTCAGACCAATAAGAATGCTTATTCTGGGTATTTAATTAGGGTACCTGATTGAGACTGCAAACCACAACTTTAAACAAATGCATTGGCTTCTACAAACAATATAATCAAAATCAAAACGGTTCTCAAAAAAAAGGGCCCAAACACCAATATTTTGGAACATATACTCCTTAAGAAAATGTGAGCGAACACCGAACTGTCCAACTTCTAAGTGGCTGGGGGCTGAATCTCATATAGACCATGGATCCTCCCTACCTCCCTTGCCCCATGTAGCAGAGGCAGGAACCAAAAGCTGGAGGAGGAAGGGTTGCTCAGAGACCTCAGTAGCAACAGCTGGAGTGGTGAGAGCAGCAGACAGGGTGATAACCCCTTGTGAGCTGCAGGCTGCCAGTTGAACAGCCCTGGACTAATTTAAGAATGATGCAGTCGCATGTTGAAGCTTGAATGGAGACAAGTTCTCAGGTGTCACTCAAAAAATAAGTGATCAATCATATCAAGTATGTCCAAGTGTTTCATTCTCAGAGTTCGATTTTCAGAAGCTTTATAGTCTCCTACCTGGTGAAGGTTCATCAGGTAGAATGACATCCTCTGTAGAAAAGGTCATAGAAATTTTGAATCATACAAAGACTATTGACAGGAATATAAACTGGTCTGTCAGGCAGAAGATAAAGACAGTTCAGTGGTCCTGTAACACTGAAGGAATGACCTCAGTGCAAATGAAGCTAGTTTTGAGTAACTAAACACTTGTACCACACACATCATGGTATCCAAGCTCCTTAAAAGTAAGGTTAAACATTAAAGGCTTAACTGCTTGATGAAATGAGATCTGTGTTTTTGCTACCTAACAGGGATATGAATCCATTTTGTAATATGACAGTTAGTTGCTATGGAAACATCACACAACAGCCACTTTAGTTGGAGGAAGGTGTAAAAGCATCCTAGATAAACAAGACAGGATTGTTGTGGACAATACTTTTATTGGACTAACTGGATGGTTGGGAGAGATTTAGACAAGTTTTTGGATACAAGGCATGCCTCTCTAGGTTTCCAAAGAAACTTGCCTAGTACCCAACAGCTTATATATTTATTTCTCTACTATGATCCACTAAAAGATATCACCCATTTAAAAAAAAAAATCAAACCCCAAACTCTTGCCTTATGCACATTTCCTGGACTATTACAGCTACAATATCATTTCAACACTTAAATTCTTTTTTCCCTTAAAAATTAATGAACAGAGGCAACCAACTAAAAAAATTAAACAGCATTCAGAACAAAACAACTTCCCAGTAAGCTGATCAAATATCCATTTGTTCCTTAAGGTACAGAATACAGTTCCTTAATACATGCAATCACTTTTCTCAGTTTTGTCTTTCACTGTTACTGGTACTCAAATACTTTTGACCAGCATTATCCCAAACCTGCTAACTTTGAAATTGTACCTATATTCATGTAAAGAACACTACTAGGTTCAGAATTTTTAAAGAAAAGATGTTATAATCTATTGTCAGGAAACTTATGGTTTTAAGAAACAGATAACAGCGGATTGTTGTGTCAGCATTTGCCAGCAAAGGTACACAGAGCAAAAAAATAAATACAAATTAAAAAAAATAAAGCACAACACGAAAGACAGTCTGTTATTTTCAGCATCTAAATGAAAAAACAGCTGGCAAGACTTTTCCCAGTAAAATTTATGGGGGAAAAAAATACAGATTTTTCAAGAAAACACTAAAAAAAAACAACAAGAAAAAACCTCCACAAATCTGTGGACAAGGGACAGCTTGAATTTATAGCAGCATTCCCTCAGGAATACTTCCCACATTGCTCCTTTACCCATCCACTGGGAATTATTTTCACTTTATGGAGACAGGACTGTCTTTCAGTCAGCAGTTGCTGATCAATCTTCTAACTTTAATGTCCAAGAACAGAGGGAGTGTCTGTAGAAGAAAATGGATGGACGGACGGACAGGACAGGACACAATAACGATAGGAAGAAGAGAGGTAAATGTATAAATAAAAGCTATTCAACCAACTTGTTTGCTACTATATTAAACCATCAGAAAAATCTAACACACATAGCCACTGACTATTATTAACACCACCACTTTCTGCATCTGTGTTTCTATTGGCAATGAGACTAAAGCTGAAGTGATGCCTTTAGTCAAGAAAACAAGAGGTTGAGATGTTAGGATTTCACATAAGAATTAACAAAGTAACTTCTCTCAAGCACTACCCCACACTACTATTCTAGCAACAAGACAACAGAACATGCAGCTATCCTGAATAAGGTAGGAAGTAGGGTGGGCTTTCAGCTGCTGGAAGACTTGGGTACATTGGATAAGTTTTCCAGAAAGCGAACAACTCCTCTTCCTTTCACAGTGCTTTTTCCACACGGCATCTTCACTCCAGAGGGAGAGTCACCTATGAAATGAAACCATACATTGTACAAGTCAAGTTGGCATTTAAAGAACACAAGTGGAGGAACCTTCTCTACTTCTTACTGCTGCAGCTGAAATTAGTGGAGAAGAACTTGTTAATTATCCTTATGTACTTCCAAGGAAGAGACTTTAGTGATTGTTTACTGGCCTTAATATACACCAAGGCCACCTTTAAGGGACATCCTTTTTTCTGGAAAGGCCTGACTTTGCTTGTTGGGTCAGTGCAGTGTTGGGTGGGTCAGGCTAGTTTACAGATCTGGTATTTTTGCCCACTGTCTCCCATCTTGTACTCCAAAAGCTGGACTTTCCTTTAGGAAATGAGAGCCACACACAAGATAGATTCTTCTCTACATTAATAACTAAACCAGTCATGGACACTGATTTAACTGTACTAATTCCAACCCCTGCTGCATTCAGCCTATTTTCAAGGGGAGCGAACTGCACCAGTGCAAGCTGTGGTTTATCCCATCAATAAAAGGAGTTTGCATCAGTTCAGTGGCATTCTATCTAGTATATCAGCACCTGAAGACAGGGCAAATCTCAGATTGGACATAGTCATTCCCTACAGATGCACAGGAAGCCATCTTGGTCGCATGAACAAGTGTGTTAAAGTGATGTCTGCTTGCATCTACAAATAGCTTAAAGAAACACCTCATAAAAGAATGAGCTGTCATTCACTGCAAGACTGACCCAAGATGAAAACCATGACAACTATTCTGGAGTCTTTACCCTGCCGTTGATGCTTAAGTATAATGTCTGACATGGGCCTAAGTTGAGAATAACCACTTAATTGTGTGACAAAGTGTAACCTGGCCACATGTACATGCAATTAATGGTGCAACAAAAAGCAAGACAAGCCAAAAATTTATTACACACAAAAAGAATGTAATAATTTTATGGCTGGTTTCCATTACAACTTAAAATGAATGTATGGCCTGGTAGACCGTACCAGGATTCAATGACAACTGATCACTGCGGCTTAAATTGCCCTGGTAGGTCCCTGGAGCCAGCCAAGAATCAGCTGATTGTCAGGTACCTTTGCTGGTGCAGAGGAAGCTTATCATGATCTTGGGCTCCCTCTGCACTGGCAAGTAATTGGGGTCTGATCTCCAACTTCAAAGTCACATCTGGCATGGTAGGAGGTGCGACTGGTGGGACTGTGGATCAGATACCATCATGATTTTAACTGAGTGCGTCTTAGATGAGGCCTTTTGCCATTTAACCTTTCTATTGGTTGTTCAAAAGCCTGCGTAAAGGCATCCACAGCTTACATCAGGAGTTAAAAGCAACTCTTGATCAAACTACTGTTAAAGTCAACTTTAAAACACCGGTGTTTAGATTTTTCCTAAGAATGTCAATCCACCTGCATTGAACACAACTACTGAACTTCAAATAGAAGTCCCATTGTCTCTTCCCCCAAACTCAACTCTACTGAAGGTAGCAAGAGTTTAAGCAGAAATAGGAGCAGAAATTGGCACGATATACTGGCACCTACGCACAGGTAACAAGTCTGCCCACCCCAGTTATTTAAAAAAATGTTAAAGAAAACTCTACTTATGGCATATCTTAAGCAAATGCCATGCATTACATTTTATATTGCAAGCAACTATGCAAGTCAAAACTTAATAAAATTCGTACTAAATGATGCAAAACCGTTTAAACTGTTTAAAAGCTCTTGCAAACCAACTACCCATGATCTGTCTGTTCAGTTCCCCTTAGGCAACACTGTGCTTTGGGATTTAGAGAAAAAAAAGCTGATTTGCCTGCTCACAAACTCAATTTTAGCTTATGCACTTTCCGTATCATAAAGTGTTTTTATCATATGGAAAAGGTTACACAAAAGGAAGATTTTTCAACAACTTTACTGTTTAAAGACAGTTATGTTAGAATCTCCAATGAAGTGGTTATTCACTGAGTTCTCCTGTCCTATGCATTTCATAGCGGATGAAGTGTTTTGAAGATAGGTACTTGAAGCAAGGTTACCACGGAGAGTTCTTTCATTCCTGGTGTATACTGGCAGGAGGAGGGCGGCAGAAGGCTGCCTAATGGAGTGCTGAACAGACTGAACCCGAGGAGAATTTCTTTGCTGTGGAAATTCTGTCCAGTAAAACGAGACCGACCGACTGACCCGACCCCCCGCTTTATGCATACACATGGGTTCATTAAAAGGTTAGTATCACCCATCTCAGGAGTTAAAAAAAAAAAAAAAAAGTTTACAGCAGTACACAGGAAAGATCTGAAGCTGTACTATCCACACAAGATAATGGGATAATCATAAAACCCATCTACTTTGCCCAGAAATTTGAGTGGGCTAAAAACAGAACAAGGACTGTGGTGCAGCTGTCTGCTAGTCTTAATACTCATTCTTTCCTCTTCCAAACACAAAAGCCTCAGACTCACCAGAAGAGAAAGATCCTTGATCCTGAACTGGAGAAGTGAAATATCTGGTAGACCAAGGATCTTGAGCCCTCAGTTTCTGTAGGAGGAACAAATATAAAAATACCCTCAAAATTATTAAATGCCTTCATATAATGCCAACTCATGCTACTCAGCATGACAGGCAGAGATGCAGGCAATACTGCACTACTGAATACCTGGCTGTCTGTATTTGCATAGGGCTTAAGTAGTTTAAGAAGCAAAGACACTTAACCTAGAAGCAGCATGGGTGGGGGAGGGATGGATGTTGAAAATGACCCACAGTCAGATCACAGCCAGATGCATAACATAACAGCGTATGGCCAGAAAACTGCATTCAACATACCAGGGCAAATCTCAGTGCCTGGACGAATAAGAAGGATTTGAAAGAGACAGCAAGGAGTCTAGTGTCCTTATAAAACAGAACCATAGGGCAAGAAGGGACCTCAAGGTCAGCTGGCCCAACTCCCTGCATAAACTCCCCAGAGTCTTCACTGTCTGATGGTTCATTAGTGTGTGCCTTATGCCTACACATGCAGTCCAGCTTCCCATTTGCAAGTGTACTGAGAGTTCACATCTGATCAGAAAAGATCTCACTACTGGTGACCTCCACTGAGAAGTGCACTTTGCAGATGGCCTGCGGTAAGCTTTAGAAACCTGACCAGCCAGCTAGTGGAGCATGCTCTTGATAGGGCAGCATCAGCCAGGGCATTTACTCATCTTCATATTACAGTCTCATATTGGGAGGTTAGACACCCAAGACAGTTATTTAAATTAGTCCAAATTACATTTACCAACAATATATAAAAGAAGCTAACCTGGAACCGTCCAGCATCCAGTATTGCGACCTTTGGACTTGGGTTATTGCTAGATATACAGTCTTGCAGAGGTAGGTGAGCTTCTGTCAGTGAGATTCCATACACATTGGCCAGAGAACTACTAATACAATAGCTACATAGACCAGAGAGATAGGAAAAAAAGAGAAGAGTTTTACTGGAATGATGTGCGTTTCACACCCCCCATCTGGATTTTCAGGCAAGGGTGAGAGAGAAAGGATCAGTGAAAAAGAGGATGCTGTTTCAGCCAAAATATGGATGCTGAGCCTCTATGTGAGAACAATTCATTGTAGTAGGGAATGTGTTTTATTTAACAAGATGGCAACACTTTAGTCTAGTCACAGGGTCACCAGGCTACATTTCCATGTGTGTCACTGTTACCGCACAGTTACAGTGCAATGTCATCATACAGCTAACATTCAAATGACAGGAAGTTAAAAAAAAAAAAAAAGCCACCACACTACTGAAGGGTTATCACTAGGAAAAATGCTAAGACTTTGGAACCACATTAAGAGTCTGAGAAGTCAAAGGCATAAAACTACAGAGGACGAATCAGTCAAAAATTAAGTTTCCAACATATTGGAAACAACTCTTTTCAGTACTCACGTAATTTTCTTGCAGGATGCTAAAGCACAGATTAGGATATCATTTTCCTCATGCCACTTGCACCTAAATGCAATAAAATTCTGGGTTCAGTATAGAGCAATTGCACCTTGATTAAGATGCATGCAGTCTAATGGGATTAAAAGCTTGTTGACTGTTTCTATCCCTTTCCTCCTAGTTTGCCAATTTTCATTGTCCTTGTCTCAGTGTGCAAGTAGACAGGATAAATTTTACAAAGGTTTCATGTTATCTAGCTGTAGCACTAAATTTGCCCCCCGTTTTTCCCCATTGAAAATACACTGTTTACTGCTGCTGTTTGGGAAAGAGCCACACAATATAAGGGAAACTGCCCCAAACTCCTAAAGGCAGTAACACTCACTAGAAAGTATTTTCAAATGCTCAATCACAATACATTTTTATCCTATACTCTTTCAGTTAAATTATGTGGTCTTAGTTACTTCCAGCATTCTCTCCACTATTGTGTTATTTTTAAATTGACAGTGTCACTTTAAGCATCATCCTTTAGGAAACAGGGAACATAAAGATGAAGAGTAAATTTGATTAGGATTCAGTTTTAACATATGGTGTTCCAATTATAGTAAGGGAACATTCATTTAGAAAAACGAGATCTAATTTTACTTTGTGGTAAAACTCTGTGAACTCAGTTAAATCTACAGGTGTTCATGGATGAAGAAGAGCAGAAGTTGATTAAACAGAAACATACTGTCCAATAACACATTTCCTTCACTCATATTCAAGCTATGATCCAAAGGCGGCCATTCTTTTTGACGACTGTGTCGCAGGGCACTTAGGTGCCTGCTCCTAGAAGAGCAGAAACTGCCTGGGGAGACCCCTAAGAGCCAGACAGGAGCCCAGATGCAGGTTGCCATGGTAGCTAGCTAATGAGGAAATTATCCTGCACCTGCGCCTGGTCAGCTGGCCAGAAGGGGCAGGGCCCTGGGCCCATATAAACCCCAGGATGGGGACTAGGGAGTTCAGTTCTCTGCTGGTGGCCAGAGGAGAAGGAGCCCTCCTAGAGCAAGTGAAGGGAAGAGGCCTGACTAAGTTCTGCTCCGGGTAATGTAAAGGGGCTGAGCACACCTTATGTGGCTTGTGTTATGTTATAGCCCAGGGGCTTATGTTTAGTTGTTGCTTTATAAGACCGGTGGTTTGGGTGAGGCTATTTAGGGAAGGAGGCGGCCTCATTGGGGGCCCACTTCAGAGTGGGGACCTCGGCGCCAGCGAGGGCGCAGAGAGGGCTGTGGAGAGCCAGAGAGAGGACATGGGGGGCCAATTCACAGCAAGGCCCAGACCGGACAACGTCAATGCCATCTGTGAGGCTTGGGGCGTGGTAAAGGGGCAGTTGAAGCCACGCATATAGCCTATAAGGCTAGGGTGTCCCTGGGACATCTAGTTTGAAACGGGATCCACAAGGGGTCCCGAACCCACGGGGTTCAAGGAAATCCATCAGGACCCATGACCAACAGAACCTGAAGGCAGCCTCCCTATATTACAAAATACATCAAGACCTGGTGGACGAGAATAGAGGGTGCCCATCGGGCCGAGTCAGCACGGTTGAGAGGCCTTAGGAGATCATGGCCATCCTTAGGGACCCCATCCTGTGACAGACAACAGAATTCTTACCTAGCTTATAGTAATGGAATGTGCAAGGTTTATGTATGCAGGGTACTTGGGGTGGCGGAGAATGGGAGGGCACAGAATTTACAGCACAGTGAAAAATGCATGCATTGGTCCTAACTAGGAACAATCAGTGCTGGTGTACCTGGTGTTACTGGAGTAATCCCAAATGGAGACATCCAGTTGGCTGCGAACCCAGGTCTTCGATGGCTCCTTTTGAAGTTTCTGCTGGTACAATTCCACTACCAGATCTTCCACATTCCGGAGCTCAAACTTGTTCTCAATGCCTATCATTCAGAGAATGCAGTCAAGAGGCGTATCAGCAGGTTGTACAATAACGGTAGAATAAAACAGACATTACCAAGAGACCAAGAATCCTTGAAATAGTGTTAATGCCTTACCTATTTTCTTAGCCATGTGCTTCAGACACCAGTTAACTCTGTGCCAATCATTAGACTAGAAGGAAAGAAGTATTAGTAATATATACAGAATACAGCCACAAAAACAGAGTACAGTATACTAAGGCCTCCCTATCCTATTCCCATCCCTAAAACACCCTTTGCCACTAATTTAATTCTTGCATAATAGACAGTTTTACAATTGTGGTAGCTGAGCCAGAAAGACAACCCCAGTTTAATGCCAGCCTTTCATTTATCCTGGAGAGATCTTGGACTCCAGGCTTATTTTAGAAGTTGAGCTGGTAATACAGATAATATTCAATAGCACTTGGCTAGTTTAACTTACATGGTTTTTCCCATAACTTGGTATCAAAAGCTCTATCATCTACAGTTTTTCCTACTGGCATGAATGGATCCATACATAGTAATATTTAAACCATTTGACCCAGTTAGCATGGATACTGACAGCCAACATTAGCAGTCATTAAATAAAAATATGTTACCCCACCACAGTTAAAAGGCCTACAAAATGAAGACTTCACTATCATTTTGAAGCTTCTCAGAAACCCACCACTGGCTTTGCTTGGTTAGCAACTCAGCAAAAAAGTGAGCAGAAGAAAGCAAAAAACTAACTCAGGAACAGAATTATCCTGAAAGGTTATTTTCCTCTAAGAGATGCAAGTACAAGAAACAGTTACTCTGCACTGGAACTAGGAAAGTGAAATCCTGAAAAACGGTAATGGAGCAAAGAATAGATACTCCCATTCTTCTGCTACTCATTAGATTTTTACTAGGAAACACTCCTCTTAGTCATCAAATAAAAGTCTGATTAAGAATCTTGCTTTGAACTAACACTATAGGACTTATAGAAAAATGCTCCAACTCTGGAGACACTAGATCATACCTTGCAAAACAGTAGTGGCCAGCTACCCTGGTTTGGCTGGACAAATTTGTAAAGTTCATGCAATACAAGAGGATAAGCAGCATTTGAGAGTTCAAAGCCAGAAACAGGAATTTTATGAGTGGCATCACCTAATGGAGGTAAAGAGGAAACAAGTGAGATAGAATGCAAAAACCCGGACTTCTTATTATTTTTTTTAAATGACTCCCTACCTCAAGTCCCACCTAGTATCCAAAGGTAAAACCAATCAGTTTCAGACACTCATTAGAATCTGACCTTCAACAAGAACCCTCTTATTTTCCCAAAATATAGTGATGCTTTGGGACTGTGAGCTTATTCTGCCTTTAAAGATCAGTTATATAAATATTTGAAGAAGGAAGAAACAGTTAAGTTAGATTCTAATTGTTAAACTTCTTGTTCTTCAACACAACAGGAAAGAACTATGAACATGCACACTAGTCAAAGGGAGGAGGGGAGGAAAAAAAAGAAGTGAAACAGGCCATGTAAAAACAGCAGGGCTAACTGACAGTAGTAACATTTAGCAATGCTGCTAAACATACTGATTTATTTATTATTTGTGTTTATAGAACAAAAAAGGTACAAAACTCAAAGTCTGAGGGTTCTCAATCTGACTTGATACACTTTTTGATGGAGAGCCACCACTAGTAGGATTACCCAATTGGATACAAGCCCTCAGCACATTTGCAAGTGCAATTTCCTTTTTAAATCCTTTTTTTTGCTTAGCAAATGGTTTAGGATCGAAGGTGGTCACTGGGGCTGCCATAGTGGCCCACAAGTTGTAAACCCATGTGGGAGCTCCTTTTTCTTAAGATTTTTACTCATTTTAGCACCACCTTCCAGCCTAGAGATTTTCACTGCATTATTTTTATTACCAATTATATTGTCACTATATGGACACATTTCAACTGTCACTGAAAGTCTGTAACCTCCAAGATGGACCTTAACAGCTGTGTAACACTGTACAAAAAAAAGCCAGTTTATGACAAAGATCAAGCTAAATGGCATTTCAGGTAGAAGGGCAGCATATAAGCAGCTATCCATGATTAACAGGAATGCAAGTTTGAACAAAACATACCATCATTTGTGAAGAATTTAAGCATTCTTTAAAGGCCAGTTTTGTTTTTTTAAAGGAAAAAAACAAAAAATAAACAGATTCTGGTATATAAGAAGCTATGTGAAATCATGCAACTTTTCCTCTGTTGCTCCAATCGTTCTTTTTAAAGTTAAATGCAGAGTTCCCAGGGCAAACATCATAGTAAGACAATTAGTTAAGACTGGTTTAGGCACAGCAGTGACACACCAGATTTTGTCCATCCTTACAGCCCATTAATTTCCTCCTGTAATACTCACTTGCAGCCTGGCAGTGATACCGAAAGCCACATGGTACCTCTTCTGCAAAAAAGCAGAAAGAGAAATATTCATTATCAAGCAAGCAGCAGATACAAGAACTGTAAGCTATGAACTATACTTTAGTATAGTGTAGTTAGCCATCTTTATTGTCATTGTATAATTAAACATGAATATCAATTATCTATGCACATTTGGATAAACCCTGACTGCCACATTTTACAGGCTGTTGCATAACAGGGGCTGTCCAGCCAGGGGCAGGGACCAAGGTGGTCAAGGGCCCTAAGGCCCGCCACACCAAGGCCCCTGCCCCGCCAGAGCTGAGCACCAGGTACGCACCTCTTGCTGCCCCAGCAGAGCCTGCTGAGTTGCCGGCTCCCACAGGCAACATGGGCCCAACTGCAGCTCCCGCCCCTGCTCTCCCCAAGACAAAACGTAAGGTGTTTGTTGTGGGAGACTCCCTCCTGAGGGGGACTGAGGGGGCAATCTGCCACCCCGACCCCTTATCCCGGGAAGTCTGCTGCTTCCCGGGGGCCCGCATCCGGGACATTGCCGAGAGGATCCCAAAGCTCCTCCAGCCCACAGACCACTATCCCATGCTCCTTATTCATGTGGGCACCAATGACACGGCTCGGAGCACTCCCAGCCGGGTCATGAGGCGCTACAGGGATTTGGGAGCGGGGCTAAAGGGTCTGGGGGCACAGGTGGTGTTCTCATCGATCCTCCCAGTCTCAGGCTATGGGCTGAGGAGGGAGAGGAGGATCCACGTGGTCAACCAAAGACTGCAGCGCTGGTGTCGTCGGGAAGGCTTTGGCTTTCATGACCACAGCCCGCTCTTTGGTGAGAGAGGCAGCGAGCTGCTGGGAAGAGATGGCCTCCACCTCTCTCCTCTAGGGAGGAGGCTCTTCTCAGCCAGACTGGCTGATCTGCTCCACCGGGCTTTAAACTAAGCCCGCTGGGGGACGGGGGG
>NW_005841916.1:2222391-2244691 GCF_000455745.1 Alligator sinensis | reverse complement strand
AAACTACTTCAAGATCGTTTCAGGCTGGACATAAGGAAGAATTTTTTTACTGTCCGAGCCCCCAAGGTCTGGAACAGCCTGCCACCGGAGGTGGTTCAAGCGCCTACATTGAACACCTTCAAGAGCAAACTGGATGCTTATCTTGCTGGGATCCTATGACCCCAGCTGACTTCCTGCCCTCTGGGCAGGGGGCTGGACTCGATGATCTTTCGAGGTCCCTTCCAGCCCTAATGTCAATGAAATCTATAACAGTACATGGGTCCCTATCAACTGCACAGTACCATTAATCCCAATGCACAAGATTGTGCAAAATCCTAGCTACACAACAATAACTTCTTCTAAACTACTTCGCCTGCCAGGTTTTATTTTACTCTTCAAATCTTCAGTCAGTTCTGATGACAAGGGTCATTTTCTGCACATACAAACAGAGGACAGCACTTGTTCAGGCAGAATACCTAACCTGGAAATAAGAAATTGCCTTTATTCTGGAAAGCTGAATGGGGCTTATGAGAATTGGATTTAGCAAGTCTCCCTCCTGCTCCCAAATAACATGACAAGTTTCCTCCCACCTGCTCCTTATTACTCACCAGACGCTATGAAGCAATGGAAGTCAGCAATTATACCATCCTGCAGTGAGTATTTGATGCAACCAATCTCACAAGGGAGGAAGCGCTGCTCACAGTGAGAAGGCAGTTCTCCATGGCTGAGAATGTTCAGGAAATAAAAACTGTTCGCAAGCACAGCTGAAAGAAGAAGTTACTTTCAGAGTTGCTAAAGGGGAGAGCCAGCCTTCCTCTATTCAGTTGGTCCCAGTCAAGAACCAATTTCCGATTTTGCTGGGACAAAAGCTACTAAAACAGACAGAACAACGATTGATGAAAGATACACATACGTAGAAAGATATATGACAAGACATAACTTTTCCAGAAGTATTGTAAGTCACACGAAGCCCAATTCATCTCCTACTTATTCCAGATATTGCTCTTTTGTACATATCAGGGAATATTTATGAAAAACCAGCAGTGGCCTAAAACCCGTCAACCACCACTGTCCTCCAAGATGACCCTTACTTCCCCCATCATCACTTTTTATTATTTATGTTTTTAATGGAGGGACAAGAAACATAGATACTAAAATACTACCAAGTAATAGGTTCCAAGAATACTAGATAACTGGCTCCTTAAACAAGTCCAGCTTCCGCAGTCCAACAGCAAAAAGCAAAAAAGGCTAACCAGAGCCATTCTTCCAGTATGGAAAGGATGGATTACATTTCCACTTCCCTCACCATCTCTCCCCTTTCTGTTTCCTCTTTAAAAGAAAAAAAAAAAAAGGTTTGCTTGGTGGCTGCACAAGTTATACACATTGATTTGTTGGTTGACTGTTTAGAGTAGGGGAAACCTCATCAACCTCCCCTAGGCCAGATGCAGACCCACCTTTGGCAG
Source organism: Alligator sinensis (assembly GCF_000455745.1). NCBI lineage: Eukaryota > Metazoa > Chordata > Crocodylia > Alligatoridae > Alligator > Alligator sinensis. The sequence continues at coordinate 2,243,249 of NW_005841916.1, read as the reverse complement.
GGAAGCAAGCGGTGTCAGGGAGTCATGGAAGTAACTCAGCTGTCACTCACCCACCACCAAAGAAACAGCTCCAATGTGGCTCCACCAGTATTTGATGGTAGCCTTACCCCTACCTGCCCTGCCCTTGAATTCCTGGTCCCTCCAGGAGCTTAATGGACTGGATGAAATGGCTCCTTGACCCAGATCTGGAAAGCGATTGACATCCCTTGTTTAAAACATCTTGCAAGTATTATTATGTATTAACATTTTTCATAGGCAAGCTCATACTACAGAGGTAGTGCTCTGAAACTCACCTCTGAGTAAAAGCATGTTGTAAGGGCTAACAAACCATCTTTGGAAACCAACCTTTTTGTACCTAATGAGATGCTGGCCAACTAAAAGTGACATTGATCCTCGCTACTTAGTAGTTTCATAATTCTAGGCTCACAGGTTTACCACCCAACAACCCTGTCCTCACCTCTTACACCTAATACAAAGCATACAGACTGTAAGTGGGCCAGCTCACCAGACCCTGTGCTATGATCTACCCAGGCACCCACACTGATCTAGAAATCCACATAGCTTTCTCCTTAGAGGACTTCTGAGCAGGAGCCAGGCTTAGTCAGCACTGGGAGTCCACCCTACTCTGAACCAGACTTTTATATCACTCCTGCAGTGCTGGCATTGGCTGCAAGCATACCAACCCAGCCCAGCAAGTCTAACTCCTTCCTCATTAGAGGCTTGCCAATCCATGCCACCACACATGCTCCTGCTTGAGACCCTTTTCAGGGTACTTCTCTCCCTGCATACATCCTCCCCTCCACCCCACAAGAAAAAGTCTACACAGAAATGGACCTTTTTAACCTTATGACGGATTCAGAAGAAAGGTTGCAGGAGCAGGGACCACCATATGATGTGGGGTTTCATCTCCTTCATGGTGTGTAACCAGCAGAGAGATACTTGGTTACAAACTGGGGTACCTTGGCTAGGAGCTCAGACTCCTGTACTAGAGGGCCCTTCTTGAGGATAGTCCTGTGCTAGGGGGGTCCCACTCCCTTCCTTGGGCTGCATCTTCTCAGTGGACTCCTGGGGTTGTCCCCCTGAACTCTTGGACTCTTGTATCCCCATGAAGGCTGCCTGCTGCTGGACTAGGTGTTGGGGCCTGAACTATGACTTGTCCAGATTGTTCAAGGGAGGATGTGGCCCCTTTATGAGTTCCTCAAAGCCTTCCCAACCTTGGCTGAAGACTACAAGATAGGTTAAGGAGTCTGCCAGGCCTACCAAGCTCAGCTTTGTGAGCCTTTCCATTGACAACAGCACCCAGGCCCGGGATAGGGTTTTACATCCTCATGAATGCCTTTGGGGTCCAGAAGTAGGGATTTTCTAATAATTGCTTAGGAACATCCCAAATTCACCAAAGCCATTAACTTAGTGCCCTTTAACATGACTGAAACCATCAGTTTTGCAGACTGGAAGGCCTGAGCCCATGTTTCTGCCATCCATATTTGAGATCCAGATGTAGTTGCACAGGTGAAACCAGCTTCATGCACCTTATGGCTAGAGGGGGTGTTTCCCTGGTTGTGAGGTCCCCTGCTTCCTGTCCCTTTTGGTGCTGGCTGGAGTCAAATTTTCTAGTTCAGAGAAATGGGCTCAGGGGTCCCCATCTTAGGCCAGTGGAGGCCCCAGTCTCCAGGGTTGAGGGTTCCTTGCCCTGGTTGGAAATGTGGCTGCAGTTGGCACTCCAAGTACCCTGCTTTGTCTAGCTGCCTGCCCTTGGGGCTGGTCTTGGGCCTCAATATATCCAGGTCTTCTTGGAAGTAGGCCCTCCAGAGGGTTCCACTGCCAGGTATTGCTCCATCAAGCCTTTGCCACCACCTTGGGCTGATGCCACAATACTCAACTTCTACCCCCGGGGGCAGTATTCAGATGAACCATTCAGGAATTACCTCCTCCACCTGCTTCCCCATCCCATCATCCCGTTTGGATCAGCGCCAGCTCCAGTTCCTTAGCTGCTGGGCAAGAAGGCAGGGTCAGCCTCAAGGTAGGTAGCACTCTGTGAAAGCACAATCTGAAAGTCTCCTCTGAAATGTTAAGGATGTCCAGAACGATTGCTTTCACTTCCTAGTAATTCACGAACCATTTCAGTAACAAGACCCCAGTAGGTCAGCAGGGTCATCTCTGATAGGTACAGAGACAAGATCACTGTCCATTGATCCGCTTCTGCTGGCTGGTGCCAACCTGGCCGGCCTCCTCCTGTCCCCAGCAGCACGTGGGAAGCCGGCTTCAGCTGCATGCTGCTTTTCCTGGCCGGTGCCGACCCGGCTGGGTGGGGCAGCATGTGGCTGAAGCTAGCTTCCCATGGGCTGCTGGGCCAGCAGAAGGGGCGGTGAAGCCTCCTGCCTTTTGGGACCAGCTGGCACAGGTAGGGGGAAAAGTGCAGCAGCACGTGGGAAGCCACCGCTTGAAAGGGGATGGGATGGGCTGGCCGGGCTGCACCAGGGAGGGAAAGCCCCCCGCAGCTGTGCTGTATGATCCTTTAAGACTGAACAATATGCTCAAGAATAGAGCATGAATGATCTGGGCTCCAACATAAATTCGGAGCAGGTAAAAATCTTTGTAAAATACTGTCCAGTGTTTGGATTGTGTTCGCTTCTGTTTCTTTGTGCGGGATTGGGGGTTCAACTTGTTACTACTTGTTAAAGATGTGTTACTAACAAGTTATTAATTCAATAAAAGTAAATCTTCTTGAAGATTATTCTTAAAAATGCCCATGTTTTGTTGCTTTGATTAGTTTCCACTCTGGCTGATATCTTTTCCACATCTGATCTGTCGACTTGCATTATGCTTCTTTCATTCATTGAGAAGTGAGTAGAAACGAAAGTGTTTATTTTAGTCAAGTGTTTCGTATTATTTCATTCTTACTTTTATATTGTTTTTATTTTGGATTTTAAACCACATTTCCAAACCCATTTCATTGTCAATTCCTGCAACTTCTTTGGTGTCAAAGGCCACGTGACATCACTTCCTGATGTGATACCACTTCCTGTGAGGTCTTTGAATATGGCTCACCAGCCACACTTCCTGTGCGGTTTTTATCACTCGGTGATAAAAAGTTCGTGATCTGGCCGCACATTCAAAAAGGTTGGACACCCCTGCACTAGGTCCTTAATTACTTTCTGCTGTGGGACAGCAGCATTTCCATCTTTTCATATCCATGGTTTGAGGGTTGGAAAGGGCATAATGGGACACATTGCCTGTGATCTGTAGCAGGGGTTAGGCTCACTAGATTGCCCACATTCTCCAACAACAACAACAAGGTAATGAGCTGCCTGGTACCTGTGCTATAGGCTACCTGACACCTGCATTGACAGGTGATGTGTAAGGGGTACATATAGGTGCACATGCACCCTGAGCGTGGCAGTGCACACCCTGCAAAAAGGTGCTGCTGACACTGTCAGCAGCGCCTGCAGGTGGTTGCTGCTTACTACCCCACCAGTAGTGTCTGTGGGTGGGTCCACGGTTCCCTGCCCACCACCGCTATGCTCCTGCCGCCGTGCCCCCTACAGCTGCCGGGGGCAAGCGCCGTTCATGTGCACTGACCTGAGAATCCAAATGGGTTACTCCTCAGGGGATGTTTGACCAGGAGCCAGGCTCAGGCTCAGTGCAAGGAGGACTCAGTGCTGACCAACTCCCATCTTTTATACCACTCCTGCAGGCCTGGCATTGGCTGCAAGCATACCAGGGCAGGGCCACACCAGCCCAGTAACTTTTTAACCACTTCCTCATCAGGGGCTAACCACTCCAAGCCACCAGATACAAACCTAGTTCAGGCCCTGTATGTCCCCAGTGAAATAGCATTTCTATATCATTTCTACTAACATGAAATAGTTTCTAATCCTTTCAAACCTTAAAGGCCATATTTCATCCTCAATACATGCATGTGGATCCTATCAAGTTTAGTGGGAGTTATGGCAAAGAACAGAATTTGACCTGAAGCATTGTGAATTGCTTTTATATCACAAAGGACATTTATTATGACAAGACAATGACAATCCTAGTTTTTATAAGGTCTGGCTTTTGCCAGTATATGTCTAAAAGATTTGAATATTTGTTTTTTCCCCATTTTCTCCAGCTAAGCCCGAAAAGCAGCTTGTAAATTATTTGTATAATGAACAAGATTATGACAAGAATCAAATTGCTCTAGAGTTACTCTACCTTGATCATTCCTCCCCGGAAGATTAGTGGCATTTGGAAGAGTTGGGCTTTTCTGTATTTGGATGGGCAGGTGTGCAGGAATCGGAGAAGTCTGACTGGACAGCTGGAGACAAGAAAGGTAGTTGAATGTACAACCAATTCTGCTCCTACCAAACCAGGAAAGGACTATCACATAGCCCAGGGCTGTCCAAATGGCAGCCCATGGGGGTTAATGTGAGGCTTCTGGGCTCTTCTTCAACCGCCACTCCTGATTGCTCTAGCTGCTGCTTCTGCAGCCAGGGTCTCTACACACCCCCTTCCACCCTTAGCTTTTGCTTCCAGCTCTGGCCCTGGGAGGCACAGTTGCACAGCTCACACTACCAGGAGACCCTGGTGAAGTGCAGTGAGGGAACCGAGGTAGAGGGCTGCCATGTACCCACACTACAACTATGCGAGTCTGGAAGGGGTCACACCCCCTCTAGCCACAAGTGCTATGTGTAGGTGTGAAGGAGGGAAGGGGCAGAGCTGTGCACATGTTGCAGGGAGGAGGCAGTATAGTCCAGGGGCCCATGGCTCACTCATAGCTGCTTAGAATTTGGACAGCCCTGATACAGGCCTTGATTCACCCTCTATAAAAAGCATGAAACATTTCCTTGTAGCCCCTCTCAACCTTATTGTGCTCTGTAGTCTCAGTATGAACCTGTAGACAGAACAAATATGTTTTCTCTTCTTACACAAAGGAATTCACCTTAAAAATAATCAGTAAGTCTTGGAAGTTTGTCTATAGATCTCTAAAGTACTGAAAAGGGGGAAAGACTGTATCTTTCATAAACTGTGCCTTTTCTGCTATGATCAGTGGCAAACTAGAAAGCTGTAGTTTGAAGAGTGCATTCCACCAATGGAGAGAAACTAGAGAAATCCTGTTTGCCCATTCCTTAATGAGACACCAAAAGCAATGAATTATATCATAAACTCATGTAGTATTTCTACAAATCACATTCCCCTTTTCTGCCAGGTGAGAGACAGCTAGGAATTTTCACAGGATTAGGTCTGCTCTCACATTTGCAGTCTGCCCCAGTCAAGGAAGCATGACCTAGGGTCTCCAGTGCACTGATCTACTAATTTCTTCAAACCAGGACCATCCAGGACAGATACTTGGCAGCACTTAACAACTGTAGAATCACTAAAACATATTGGTATTAGAAACAACAGTTATTACCAAGGAAAGACAGGCTTATGTGCAAGATTTTAAGGGCATATTCACCTCATTGCAGGCACACAATCTGCATGATACACTAGTAAATGCAACACTACCAGTAAGCAAACCGCATGGAAGAAAGCAGGTTCTGCCCGAGCATTTAATTGCTTTCGCACAGAGAAATCTGCAATGCCATTTTAGAGTAAAAAAGTTATAAGGCTTGGGAGCTTGGACCCAGTGGGCATGTAAGACAACAGAAAACCACAATAAAAATATGCTACTTGACAATGCCGAGGGGAAAACAAACTATTTTTTCTGAAAAGGTAGAGGCACAAACTGTTAATCATAACAACCTCAGTTCACTGGAAAATTGTGTCCATTTGCCAAGGTATCAACTTAACACTTACTCAAAGAGCAAAGCTCATCTTAAAAATCAAATGAAGCTTCTATTAATACAAGTATTGGTTTCTGTTTATTACTGCATATATAAACAGTGTAAACTGATGAAAGCCAAATTTGCCTCCACTAATCTGGTATAAAAAAGCTGAATTTTAGTTAAAATGGTGCAACTGTTTTACAACCACAGAGCCCCTACAGCTCCCAGTCCAACTGCTTGTGACCTTCAGCTTCAACTACTTTCACAGGAACTCTTTTAACACTTCTTGTCACCATCATGGAGTGTAGTTTAGTTCCAAAGCCCTGGTAAAGTACACTGCTGTAAAAGCCTGGAACAATAAAATTCAGGCTCTCTTCCACTTTAGAACAAATGCATCATGAAAGTAACTAGATAAAATAGTTTTGCACTGATGATTAGTTACAAACACTTCTGGGCTGTGGAAAAAAAGGAGGAGCACAGACTAATTGTGGCAGTAGCTTTTGCCTGCTTATTTTAAAAGAAGCTAAAAGACACCGTTTAGGCTTTTACAAGTTTACAGTGTAGCCCTCTACCACAAATGTGGACAGATCCCAACTCCTGCTCTGCTCTGCTCTGCTCCCCACCCCCCGCCCTTCAGAACAGAAGCATGGAATCTGGGTGGACCGAAACTCTCACCATTTACCTGTTTTACTGATGCATCGGTGGATTTTGCCGATTTCCACTGACGAGCCATTTCTGCATATTTCTCCTTTTCATCTTCAGTCAGCAACTTTGAGTAAAAATAATTGTTACACTAGTTAGTTCCTGCTAACAGGGTAACTGTTTCACAAAGCAGAAAGTTCTTTGAACAGCAGCTCTCCACTCAGAGGGGACAATACAGCATTGCTAATCAGAGGTTGGAGTGGGGTGTTACATCAGGCAAAATACACTTTCCTAATGGTACCAAAACTTTTATTCTTTGGCTTTGATGGGCGAGAGACAGATAGGACTGTCATTCTAAGCAGGAGAAAAACCTCTAGAAATGTAACTCAGTGAGGGCATCTATTTCGTTTATTTTTCTCTTTCATTTCGAACAGATTTGCGATCCCGGGCCCGCCCGGGGAGGTGGGCTGTGAGGTCGTTACAGGCCCAAGGGCCCGTGCCCGTCTGGGGGCCACACCTGCCCGGGCGCTTCGACTGGAAGAGCCCCTCCTTCCCAGGGACCGTCCGCGCTCACCGCCCAATCCTGGGAGCAGTAGGGAATGGCGTCAACCACGCGCGCGACGGGCAGGCCTAGCCGCCGCAGCTCGGGTAGGCGGTGCAGCGCGAAGTAGTAGTAGGCATTACGGGCGCCCTTGCGGTTCGGCATGTCTGGGCTCAAATCCGCGAAAAACCAGGCACGCGGAGCCTCCGGATCCGCTTTAGGCGCCGCCGCAGCTCAGCCTCGCCCCCTCGTGCCTCAAAGAGCCAATCGGCTGGCTTCCAGAGCCGGCACCGCCTTCCCTCTTATTGGTCACCTAGCGATGCGGCCCAAGAGGGGACATCCAATAGGAAGGGGAGGGAGGGAGGCTAGCGTGAGGAAACGCCTTATCGCCCCAGGGCATGCCGGGACTTGTATTATTTCCGTCCTTCCCCCCAGCGCCCCTCTGAGTCGAGATCAGGCGCCGCGTGCCGGGCGTGGCTATGGAAGCCGGGCTGCCTGCGGGCGCTTAACCCTTTAAGCGCCTTTGTCAGCGCGATGCCCTCCTCTCCATTATGCATGGGAGCTGAATGAGCTACACCTGTTCAGCCTGGAGAAGGAAGACTGAGGGAGGGTCAGGCTGCGTGGAGAGGCTGTGAAACCCCACACCCATCCTTGGATTGCTTTTAAGAGCAGGGAGGCCAAGGACAACATGGGTGTCACAAGTGGCATGAGCAGTTGCTGTGTGTTGCACATGGCAGATGGGGGGGGGCAAAAAGTAGGTCGGGAGGTCAGATGGTGGGCACAGGGTAGGGAGCAGGAAGAAGAGAGGCAGAGAAGGCAGGCAGCACAGGGAGAGTGGCAGATCAGGCAGGGAGCAGAAAGCAGAGTGGAAACTTGGCCGGGAGCACAGGGAGGGGGCAGAAAGCAGAGCAGCAGATTGGGTGGGAAGCAGCCAGCAGATCAGGCAGGGGAAGGGAATCAGCGTGGCATCTGGGGAGGATGCTGGGCTAATTTGTGGCCCACTTGCCAGAAGGGTTTGCCCCCACTGGGTTAGGCAGAGTGGTTCAGTCTCCTTGAGTGGTGGAAGGGTTGGACTAGACCTGCTGAGGTCCTTTTCCACCCTACTAGTCTATGATTCTATGCTTTGGAAATAGCATATTTCCCCTCTACACCCATAACATAGAATTGGGTTTTAACCCTTCTAGACTATCCACTTACCATTCACTGGCTTAAGCCTGGCCTGGCCTGTGTAGTATGTCTCTGGTGGCAATTAATGCTAACCGCTGTCCTTCCCAACTGTACAAGTCAGTCTGCTAGTGGTGCATGTGTGCTTTAATCATGCCCAGTATGCCTCATTTCAGTACTGTGCTGTGTAGATTGTGCCAGCATGGGACACGGGACTTCCTTGCACTGGGGATTGTCCAGAGGCAGGTGGGATACAAATGTGATCCGTGGGTTAAACCAAGGTTATTCAACTTCTAAGTGGTTGGGGGCTGCATGCCCTGTGGGCCACACCAACAGGGGCCTCACATTGTGTGGGCTGCACCAGAGCGAGCCCTAGGCCCCCAAGCTGCATGCCACATAGATGTGCCTTACCTACTGCGGCATGTTCCCATGCAGGTACCTTCCTACCACTGTGTTATCCCTCCTTGCTGCACCACATGCTCACTCATGCACTAAGCAAGCATTATCCCCCCCCCCCCCCCCCCCCCAACCCCCCCATCCCCAAGACACCTTCCGGTGCCCATACCATGCACTGTGCTTCCCTGCTCCCTAGGATGGGTAGGAAGTAGCAGCTGGAGGAGGGAGTGGGAGTCCAGAGCTCCAACTGTTGTTGCAGCCGGGAAAGTGGGACTGCAATATGGGGGCTGCAACATGTAGCCTGCCTGCTAGTTGAACAATAGGTGTAGTGGTAAAGGCCAAAGTGTGTGTAAGGGCAAAAGGGTTGTAAAATTTAGTACAAGGGGTGGTCCTTCTTTGGGGTGAGCTAGGTGTTTGACTGTAGGGCCTGTGGCAGTTAGAAAAGGAGTCCAGGACAACTGGCTGTTTTTTAAGGATGCCCTTCTAAGGGTGCAGGAACAAGTTATCCCAGTGTGACAGAAGAATGAGAAGTGCAACAGGAGATCAGTCTGGCTAGACAGCAATCTCTTCAGGGAGGTGAAACTCAAAAAGGAACCTATAAAAAGTGGAAACTCGATTATAGTACTAAGGAAGAATATAACAGCATTACATGGGCATGCAGGGAGAAAATTAGGAAGGATGAGGCATAATTTGAGATGCAGCTGGCAAGGGACATAAAAGGCAATAAAAAGGGATTGTACCAGTATGTCAGAAGTAAGAGAAAGACCAGAGAAACCATAGGTCCCTTATAGAACGCAGAAGGCAATTTAGTTATGCATAATTCAGAGAAGGCTGAAGTATTTAATGCCTTTTTTACTTCAGCCTACACACACAGGGGCAGCTACAAGATTACAAGTGCAGCTGGCAGCAAAGATAGGGAAGGAGACAGACACCCTAGGGTAGTACAACGATTTAGGGAATATTTGGAGAAGCTAGATGTTTTCAAGTCAGTAGTCCCAGATGGGATGCACCCTAGGATACTGAAGGAAAAAGAGAGGTAATTTCAGAGCCATTAGCTAACTTCTTTGAGAACTCATGGAGTTTGGGTGAGGTCCCAAATGATTGAAAAGGGGAAAATATAGTGCCCATCTTTAAGAAAAGGAAGAAAGAAGATATGGAGAATTACAGACCCTTTTCTCCTAGAGTAACATGGTCTCCTGACTCCTGTTACAGGGGTGACTTGATAACAGTCTTCAAATACCTGAAGGACAATTACAGATAGAATGGAGATGGGCTTTGGAAGAGTCACTCATTAAACAAAAAGGGGTTCTCAGCCATAATTCTGTTTGGAGCAGGTGCTCCACTAGAATGGTACAGGAATGAAAAGCTCATCTGTTAGCATCTGTGTCCCTTTTTTCTTGCTGCTTCAGGGAATCTCGTCTGCTTGGCTTCTCTACCTTGAAATACCATCAACAGACCTTACTCTTATGCCCTGCCAGGAGTCTGGCTATCTGTTACTGGCTCCCGGGAGGCCCCCTCCTTCCCTATTGTTAAATTCTTGCATGCTTATCCAACCTTCCTTTCTCTGCCTGGTAGTGGACTTTGTCCTTCTTGTTAGCGTCTTCCTGTATGTCTGCATCTTTGATCTCAAGCAGTAGGAAAAGGTCCAGAACAGCTGCATGGGGCTCACTGTCAGCCTCACTATCAGGAGATGCCCAAGGCTTTGTCTTTGTGCAATAACTTTTAGTGGCAGTAGGAGCCTTAAACAAGATGCTTCCTTTATGAAGTGTCACATTGGTTTAAGTGCCTGCACGATACAACAGAAGGGAAAACCAATAGGCAGGACGTACTTTATAGGTTCATTTTCTCTCTAGAAGCTGAAAGTAGGGAAGTAGGGGAGGGACCATTTAAAGAGTCCAAGAAAGTGCAGAAGGCTGGTTGGTCCAGTGGTCTCTGGGTTTTAGGAGATTTTAATTTTATTCTTTCATTATTTCTTTCACTACAAATGTCCGCTGTGACCTTGTATGAGTCACTGAAGGCTTCTTGGGCCTTGGTTGCCCATACAATGGGAACAATAGCACTTCTCTACCACACAGGAATCTTGTGAGGCTACATGAAAGATTTTGAAGTTCTCAGATGCTACACTAGTGGGTATAAGCCACCCAGGTACATAAGCTAGCTATCCAAGACACGGTGTATACTGTGTCCTGGTGAGTTATCTGCAGCTGATACTAATGGATGCACATTTGAAGAATCTCATTAAGAGATATGGAATCCCTGGATGTCTCTACTCCTTTTTTTTTCTCCCTCTGGTCTCTCTATCACAAATGTGGGCTCATGTCTGTACATATATATAAGCACATTGTTTTCTGCAATGATTTGCTTGCTTCTACCATAGCAGTCACCAAGGGAAGAAAGTGCGTGCCCCTACAGAAACCACTCTGTGTGGAATTCTGCTGACTCCTTGCAATGGATAGGTGATCCAGCTCTGGCTCCCTCCCAAAGGGTGACAGCTGTCTTGGATCTGTGTCCTTTCCCACGCCCTCAACACAACAAATACACTTCTCCATGAAAGCCTCCGCATCCTCATTCACACTTCAGCCCAGATTAAGTTCCAGAAATAAACAACTTGTTTTGTTCATGTTCTGCTTCCTTTTGGAGAGTGGTGTCATCTGCTACCAAGAGTGCCACTCACTTCTTCCTCCAGCAAAAGTTCATGCTGTCCAAAGAAAACTGAATTCTCAGAAGTTGGTGGGGAATGAAAAACTTGGTTGGGTTTAAGTTTAGGATCACTTTATGAATAGGTTCATGTGACCTAGGAGTTCCCTTCCATCCTATGTTCCCACATTCTCTTAGACTCATGGCTTATCCTAGACATGCATGCACCAGCTACAATATTATCCTCTCTTCTGCTGCCAGATCACCAGGAAGTACTGCTTTTTCCTTCTAATGGAGGTCATAATCATAGTGGCCCATATATTTCTCTTCTTCAGATTGGATTATTGTAAGTAATTATATCTGGGGCTGAAGAGAGAAGCTACAAGCAGGACCATATGACTGGCCCTGTTAAGTATGAATTTTATTAATGGAACTGCTAGTGTACAGAGTGTGCTTGCACAAAGTGGTAGGTGGCTGATTCCATTGGCAGGGTTTTAGAGCTACCTGGATACAGCTCTGGCTTATTCCTGGAGGCCTTGAACTTCCCATGGCATCTCTAGGATGGGTCTATATGTTGGCTGCTGTGGGCCACATCATGTATTTCTTGTTTTTAATGTATGTCAGGAATGAGACCCATTGTGATAAGCGCCACCAATACATTAAGGAAATGAATTAAATGGGTTTAATTTTTTGCACTTCTTTTTAACCGCTTTCACAGCTTTGGAAAACTAGCTAGGTTCAGAAGTATTTCCTCCTACCTCAACATCAAATAACTGAAAAAGGAACAAAGGCACAGACCTGTGTGCCTAAATAAAGAGACCTGGGCATGGAGTGTGCGTTCTCATCCACCAATATTAAGTGTATTATAAGACTCCACTGTCTTGTAAAGTATTGTTCCTAGCAGTGCATCTCTGCATGTTCGTTTCCATTTTTCTTTGAGCATGTTCTGTTCTCTCATGCACAGTTTTGACTTGACAGCTTTGACAGCCTTGCATCTTCTGTCAAGAATCCCACAGCTACCCAGCCCTTAACCACTCTTTCTTCAAGGGGTAAATTAAGGATAACAAGGTTTAGTTAATTTATTAAAAAAACAGTCAGGGGTCCAGTTATGGCTCTCATAAAGCTTAGTGTGTGGCTTGAAAGTAAAATTTATAAGCAGACCAAGGAAAAAGTATTCTTGGAAAAAAAACCCAGGACGCAGTGGATCATCTTCAGTGTGAGAGTACCATAGCTCAGTGGGCTGGCATTCTTCCCTAGCACCCTAGCACCCAGCTGTTTTTTCCCCCAGAGTCCACACAGCTTAACCATTTATGTGTTTTCCCTTTAACTTAGCTGGCAAAGTTTTCTGGCCTGTTCAGGTTGATGTCCAATAACTCCTGAAACATAGGGCAAGATCTAGAAGACTGGAAGAAAGTAATACTGTGCCCAAATTTAAAAAGGTTAAGCTTCAATACAAGAATGGACTTGGGCACCTATAAGTTAGGTATCATCCTGCCGAATATTTAGATGGTTGTTCCAAGAGTAGAATCCCAGAGAGAGGTGCAAAGACTCCCAAAGACTCCCAATATAGTCTCAGGGGGGAGTTAGGAATGGAGCCCTAATGGAGTCCAGAAAATCTGTGCTTCACATAGGAAACCACTTAGAACTAGCCAGTATGACATGTGCTAAGCATTAGGGTATATCTGAGATTCTGCCTATCGTGGAGCCTATCTTGGAGCTTAGATGCCTGTCAGGGCCAGTTCAACCGTTAGGCAAACTAGGCAGTTGCCTAGGGCACCAAAATTTGGGGGGTGCCAAAATTATATGCAGAACAAAATAACAGGAGCATCATTCTAAATAACAGCCCTGGCTGGCTACAGCTCCACCTTGGTCTAAGACCTTTGGTTTGGTAAGGGGAGAAAGACCTCTGAAAAGTTCTCAGAGGAAATATCACTAGAATCGTGACTCCTACCTTTTCGATGACAAGGTACACAGTGGTGGGGGCACCAAGGTACATAGTTCGCCTAGGGTGCCAATTACCCTTCGACTGGCCCTGGTCTGCATCAAAACATAGCCAGAGCTTTAAATCGTCCCTCGAGGGTTAGTGCCTCCAAACATTTTTTCAGAGAACTAAACTAAACTAAGAGGGCTCACTCTTTGTGCATTGTGGTGGATGTGCTGTGCACCTTTTCTCTAAGTGTACAGTTATTAGAGCACTGGCCTGGGAGGTGAGAGATCTGAGTTCTAGGCACTCTTTAGTCTGAGGGGGTTCAAAATCACTTTTTCCATCTCCTTGGAGACAGACCTACATGCCAGGCAGTTGGCTAGGATGGGATGAGGGCATTCTTCATCCCTCCTGTTGAAGTTGTATCACTGTACATATAAGAAAATGTGGGAATGTGAGATTCAGAGGCCAGGTGCAGGATGGAATCCAACACTGTAGCCTAGTGGTTAAGGCACTTGCATGATGGGGCTGTGTTCTGGTTCCCATTTCCAAGTATTTCTGGGCTTTCTATTCAATAATTGTTTCATATAAAATGCATCAAGTCCTGGAACCAGAGACCAGATCAGGGTAGGATTTTTTCTACCCAGGAGAGTGTCCTGGCCATTGGGCTACAAAGTCATGCCTTTCTGCACACTTGAAGAGGAGCGATGTAGAGTTCCCCCATCCACCCTAGTTTATAGCTGTTGGTTAAAACACTCTTCCAGGAGCTGAGAGATGCAAGTTTGACCCCCTCTGGCTGAAGAGGACATGGAACTTGGGTTGTCCATTTGCTGGGCAACTACTCTAGCCAGTAGGCTATTCTATAAAAGGTGGGCACCATCTGTTCTTCCTAGAGAGGGGCCCTGTCCAGTCACTTGGCTCACAGGTGCTCCAAGCACGCCTACTAGATCAGGTTGCTCAGAGGATTTAGGCACTGCCTAATTTCTGGATCCTATCAAAGTTCTTGGCACTGAACTCCCCAGTCTAGTGTATACATGGGTAGGTGCAGAAACAGAATGCAGGCATGTAGGGAAAGTTCAGGTCAGGGAGGGAGGTTGCACCAGGTGTGAATGGTTTCAGAGTTGCGATATTTTGTTTCCAAGTTTTGAACTATGGCACCTAAAGCTTGATTTAAGTTCTTCTATGAATCCAGTCCTAAATAAGACAAACAAGGTAATTATAGCCCTGTCAGCCTGACACAGATAACAGGTAAAATAATGGAATGGCTGATACAGGACTTGCTGTAATAAGGAACGAAAGGAAGATATTATAATTAATGCCAAATCAACCTGGGTTTATGGAAAATAGATTCTATCAAATTGACTTGTAATTTCATAAAAAACTATATTAAGTTTGGCTGATAAAGGCAGCAGCATTGATGTGATCTATACCGACACTCTTGAGAGGCACGTGACTTGGTAGCCCATGACATTTTGATTAAGAAACTAGAAGATGCAAAATCAACATGGCACACTTTAAAAGATTTAAACCTAGCTCGTGATGTTTCAGGATGTAATTGTGAATAGAATTGCTGATTTTGAGTGTTTCTAAATGAGGCCTGGCTGGATTGGTTCTTGACCCTACACCATTTAATATTTTTATTGCTGCCCTGGAAGAAAATGTGAAATCATTATCAATGAGATTTGCTGATGACACAAAGGCTTAAGGGAGTGATAAATAACAAAGGAGGACAGGTCACTTAGCACCTTCTGGATCACTTGTTAAACTGGGCATAAGCAAACAATATGTTATTTAATGTATCCTAATGCAATACATCTAGAATAAAAAAATAGAGGCCATGTTTACTGGATGGGAGCTCTATTGAAAAGAGTGACTTTGAAAAGGACTTGTGAGTCATGGTTAATAATATGAGTTCCCAATGAGATGCCGGGATGTATAAATAGAGAAATATCAAATAGGAGTAGGGAGGTAACATTACTTCTGTAGCAGTCATGTCAGCGCCAAATACTGGAGTACTATGTCCAGTTCAGCTCAAGAAGGATGTTGCAAAATTGGAGAAGGTTTAGAGGAAAAAAAGATAAAGGGACAGGAAACAAGTGTTAAACTCAAAGGAAGATGCAAGAAACTTTGTCTGTTTATCAAAGAGGAGGTCACAGACTGACTTGATTGAAGTCTTTAAATATCTGCCATGAAAAAATGTAACAAGAGGTCTCCTAAGCATAGCCAACAAAAACATAACAAAATCCAATGGCTGGAGGTTGAAACTAGACAGAACTCAGCTAGATTTGAAATGAAATGTTTTAACCATTGAAAGTAATTGGCCATTGGAACATTTTACATTAAGTGGTGGATTTGCCATCTCTGGACATTTCTAAACCAAGATTGGATGCTCTGTTTCAAAAAGGAATGAATTTGGTGAAGTCTTGTAGTCTGCATTATTCAGAAGGTTAGCCTAGCTGATCACAATGGTTCTTTCAGGATTTATAATCTAGGAATTCCAACTATATATAAATATGAACCTACGCTTCCTGCAGTTCTTACTATATACACCCACGCATAAAAAAATACTCTCTGCTTCTCTGTTGCAATTACACACACAGCAGTGTTTTTTTGTCTTGTATTTATATACTGCATGGCTTTGAATACAATGAGGAAAAAATTAAAATATTGGTCTGGGAGCAGCTATTTTATGTCTGTATGGCTGCAGAGTAAAACAACAAGTTTTATTCCTGTTATGAAACTAGTGTGTTATTTTATGTGAGAATCTCAAGTTTCCTCCTGAAAAGCTGCAAAGAATCACTGTGACCTTGGCACCTGGAAAAGAATCCTATGTAGGGTGTGTTGTTTATGCAGAAGAATAACCATGTGCTTTTGAAGCACCACCAAAAATACTTTAGGTTGTTCAAAATTTATCACCAAAGCAGAACTTAGAGGACCCATGCCTCATTGTGATACAAACTGAGAATGCATCTAATTAATATTTTGATACTGTAAATCACCTACTAAGAAACAGACTCATTGCATCCACTGTACTCAGTCTCTTAAGTTTGGTGGAGAGTGAAAGCTTCACACTGTTATGCTGTCAAATGCAGGCAGACAGCCCAGGAACAACAATATTTACAGAGACATACACTTCAGCAATCTTTTGCTGTGATGCCTCCAGCAATGAAAGCAAGATTCCAATTTAATAAAACAAATGAAGAAAAGGAGGGAGATTTCAATTGTGCCTGTCCTGAAGAGGGTCAATGAACACTCTGAATCTAATGGTTTATTATATTACACCTTTTGTGACATGCTGGTCTCTATGTACTAAAGCAATACAGCAGCATCTATTGGCTGACTCCAGCCTCACATCCCAGAAGGCTGTTGAAAACAGTTTCTATGGAAATTGCTGCAAGGAAAATTCAGAGGACTGAATGAATGTGCAAAAGTGTGCAGGAAAGCAATAGAATTTTCAGGAAAAATGGCAGGTTTTCAGGAATGTTATTGAAGTGGGTTATTCAAAAGTGAGGTGCTGGTTAAAGATGTCAGGGTGTTAAAAAAAGATGTGCCATATATATCTGTAACAAAAATAAATGTTTGCTAGAGAGTGTGGAAGATGGGGAGGGGAGAAATAGCCACCAGAGCAAGAGAAAAAGTCAGTATTTCTTGGAGAATGACTTAGAAAATAAATAAGTTGCATATTGTCACTATTGTTCACATGACTGTGTGACTCTGTTTCTGAAAAGATAACTGCCTCCAGATGGGTTTTGGCATCATTTGTAGCAATGGATTATAACGTGGTATTATTCCACCCCAGTCGTGCTGTGGTGGGAATAGGCATGGATGATTTAAGTATGCCCATGGGGAACTAGAGGCACAGATTTTTAGTGATATGCTCTACTGGACCAACTGTATAGTGGGGTGAGCTGTTGGACATGCCTTTGGGCATTAAGCACCCTTTCTCAAGTCTAAGTCTTTCTTAGCAGGAGTGAGAGTCAGGCACAGGCATGGAGGGGCAGACAGCAGGGGACACGTGGCAGAGGGGCAGGCACAGGCAGGCCCGGGGTAGGGGGGGGAAGATGAATTTAAGATGACCTTTCCCTAATTAGATTCTATATGTAGAAAATTATAACAAATCTAATTGGGTGGGGGGTGTCATTTTAAGTTAGAAGTTGTCTTGGATTCGAATAAATATGGTAGTTGCTTTCACAAGTAGGACATCTCGATGCTGTTTTCACCCCACAGCAGTCTGAGCTTGGCAGAGACTGCTCCCTCATTGATTTCCTATGACACTATGTTTAATTTGATCAGGTGAGCATTGTCCCCAAGTCAGTACTACAGTTTTGTAACAGTTTTGTTGTACCTGTAGCCGTCCTTGCTGGAGAAGGAGTGAGGCTCTGTAAGAGTTGCGGGAAGGTAAAAGGGTAGTCCCAGGGAGAGCAGAGAGCTGGAGAGAAGAGTAATCCCATGGAGGACACAGTGGAGTCTGGGGAAGGACAAAGAGAACTGCAGTAACACAGTAAATGCTATTTGGAGCTTAGCAATCCAATGTGCTGTTTGAGATGTTAGCACCCTGTCTTCCCTCTCACCTGCTTTTTGAGGAAAAAAACACCCCCTTTACCAGAAGCTGAGCAAAGAAGGAGCTCTCTGAGGTGGGGGTGCTGTGGATTGCTGGGGAAGCCAGGGACCAAGAGGAGCCAGGGTCTCAAAGCCAGAGGTTTGCCCCTCAAGAAGCCATGCCAGGGTTGGCTTCAGGGGTGTTTCAGGGGAGGGAGACTGACCAAAGCTTTGTTTTGGGGAGTCCCGAGACAGAGCCTCCCTTTGAAATGGTGTGGTTTGTGACATTGCAGGGGCAGGATTGTTCCATAGGCCATCAGACAAAAGGTCTAAGTCAGTCTGGAACATGTAGGTAAGGCAGGATTCCTGTCATCTGTCATATACACCAAATTGGCAACTCCCATCTACTGAAAAAGAGGCAGCCTCAGACTATATGGACATTTCAAAGTAACCATAAATCCAGTGTTGCATGCATAACAATACCACTTCCTTGTACTGAAAAGCTTTCCTTCCTTAGCCGAGTCAAAAGTTTAGCAAAACTGACATGAGCCAAAATTACTTGTGTATGCTGGTGGAGGAAAAATATCTAGGCGTGGCAAACAGTAGTGACGCATAAGGGGTTTTACCAATCTAGTGTCTATCATCTAGGACAACATCAACAGCAGCCTTGTTCCAGGAGGTTATGGATGAGGGGGGGAACTTAAGCTTGTCAAGTTAATGAGGGCCTTGGCCTTGAGTCCAATAGCACCAAGATCTTTCCTGCCAGATTTTGAGTGGGATTGTCAGGAGAGCGCTGTATGGACAGTGAACTCTGTTCTTGTTCATTTTCCTGGAGCTCTGACCCATTCTGCACAGAACCTCAGAGATCATATTCCATCTGCTGAGATAAATCATCATAGCTTCCTTGACTTTGCTGGAACTACCCCAATTTCAGCAGCTGGGGACGTGGCCCTAAACGATAGATTCTGTTTCAACCTTCCTTATGTGTCACAGAGACAATGGAAAGACTGAACAGTGAATAAGAAATTCTCTACAACCCTTCATGGAAGTGTATAGTCTATGGGACAGGGACTGTTTTGTTACAGTGGTAGAGAGCCTTGCACAATGGGGCTGCAGCCTTTAAAGGGGTTTCTAGACACCATCTCAACCCTTAATAAAAATCTGTGTCATGTCAAGGGAACATTGTGAGGGTGATGGTATAAAAAATTAATTGTATAACAAAAATAAGCTTTTTAAACCTTTATAATTTGAACACTCCTAAATGGACTGGAAAAAGGTACTCTTGCCACCAAGGGTTTGTCTTTCAATCTAATTTTACCTTAAATGAGGGACTGATTTTTTTCTAAAGATGTTACAACAGCATTCATCATGGCAGAAATGTTCTGTTTTTCTTACTCAGGATGATTAAAGTGTTTTTGTTCACACTTTAAAAAAATGTTTTCTTGCTGGGACCCAGCACAGAACATTTCAGTGGCAAAAACAAAGGTACCAGGACATTTTAAGTAATTGAGAAGTTAGAGTGGAAATTCTTTTAACTGTCTTAAGGATAGGAATTGCTTTGCCCTCTGACTACAACACACCCTAGGGCTGCTCCAAATTTAGGCCTGATGTTGCATAAGGAAATTGGAGAAATGTATTTTCTTTGGCTAATGTAAGATGGGACAACACTGCAAGCTACTCCCTCTCCCATGAGCTTTATCAGCAACTACAGAATTAAAAAAAAATCTAGGCTTCGTGGTTATGGAGGAAAACTTACAAATTGGAACATTGTTAAGTGAAACTCTGCTCACCTTGCTGGAACAGTAGGCTGCATCCTGGAAGGTTGAATGTTCTGGCCCTGTTCCAGCAAAGCATTTAACCATGTGCTTAATTTGAAGCATGTGCATAGTCCTGCTCAGATCAAGTGTCTTGACCTCTTGGGAACTAGTGGGGGCATCCAAATCCTAAAACCTCTGGGCTTGAGCCTGCATGTAGGATGTCTGCCAATGGATCTGGGAGTATCTGAAGTCCTAGGGATGGAGGATGCTCACTGGTTGTAGTGCTATACATAGTGTTTAGAACAATTGAGTTCTGTCTGCTCAATTGATATGGTTTTTGGAATGACTGAGTTCTGCTCAACCAATACAATTTGAACCTGACTTAGCTGATTTAACCTGGAGTATGAAATATAGTCATAAAAAATGTGCATAGCCACATTCTCACAGAATATTCCATGCTCTTAGGTGCTGTGTGAGTGAATGGGAGACCTTTTTTTCCTCCAGAACTGATTTCAGAGCCCTCTTTCTCATCAGGGTCAGTAGCCCATTGGGTAACTTTTGCTTGCACACCAGTTCATTTTTCCTCTCAGAAGCCTTTTTCCTACCACCCTTCCTACACCATGCTGCCATGCAAATCCTGCATCCCACCGCTCAGATGCCATCCAGTGACAGCCAGAAGCCCTCTGAGCCATGTACAATTATAGCAATCCACTGCCACAACCCAGGGTGGCAAATTCAGAATTCCAGGATAACAATCCAATCCACACTGGCCTTCGAGTGCATCCTGAGAGAAACACATCTGGCGTGGGCAGCCTCTGGGGGCTTAAGACAGAACAGGCTGTCCGCTTTCCCCTGCCAGAGTTCTCAAGGCTGCATGCCTAGCAAATGGGGGTGCACTGCATCCTCTCCTTCCCAGTCACCATAGCTGGGAGAGCTGTTGGACATGCTGGGTAGGCACTTGTTTTAAGTTGCTGGATGGGTGCACAGCCTGCTTGCTCATGTGTGTGGGCAAATTCCCGGGTATAGGTTGTAGCTGTGTTGGTCTAAGGACAATAGGCAGACAAGGTTCTTTGGGTAAATCTTTTATTAGACCAACAGATTGTAGATGTTTAGTCCTCTGGGAACGAAGTTGTGTTTTTTGCATAGGCGTAGGAAATACACGTCTCTGTTGGGTTTGGCTTCTTTCTTTTTCGTGTTGCGTAGGTTCCATCTCAAACGGCAACATTGGCTATCTTCCATGTTTCAGGGGTATGGGTTGTAGCCGTGCTGGGCTAAGGCAAAGTCCCTGCACTCCATTCTTGCAATCACAGACCATGAGGACCTCAGGAGGTCATCTAGTCACCCCCTGCTCAAAGCAGGACCAGCCTCAACGAGCATCCCAACCACGCAACCCTCCTAGTGAGAGTCTTCCCTCACATCCAACCTCAACTTCCCTTGCTGCACCCTGAGCCCATTGCTCCTTGCAATGGACAAGAAGGGTGCCCTGCAACACCCCAGACGAGCGCAGCACC